>NC_080549.1:18911707-19219207 GCF_028640845.1 Ahaetulla prasina | reverse complement strand
TAGACCACAGCAGCTTCTTCTCACCTTTGCAATATTTCAATAGATTCTGCTCTGCTGCAGTGCTGAATCCAGCTGTTGACATCTGAGTGGTTGTCAGTTCTTGGCATAATTGACCCATCTTTGCCCTGAAAAATCACTGGTTCTCAGCCTAACTCCCATGTCCCTTTTGAATGGGAAAAAAAAATATTAAGCAGAGAAAGATTCTCTAATATATTCCGTGTGGCATTTTATTTAATTCTATGTTCTTGTAATTTGGACTTCTTCATTGACACCTAGCTACCAACTTTTATTTAAAATGTAATAAAAAGAAGATGTTGCTACGGAATAGTTCACACCGAAAATCATATGCGACTCTGAACGAACAGAAAAAAATCAACTTTATCCAGCTTCTTAAAAAGCAGGAACCAGTAAAACTCGCACTATAGCTTTCGTTAGAATAAAAGATTTGGAATGTTTAGCAGCTGAAGTTCAGAAATATCCATTATTCTTAAAGTGCAGACAATGTTTCTGTCCTATATTGCTTCCCCTGATTAAAAAGGGACCCACCTTATTTCGTTTAATAAAATTGGCCTATTTAGTAAGCATATTAAACTTTTTGTACATGACAACTGTTCTCATTTTCAGAATGCAGCTTTTCACCTCCATTAGCTGAGATTTCTTATTACGAACTCAGAAAGGTTAATGAGAGTCTTAACAAGAGAGCACAGGTACTGTAATGAAGTAGAATAAGCAAATATACTGACAGGCTCTTTTTATTAATGTGATTGCAGTATAAATCTATAACGTTAGGGGGGAAAAAAGGAGAAAGGCATCACATTCAAAGTTCTAATTACTCCTTGGGCTGCAAATATCCTTTGGAAATGTTCTTTTTTGTGACTCTAGGTCTATCTCGCTATCCTTCTTTGGTCCATTCCAATGTGTCTCAGGGACGCGGTGGCTCAGTGGCTAAGCTGCTTAAGTCACCCAGAGTCACCTTATCAGGAGCATAACAATTTAATAAATAATAAGAACACCTCTATGTCAAGGTTCCAGAAAAACCTCTTCTGCATAAAAAAAACTCAGAAGCCATTGTCTTTCAGAGTTCTTTACTAGCATGAGGAAACTGGCACACGATGAGTGAAATTCCAAAACTGAACTTCCGGATTCTTTTCCCAGTTATACAAACCCCAAGAGTCCCCCCCCTAACCCCTTTGCTCGTCACATGGTCCCACGTTCTCCCAGTTCATTTGAAGGGCCGGTTTAGCTCTGCCTGGTAAGGCCTGTTATTAAGAACACAAAGCCTGCAATTACTGCAGGTTCGAGCCCGGCCCAAGGTTGACTCAGCCTTCCATCCTTTATAAGGTAGGTAAAATGAGGACCCAGATTGTTGGGGGGGCAATAAGTTGACTTTGTAAATATATACAAATAGAATGAGACTATTGCCCTATACATTGTAAGCCGCCCTGAGTCTTCGGAGAAGGGCGGGGTATAAATGTAAACAAAAAAAAAAAAAAATCTTCCCGCCACTCCTCCTGCAGATGTGAACATCATCTGACCTTGACCGCTTGAAGAATGTTACCATACCCCTCAACCCCCCTTCTTCCCCTCAGGGGAAAAATGTGGCAGTGTCTGGAACCCTAAAGTCTAGTATGGTTTCCAGGCTGACACTCTAATCACTTTGGCCCATTTGCTCAGCATGCCAGAAATTAAATCATAATCGAGTTTTATTCCACGATTGTTTATACTGTTGTATACAACTTAGTGGTGGCTCAGTGGCTAAGATGCTGATCTTGTCGATCGAAAGGTTGACAGTTCAGTGGTTTGAATCCCCAGTGCCGTGTAACGGGGTGAGCTCCCGTTACTTGTCCCAGCTTCTGCCAACCTAGCAGTTCAAAAGCATGTTAAAAATGCAAGTAGAAAAATAGGGACCACTTTTGGCAGGAAGGTAACAGCATTCCGTGCACCTTTGGTGTTTAGTCATGCCGGCCCCATGACCACGGAGACATCTTCGGACAGCGCTGGCTCTTCGGCTTTGAAACAGAGATGAGCACCTCTCCCTAAAGTCAGGAACGACTAGCACATGTACAAAGGGAACCTTTACCTTTATCTTAATGTGTCCGAATCTTTAAATTGCCATTTTAGAGACAAATTTCTCAGTGTCCCTTTTCCTCTGCAAAGCCCAGATTATTTCATTTTTGTTTTAGTGACTCCTGGCCAGATTAATCCCTACCATTTTCCTGAAAACATTTTTGCAAGTGATTTTTCACTCTCTCCTTCCTGGGCTGAGAGAGAGGGACTGGTCCAGGGTCACCCAACCTAAGACTAGAAATTACAGTCTCCCATTTTTAGCCTGGTGCCTTTAACCATGACATCTAATTGGTTTCCCTAGACAGCTCTATCCAAGCTGACTTTTTCTTATTCGATTTGTATGGCCACCTATCTCAGTAAGTGATTCTGGGTGGTGAACAGTCTCAAAATCATTTAGCAACCAATTCCCATCATAAATACAAAAATTAAAATACATAAAATCCTGAGAAAGACGTCATACTCCATGGCTGTTAGCACAATCAGGAGATGAGATCCTTCACATCTCATCAGGATTCCAGACCTGAGTACAGGACTTTAGGGTCTTGTGAAAGGCCAGTAGGGTTGGGCTCACCCTAATAATTCTTCAAATATGTCCTTTGGGATGTACATGTTTTACCTGAACTTTTAGCACAGGTTTTTTTCCCCCTTGAATCACTGGAAATTGAATGGTGTATAATTTTAGCACTTAGCACTTTAGCACTTAGACTTATATACCGCCTCGCCGTGCTTTACAGCCCTCTCTAAGTGGTTTACAGGGTCAGCATTTTGCCCTCAACAATCTGGGTCCTCATTTTACGCACCTCGGAAGGATGGAAGGCTAAGTCAACCTTGAGCCAGTGAGAATCAAACTACTGGCAGCTGGCAGTCACCAGACGTAGCCTGCATTCTAACCACTGAACCAGCATGGCTCTATAATTTAACAATAAATTACAAAAATAAGAGAGTGTGGTGGTCTAGTGGTTAAGGTGGTAGCGTAGAAACCAGGAGACTGAGAGTTCGAATCCCATTTTAGCATGAAATCATCACCCATTTTACCTGGGTGATCTTGGCCAGTCACTTTCTCTGAGTCCTTGGAAAGAGGCAATGGACAACCACTTCTGAAAAAATCTTGTCAAGGAAATTGTAAGGACCTGTCCAGCCAGTGTCTAAGAGTTGCACATGACTTAGTGGTTATTTTGCTTGGTTTTCATAAATGTTTCCAGTATTGTGTGCATTAGTCACAAAGCAGGCATTTCTGTACATGTTTTGGTTTGGATTTTTTTCAGGTTATAAGCTACATTGAAAATGCTTGCTGAATGGATAAGGTTTAAAATAACACAAAACTTCTGAACTGAAATGTTCCCATATGTCAGGGAAAATACTTCTAACAGAGTCAAAATGTTTGTTTTCTCTTTATTCAGGGAAAACAATAATATTTTTAAATATTTATACAATTATTAAAGCATTTATTTATTAACATTAACATAAATTAAATGTTAAATATTAACATTTAATTTGTTATTAACATTAATAAATAACATTATTTATCATTAACATTATTATTAACGTAATATTTTTTTATTATTATGAGCAAGTATTTCCATTGATATCTGGGAAAATTTTAAATTCAGAAGTTTTTTGTTATTTTAAACTTTATCCATTCTGGGAGCATTTTCAATAAAATTAATTTGAATATTAATTTTATTTTCCTGAGGATGTGGGGAGGGGGAGGAAAATTTGCTATTTGTGTAATGGTAACGTATTATCAGAAGCATCAGAGAGAACCCTGCTGCCTGATGAAATAATTGTCGCTATCATTTTCTGCTTTCTTTTTATTAGTTACTGCACTGTTAGGAAAAAAAATAAAGTATCTTTTATTACAACAGACTCATAAATCAGCCTTTTTGTGTGAAAACTTCCAATTGCAAAGTAGGAATTTGAATATGAATAATATGCTACTCGACTGAACTGCAATTGTTAAAGTGGCAGCAAAAGAGAATAATTTGCCCTCTTCTTTCTCTTGAAGAAAGGAAACAGAAAGACTATATTTGAAATGAATATTAGGAAATATAAAAATATTTTGCTATATGTCTGTAAATCTGTCTGTCTGTCTGTCTATCTGTCTGTCTGTCTGTCTAGCTATCTATCTATCTAGCTAGCTAGGTAGCTATCTACCTACATACCTACATACCTACCTATCATCTATCTATCATCTGTCATCTAACTGTCATCTATCTGTCATCTATCTGTCTGCCTGCCTGCCTGCCTGCCTGCCTGCCTGCCTATCTATCTATCTATCTATCTATCTATCTATCTATCTATCTATCTATCTATCTATCTATCATCTATCATCTGTCATTTACCTGTCATTCATCTATCTGTCTGTCTGTCTATCTTCTATCTACCTACCTGCTTATTATCTATCATATCTCTCTCTCTCTCTCTCTCTCTCTCTCTCTCTCTCTCTCTCTCTCTCTCTCTCTCTCTCTCTATCTATCCATCCATCTATCTATCCTGTCTCAAATCTTTTAAATTCCATTTTCTCTTGTATATTTACTTTTGGTTTTGTTTGTTTCAAATATGAGGCTGCTGACTTTCATTCTCCCATCTAATTCATCATTTCCTATTATTCTGGTCTTCCAGGTATACCACTCTACGTGGTAGATAAACACTTTGTGCAGATGGCAGCAGGGCTGTGACCCTCAGGTGTTGCCTGCAACAAAACACTGCCTGTAACAAAGCTTTTCAGTGTCATTTGTTCCTCTTCAGATATTTTAGCTAGTAAATCAGTTTTACCAGCATATTCAGTTTTGCCTAGCCCTCCCTCTCCCTCCGCCTTCAACAGTCAGCATTCTATGGTCATTGAACATATTAAATTATTATTTTGCCCTCTTAGAACTTTTGACTTCACTTTCTTTTTCCCTTTGTCTTCTTTTCCCTATATTATTTGTAGGAACTCTCTGGCAGCTACTTCAAGTTGCAAGGTTTCCAAGTTTGATTCTCACAAAGTCTCTTTAGCAAGATTGATTGAAGTGGAAGGGTTTTAATTCAAGAATCTCAACAACTGAACCATTTTCCATTTAGAACCAATAATTTTCTCTTTACATTAAGGCAGTGACTGTGATATTTCTTTCAATGTGGAATGTCTTTTTACTAATAATATGGAAACTTGCAGCAGCTGTTTACATAACTTTGTAGGACAATGGTCTCCAACCTTGGCAACTTTAAGACTTGTGGACTTCAACTTCAGCTTTGCTGGCTGAGGAACTCTGGGAGTTGAAGTCCACAAGTCTTAAAGTTGCCAAGGTTGGAGATCCCTGTTCTAGGAATCAGCTCTTAGAGACACTTTGAGGTTTCCTGAATAGAGCAGGGGTCTCCAACCTTGGTCTCTTTAAGACTTGTGGACTTCAACTCCCAGTGTCCCTCAGCCAGCAAAGCTTGGATTCTCATTCTGAATGTGAAGCAACTTCTCAGCATAAGCAACTTTTCAGTGGTGAGAGATTATATAGGTAGTCCTTGACTTACAATAGTTTGTTTCATGACCATTCAAAGTTTGAATGGCGCTGAAAAAAAGTGACTTATGACCATTTTTCACAGTTACAATCTTTGCAGCACCCCCATGATCATGGGATCGAAATTCAGACTGACTCATATTTATGATGGTGGCAGTGTCCCAAGATCATGTAATCACATTTTTGAAACCTTCTGACAAGTAAATTCAATGGGGAAGCCAGATTCACTTACAAGCCAGGTTACTAATTTATCAACTGCAGTGATTCATTTAACTGAGACAAGAAAGGTCATAAATTGGGGCAAAACTCACTTAACCACAGAAATTTTGGGCTCACTTGTGGTCATAAGTCTAGAACTACCTGTATGTAACTGGAGAGAGAGGAGAGTGAAGATAATAAAGATGGATGGATGGATGGATGGATGGATGGAGATAGGCAGATCAGACATTACGTTTATGAATTCACTTTTCAAATTGTAAAATAATTGATGGGCACCAATTAATCACAAAATGAGATTTTGGGATTGTATATATGCAGTTGCTTGTTTGCAGCATATACATTAGTTATAGGGCAGAGGTCCCCAAACTTGGCAGCTTTAAGACTTGTGGACTTCAACTCCCAGAATTCTGGGAGTTGAAGTCCACAAGTCTTAAAACTGCCAAGTTTGGGGACCCTGCTATAGGGGTTTTGTTTTGTTTTGCTTGCTTTGGTAAAAAAGAGCTTTTTTTCTAATTCCTCTGAATGTCCCTAAAATTACTTCTCTTTCTCACTGTGTTTATTTGTGTCAAGCCATTATATGATTTTCTTGGGTTAGGTTTAACTTGTAGCATGAACCAGGCATTGTGGTTTAGCGGCCATGGTTTATAGCTTAGCAAGTGACATTTTGATTAGTAAACTAATTAAGTGTGGTCCAGTTAAGTGGACAACTAGCTAATTTGATGAGGAGCCACTGATGCATGCTTTTCAAATGGGTTTACGGTATTTACTGGAGTGCCACATGCTTTGGTCCTAACCCTCTACTCTTTCACTGGTTGGATGGAAAGGTGGAAAAAGTATTTATGACATCTGCAGATGATTGAGGGTGGTCAATAAGAACTCCGAGGCAGGCATATTCAGGGGTGGGCTTCAAAAATTTTAGCAAGGGGTTGCTGGGCATGGCCATGGTGGGCGTAGCCTAGTAGGCCTCCTGCACCATGGCAGGGGGGGCAGCGGGGGCGTTTTTGCCCTCCCCAGACTCTGAAGGCTTTCCTTGAGCCTCCAGGAAGGCGAAAACAGCCTTCCCCAGGCTCTGGAGGCCGGAAACGGGCCCATTTCTGGCCTTCCCAAACTTCCAGTAGCCCCATTTTTTTCTCTCCCCAAGCCTCTGCACACGCCCTGCACTTACTTGCATCCAAACCAGGCCACGTGGAGACTCCCGGGAGGGGAGGGGCCAGGTCAGCGGGGCCAGCCAGGAGTGGGGTTTGGCAGTTCTCCAAACTGCACAGAATTTCAGCTAGAGGTTCTCCCGAACCCAGCAGCCCAACCTTGGGCATATTCTTCAAAGAACATTTTATTGGAACATATCAAATTCTTGGTGAAAAACCAGCTCTAAGTTCCCACCAGTTTTACACCCAATTAAAATTAAAACTTTGTCACTTCCCCGCCCCCAGAGTCTCAGTCACATGGTCCAATCAGCATGTAGTCCAGTTGCTAGGTGACCTCAGTCTCCACCTTTCAAACACCTGCACCAACATCCTTGATTCCCAGAAGAAAGAATTTTATTTTGGCTACAGCACCCAGCTATCTCTACACACACACACACATCTCCCTGGCCCCTTTGCTCCAGGCTTTGTCAGCCCTGAAGCCGTGAGAAGAAGAAACTCCCTAGAAAAAGTTACAAAAAAGAAAATGGCCACAGTTCAGCCAACTTCAGGGTTGACAGGCAGTTTAATAGTGGACTCCTCTTCACCTTCACGCTGAAGCTACCACTTTATTTTGGATTCCAGCACTGGACAGGAAGGGGCATTGAAGATCCTTCCAGTTCTTTCCCATTCTGATTCTGGGATTCAAAGCTGAGCAAACCCAATGAACTGTAGACAGTTGATTTATTTCATGGCTAAACAGGCGTGGCACATGAAGCCAGTCTCTCTTTGTTTTTCTCCTCTCTCCTAAGTAAAAATTGAGATAATTCACAGGTGTCTCTAATGGGAGTTTGGAGACAGTTTTCTAGCTTAATTCCCAATTTCAGATCACAATCAACATCTGTGGGTCTTACCAATCTGCTGACTGATTCTGTTAAACTAATAGTAAGCATGGATGGATGGATGGGTGCATGGGTGCATGGATGCATGGTTGCATTGATGGATGGGAGAGATGAATGAACTCATGGACCCTGCTTGGATGCATGGATGCATAGATGCATGGATGGATGCTTGGATGGAGTACATAGATCGGATGGTTTAATGGAAAGTTAATAGCATCAGCTCTTAATGGACTGAGAAAGATTAGTGTCAAATGGCTTGAAGAGCAGCTTTGTATCTTTTCTTATGGTTCTGTTGTTCTCTCTTTCTGAATGAGCAACTGCTTTGAGAGGGTGGAGGAGAGTAGTCATTCAAAAATTATAGGTACACAAGATTCAGTGTAATGATAAATCAGGGGTGTCAAACTAAAGGGCCGGCCCATGGGGTGCTTAGATCTGGCCCGCAGAGCCACCCTGGAAACAGCGAAGGACCAACCTGCAGTGCCTGTTCCAGCAAAAACGGAGCTCGGGAGGGCCGCATGCCATCCTCGCGAGCTCCGTTTTCACTGGCAAGGGGTTGCAGGAGGCTGTCGCAGATGAAAACAGAGCTCGGGATCCCATTTTCGCTGGCAGAGTGCTTGGCCCACCACAGGCGCCCCTGTCACGAGAGATGTTGAGCTGGCCACGCCCACCCCGGCCCCCAAGGTCAAACACAATGCTGAAGCGGCCCTCGATGAAATCAAATTTGACACCCCTGTGGTAAACGATCATGCCTTTTTCTTTTTCTCTTTTCCTTTTAAATAGAGCTTTGTCATAGATTCACAATATTTCTGATACCTAGAACTGAGGCGCTGGCTGAAGTCCATTTATGAGTCCTGCCATTATCTGTGGCTACCTCGCTTTAGAATTTGAAGATTTACGAGCACAGCCTTTCCATTAAGATCTAGATAAGTTGCCGAAAGGTGGGCGGCAAATAAATTTAATCAGCCTATCAATCAATAAGTGATCTGCACTTTCCATGTTTATATATCTGTTCCCCACTTAATTTCAATAATGGTGCTGCCTTCTCAAATGAGCCAACTCTGTCATCACTTCATGTCATATTCTGCAGCCAGGTTATAAATAAATAAGAAGCACAGCCGTTTAAACTTTTAAGTATATTTTTGCTTTAGGTGCATTAAGAAACCTTTTAGCTTTAAAATCATTTTGTGCCTTCTGAATGCAACTTGAAATAGGGAAACTGATGAAATGATAACCCGCGTGCCTCTGGGTGATGTTTTGAGTAGCAGAGAGACGAATCACAAAGAAATAACAGAGCAAGAAGCACGTGTGAGTTCTCTTTCTTCTTCTTATGTTTCTGTATTCAAAAAATGAGCCGTTTTCAAGTGTTGTGCAAACCGTGTGGGGCTGTTGTCAGCTTTCTCAAAGAATCTTTCTCCCCTTTCCCCCCCAGAAAAACAAAACAGAAAAAGGCACTGTGCAATAATTGGCTTCTTGTCTTGGAAAAACCTGGGAGTGCTTGACAGAAGTGATTTGTTGAAATGTTGATGTGAAACTAATAATGGAATTAGAATATAATTATCCTTAGGGGTTCACGTGTCTCACATTTGGAGCCTCTGCTTAATGTTCAACTCAAAGCATTTGAAAAGCAGTTTTAAGAGAAACAATTAATTACATATTGGAAAGTGAATAATCTATTATTGTAGAACATGCTTGCAAATATTGAACTAGGAATTTTCAGTCATTCTGACAAGGCATTTGATAACCCCATGGATAATTGTATATGCTTCTACCACTCTGAACTGAAGTCAGCGGCACCTAAGTGTAAAATTGTATTCACTTTTCCCCTAAGGTCAAAAATCAAAGTACTCCATCATTTATTCCTTAGAAAGTTGCTCCAGAGTTTTGATGATTTTGACTTCTCTGTATATTTTTTCCAGCTGTGCAGTAACACTTTTGGGATGCTGCGAGCAAGACTGTACACAAGATCACGCTCCAAAGATTTGTAGAAAGGCAAACTATTTAGCATCATTTCAATTTTATGAGCCCCTTTTCATGCTTTGCCAGGTAATAATCGAACCCATTTCTTCATGAATGGGTTTCTTGATTCAAATATGTGGACTGAAATGGCATTATGTATACCAGCCCAGCTTTCGCCTTTACATGATTTATAGCCTCATCCTATACATTTCTAGTCTTAAATGAGGAGATAAATAGTTTCAGACTTTTTTTTGTGAACTTTCCCTGGTCTTCAAAGGTGTGTGGTTCCACTTTTGCTTTGAATGAGTCTCCTTTTAGCTTTTATCCAGCATTCCTTTTAGCTTTTATCCAGCATTCTTGATTTGAATAACCCATTATCTATGCAACCTTCTGATACTGCTTAGGAAATGGGTTGAAATATATCCCAAAGCTTCAGCATGTCTAATGTATATTACGTTCCATATTTCATAGAATAGTAGAGTTGGAAGCAGGGGTGGGTCTGCTCGGGGTTCTCAAGGGTTTGGGAGAATCTCTAGCTAAGATTCTGTGCAGTTCGGAGAACCCCCAAATCCCACTCCTGGCTGGCCCCTCCCAGGAGCCCCTACACGGCCCATTTTGAATGCAGGTAAGTGCAGGGCCCACATGAAGGCTCGGGAATGTAAAAACGGGCCTATCAGAAGTTCGGGAAAACCAGAAATGGGCCTCTTTCCGGCCTCCAGAGGGCCTCCGGAGCCTGGGGAGGCTGTTTTTGCCCTCCTGGAGGCTCGAGGAAAGCCTCCAGAGCCCAGGGAGCACAAAAATGCCCCCCCCCCCATGGTTCAGGAGGCAGACTAGGCCATGGCCACCCAGCAACTGGGCAGAGAACCCCTTGCTAAAAATTTTGAAGCCCACCCCTGGTTGGAAGGGATCTCAAGAGGTCTTCACCTGCTCAAGCAGGAGACCCTATATTATTTCAGACAAATGGTTGTCCACTCTTTTTTTTTTCTTCAAAGTCTTCAGTGATGGAGCACCCAACAATTTCTGAAAACAAGTTATTCCATTGATTCATTGCTCTTCCCGTTAGGCAATCTGTCCTTAGTTCTAAGTTGCTACTCTTCTTGGTTAGTTTCCAACCATTGTTTCTTATTTTGCCTACTGTGCTTTGAAAAATATTTTGCATTACATTTCAGAGAGTTAGGTTTTACAATAAAATTACTATCATTTCTCTCAATATTCCTTCTGACAATATCTACTGTCTACTGTTGTCACTTAATTCTAAAAGAAAGGTACTTTTCATGTTGCTCTTTGTTCTATTTTTATGGGTAGCATGTCTTTTTGTTGTTGTTATTGTTGTTGTTTTATGAATGTGACAAAGCCTATACGGCTAACACCTTTCTAACAAGAAATAAAAAAATAGAAATGATCTCACAGGAATGTGGATAATCTTTTTTTCAAGCATTCTAAATGTTGTCGTCTTGAAATTTTGGCTTTTTTGTTATATCTT
This sequence comes from Ahaetulla prasina, assembly GCF_028640845.1. Taxonomy (NCBI): domain Eukaryota; kingdom Metazoa; phylum Chordata; class Lepidosauria; order Squamata; family Colubridae; genus Ahaetulla; species Ahaetulla prasina. The sequence continues at coordinate 19,207,968 of NC_080549.1, read as the reverse complement.
CCAAATAATATTCAAGAAGTGGCTTAATCACAATTATTTTGACTCCTGCAATTGCAGTGATGTTTGCAATCCTGACAAATTAGGGTGCTTTTTGTCATAAGTACCTCAAATAATTACAGTGCCTGTCAGATATTTCTGAATCATGCAAATAAAACTTTTTTTTTAAATCTCATTCTCTCTGGTTCTCTTTTCTATGAAATGTATCCTTCTCAGACATGCTGTTGTTGTTCTTGATTTGACATTGTGTCAGTGAGAAATGTTGTCGTGACATGTTTCAAACACATATAAGAATGCAGAGTATGGAGAACCATTTTTCTTTGTAGAAAAAAAAGTTCAAGATTTGCCTTCACTCTGCAACCTGCACCTATTCCCTGCCTTTTTTGGGTATGTGTGTCTTTGAGTCTTGACTTCTGTCAGCCTCCCCAGGTAGACCAGATAGGAAATGAAAGCCAGGTGAGCTAATTCTACAGTATTGTAAGGCTACATCAACAGAGTCTTGCAAGTCTGAAACCACAAAACTTCCACCATATCCTCCGAAGCCTAATAAGCTAGGAAGGATCTCTCTTAAGCATCTTTATCAGTCCATTATGCACTGCAGGCTAAACCCTCTCTTTTCTGACCATTCCCTAGCCCAGGGGTCTCCAACCTTGGCAACTTTAAGGCTTGTGGACTTCAACTCCCAGCATTCCTCAGCCAGCCGGCTTTTCTGGCTGAGGAATTCTGGGAGTTGAAGTCCACAAGTCTTAAAGTTGCCAAGGTTGGAGACCCCTGGCCTAGGCAGCATTTCTTCTTCCTGTTTCTTAAGATCTTTCTCACATACCATTGCATCTTCAGACAACTAGCTGAAAGTACATTCAGTTTTCTTGGCAACATTGGTCAGATGTGGTTTGTCGCTGCGTTTTTTTTTATTAAAAAAGTTTTATTTTAACATTCATATCCAATAACATATTTAATGTACCATCATATACAATTAATCGGACCTGCCCGGTCACCACCCCCTTCCTTTAACTCTCTTCCCTTCTCTACCTTCTTCTACTTTCCACAACCATCCTCCCCCTCTCTTATCTACATCCTCTCCTCCTTCCTCCCTACTCCTTTCTTCTCCCTCTTCTATCCCTCTTCCTTCCTTTCCTCTTCCTCCTCTTCTCTTTCCTACCTCCTTCTCTCTTCTACTTCCTTCTTTCCCATCATTCTGAAGTGGTAGCCAGGCAGCTCCGATCTTACATTAATTATACGTCTTCGATCATCTTTGTACATTGACCATCAATCCATTTTCTACCCTCATTCCCCCTTCCCCTCCCTTCCCCTTTCTCCTCCCACCCCCCGGGACTTCCCAGAACCGAATACAGGGTATAAAACTAACAACAAAAATTAAAATATAACACAAATCATAATCCATAGTCACTCCTTAAAACCTCAACTCCCCTTCTAGAAACAAAGAAAATACATTTCTTCCAATCCATTATATATCAGACCATTCCACTCCTAGAGTTCTCAGAAATTTCCGATTGAGTTAGTGTTTGTTCTTGAATAGTCGCTGCGTTTTTTAATAGAATGACTGATCCAAATTTTTTTTTTTTTTTTTGTTTACATTTATACCCCGCCCTTCTCCGAAGACTCAGGGCGGCTTACAATGTATAGGGCAATAGTCTCATTCTATTTGTATATATTTACAAAGTCAACTTATTGCCCCCCCAACAATCTGGGTCCTCATTTTACCTACCTTATAAAGGATGGAAGGCTGAGTCAACCTTGGGCCGGGCTCGAACCTGCAGTAATTGCAGGCTTTGTGTTCTTAATAACAGGCCTTACCAGGCAGAGCTAAACCGGCCCATCACCTAGCTCTAAGGCAGGAGTAGAACTCGGAGCCCTCTGTCTTCTAGCCTGTGATGGACTGTGCAGCTAGAGAAGAAGTATGTGTGAGGGGAATGACAGCAATACCACCATGGTTTTCCAGGGAATAGGCAGCACATTCCAAAGAAGGATCCAAAACAAGAGACTGCACAGTCCTGAACTAGATGGGAGAGGGAAGAGACGGTTCAAAGTATCCATATTCTCAAATCTTCCAGGCCATATCTTTTATGTTACAAGCTTATAGTTTTATTCTGGCAAGATTCTGTCAACAAGCTGTCTGTCAAAATAATAATAATCTGGACTCATTTGGATTTCAAAGGGGCATCTTTGGGCTTGGTCCTGACAAGTCCAGTGTCTTAAATACTACACCAAACTGTCTATCTACTCCCTGTGAATATTAGAGAAAAAATTGCAAAGAGTCATAGAAAGGTAGACAGTTACATAAACTATATCTTGGGCAGAGGGGCAGCAGCTTCCCTCTATTTGTTTGGTTTCTAAAACAGAAAAATTATATACTTCCCCAGTAGCATGAAGTATTTGTTATTCTGCTTGTGTCCGGCACAAATAACCAGATCTACATGTGTAAAATTCAAGCTCACTTCTTTATTATATTCTGACAATTATACAACAAGAGACTTCCCAGATTGCCAACTTCAGCCTGGGAACAGATAAATAAAGTTCTATGGAGCTTTAATGGGGGAAGAAAGTCAGTTCTGGATCTCTTGTGGCTGCGCAATGACTCAAGGCTAATTCTATGCTTGAGGCCTCCCTCTTGCCAGGATGGATGTTTCCAGGGGTGGGCTTCAAAAATTTTAGGTTCTCTGCCTGGTTGCTGGGTGGGCATGGCCTAGTTGGCCTCCTGTATCATTGGGGGGGGGCTTTTTGCCCTCTCTGGGCTACGGAGGCTTTCCTCGAGCCTCTGTGAGGGCAAAAATGGCTTCCCCAGGCCCTGAAAGTCCCCTGGAGGCCAGAAACAGGCCAGAAACAGGCCCAAACTTCCCAAACTTCCAGTAGGCCTGTTTTTCACCCTCTCTGAGCCTCCGTGCGCACCCTGCACTTATCTGCATCCAAAATAAGTCATGTGGGGACTCCTAGGCGGGGTGAGTGGGGCCAGCCAGGAGAGGGATTTGGGGGTTCTCCGAACTGCACAGAATCTTAGCTAGAAGTTCTCCCAAACCCTTGCAAACCCCCAGCAGCCCACCCCTGGGTGTTTCCCAACATCTTGTTGGGTGGCACCTAATGCAGAGTGCTAGGAAAAATCTTCTGATTTATGAAATTCTTCCCTTTGTGGCAGATTGGACATTTCCTGCACCAGTCTGGCTTCCCCAGAATTTAAGGAACCCAGAATGTAATTAATTGCATGCCCTTTTGTTGGTTTCATTGTTTTTGCTTTGAGATAAATGGAACCTAACCCTAACTGATTCCCCCCCATTAGAAACTTGTTAAAAGGTGCTTTTCCACTGAAAACAAATTCAAATTTAATTTCTTTCATAGCAAGTTAAATGAGGATATGTTAACATAAACTGTGGAAGAAGAATTTGGCGTAGGATTAATCTGAATACTGAGACTTAACCATCCCAAGTGAAATTCCTTCTTGATCTTTCTTACTGTAATTCTCATTAGCCTAAGCCTAGCATTGCCAACAATCAAGAATGTTGGAAGGAAAATCCTGTGTATCTTTTGAGTCTCATGCCAAAAATAAGAAACAAACAACCCAAAAAACCCTCCACAAAATAATAGTGTAGTATTTGAAAAGGGAGTGTGCTAAGGGAAGACTCATCAAACGAAAAACTAGAGCTGTACAAATTAAATGCCATTGTTAAGAGGAGGAAATATTCATCTGAAATGTCTCAAAAAAAAAAACAACAGTGAGAAGATTCCTTTATCTAAGGTTAAATATCATCTATAATTTGGAGTTGTCCCTGGATATAAAAGGAATAATTTCCAGCATGTTACTTTTTGCCCATAATTAAAGTATAATTAGTAGTTGAACAATGGGTGCTTTTTTAATGCTATATTGGAAAATTATACCTTTTCTTAGTGTTCTCAAGCAGGCAATGAATTTTTTGTTGCATGGTTTAATATTCTAAACGGCAGATTTGGGTAATAGCTATTTTCTTTTCGCTTTTCTTTTCTTCTCATGCCATGTGCCCAATTTTATTTGATCTTTGTAGAGAGAGAAGGCGGCCAGATGGGAAGGCTTATTATGGGTAGGGAGAGGTGGGTCTGCAATATCTGCATATAATAGCAATAGCAACAGTACTTAGACTTATATACCACTTCACAGTGCTTTACAGCCCTCTCTAAGAGGTTTACAGAGTCAGCCTCTTTCCCCCAACCATCTAGGTCCTCATTTTACCCACCTCGGAAGGATGGAAGGCTGAGTCAACTTTGAGTCTGGTAAAACTCAAACTGCCACACTGCAGGCAGCAGAAGTAGCCTGCAGTACTGCACTCTAACCACTGTGCCACCATGGCTAATAAAAACAAAAGGAAACAAAATGAGAAAAATAAGAGCAAGCAGGAAAGAAGTATGTGACTCAACAATTTTGTGGCTTACAGATGAACCAAAAATAACATTTTCCCCACATTACTGAATTCATCCTCACATTCCACCAGACAAAGTTCATTGTATCTGAAATGGTTCAGTGGAGACTTAATTTTTTTCTACCTCCTTTATAACTAATTGTAAAAGAACCATTTCCTATCTTTTGATGGTTGTCAGAACTGGACAACCAGCAGATTTTTGGCGAGATCCCTCAACAGTCCATATTGATTTTCCTCTTTTGGAACCCAGAAGTCAGTCCTGTTTCTTTTCCCATTTTCTTTGATGCCTTCTCCCTTGCTCACCTTCCTTGGAATGTAACAGTTGGGGGAGTGAAATAAAAGAGGCATTAATATTTTCAGTATCTCCCACAGCAAACCTATTGTGATCTAAAGCAGTGCGAATATTGATGAAGATTCTACCATGCACTTCTCCAAGTCAGTTAAAAATTCAGCAGATGCATCCACACAACATGCTACCTTTGTCAGCAAGGCTTGGTTTAGTACAAGGGTGTCAAATTCCATTTCATTAAGGGCTGCATCAGGGTCGTGTTCGACCTCAAGGGGCTGGGGTGGGCGTGGCCAGGGTGGGGGTGGCCAGCTTGACATCACTCATGTTGGGGGTGCCTATGGGGGCCTGAGCACTATACCAGTGAAAACAGGTTCCCAAGTTCCATTTTTGGCTGTGTCAGTCTCCTGAAACCCTCTGCCAGTGAAAACAGAGCGCTGTTCTGTTCCGCGCGGCCCTCATGAGCTCCATTTTTCCTGGCAGAAGCACCATGGGCCAGTCCTTTACTGTTTCCAATGTGGCCCCTCAGGCCAGATCTAAGCACCCTGTGGGCCGGATCCGGTCCCCGGGCCTTGAGTTTGACACCCCTGGCTTAGTAGAACTCTAAAGCTGTAGTAGAAACAAAGAATTTTTGATTTTGATTTGCAAAGGAACAGATCCAGGGGCCTATTGGTTTGATGAATTGTATCTATGAAGGAGGAGTTTGTGTGACGGGCTACAGCAGGGGTGTCAAACTCAAGGCCTGAAGACCGGATCCAGCCCACAGAGTACTTAGATCTGGCTTGTGGGGCCATCCTGCAAACAGCAAATGGCCAACCTGTGGTGCTTCTGACAGTGAAAACAAAGCTCAGGAGGGCCACATGTGTCCCCCCCACCCAAGCTCCATTTTTGCTGGCAGAGGGTTGCAGGAGGCGGCGGCAGCCGAAAACGGAGCTCGGGAGCCCGTTTTTGCTGGCAGAATGCTCAGGCCACCACAAGCACCCTTGACGAGTGACATTGAGCTGGCCATGCCCCACCTACCCGCCTGAGGTCAAACACAACCTTGACGTGGCCCTCAATGAAATCAAGTTTGACACCTCTGTTAAAGAAGTTAAAGTTTCCTAGTTAAAGAAGTTAAAGAAGCAACAGTTTCCTAGGAAGAAGGAAGTACAATCCAGGGAGGGATGTGAGTCAAGAGCTAGATTTGAGATATTTAGGATAACCATTCCCTAATATCTCTGAGGTTCTATCTGTTAGGATGAAAGTAGTTCTGGCACAATTCTATATGGCAGGGGTCTCCAACCTTGGCAACTTTAAGACTTGTGGACTTCAACTCCCTCTGGGAGTTGAAGTCCACAAGTCTTAAAGTTGCCAAGGTTGGAGACCCCTGCTATATGGTATGGACAAATTAAAAGCTTAATTTTGGCTGGTCCAAAATTCAAAAGGCAACTGGACTTCCTTTGTTTTTCCTCGAAGGCGTTCCACTTGTCATCCAAGAAACTTTTTGAATTCTGACTGAAGGGTGGAGAATGGAAAGATCTATATTCCTTGCAGTTTCTGTCAATCCCATTCAAACCTTCCATTCTCCACCATTCAGTCAGAACTGAAGAAGTTTCTTAGATGAGAAGTGAAGACAAAGGAAGCCCAGTTGCCTTTGAAAAAGCACCACTATGACCTGAATGACTGAGAATATCCATAAACCTGACTTTTGACTGGATTATTCTATGTTGTTCTTGAGCTGTGCCTGACAACTGGAGACCTGTGAAATAAATCTTTTTCTACCCTCAGTTGTTATTTTTTTTCAATATTCTTTCTATTACATTTTGGAGAGGGGTTTTTTCCCCACTAATTAAGCATAATATCTTAATAACATCAAAGGCCCTAGAGGGAAGCTGCAGCAATATTTCATACTTTATGCGTATCTCCCCAATCTCAGATGAGATAAACTAAACAATCGCCCATATCTTGCAGCATTGCTCCTGGTAGACTTACTAGCTTGCTAAATTAAAATGCATTTTAAAACATGTACTTAGTAATTTGCACTTTACTAAAGGCATGATTGGCCAGTTAATGAAGAGTGCACAGTTTTGTTTTCCTATCAGAAGACATGAATTTCTGTGAACATTGTTAAATTCTATTCAATTGCAATTTTGGTTAGAAAGAGTTTGCTTTCAACTTGAGCTTGATATTATCAATTAAGTGCCTCTACTTTTAGGTTTGTCAGTGTTTCACTGTTAACATCAAGAGTACTTTTTTTTTTTACAAAAATGTCTTTTAATCTTTCTATTGTGTATTGCCTGATTATCTGGTATCTGATTTTTCTTTTCCTTTCATCTCAGACTATAAACAAAATGCATTATTTATTTTGTAGCTATCTTCAACTTCGTCTTTAGTTGAGGGTTTTTCAATATCCTAATGTCAAGCTCAAGAAATCAGGAGCCAGGAGAGAGTTGAAAAGTACTATGAGTTTATTTTATGCTACCTATCCAGAAGAAATAAAAAAAATGGCTCCAGATAAGAGTCAACAGACTTCAAGGAGGACTGGTCTCTTATGGGGCCATAGGGATTTCAAACTGATGATGCACTTGAGCCTGCCTTTGAGTTCTGCCCAGTTACTTCCTATATCTAGCACATGATGCAAACCCAGACTATTTGATTATTTTATGCATGATACACTGTGTAAACCTGGAAAATTGGTTAATTTGCTAATCAAGACTACTGCTCTGTTCACATAGCTTATTTTTCTCAAATAATAAGGTGTATTTTGGCTTAATATGCTTAACAATTTTCTTGCCAACATTTTGGAAATAGTTTCCCAGTACCTTTAAAAAGTTCTCACACTAGAGTTCAAATCACAGAATCATTAATGCCTACTGAAATTCAAATTCTAATAACAACTAATCAGTTTCTGTCCACAAGAGGTTAACAGTTGAAAACAGAGGTGGGAAAAAACCAAGATCCATCAAAAGAGTCAAAGTAATAGTTGGATCAATGTACGCAAATAAACTTGTACACAAATAAAGCTTTCAGTTTGGGGATGAGAATTTTAAAAATTGCCAATATAGTATTAGTAAAATGATATATCATAATTAAAACCAATGCAATTAGGCAGATAGTGATGTTGCATTGGATCCAGATTTAGTGATTTTGAGAGTAAATAATTGAAATCAATGTGATTTAAATTATAATTAAGTGCTCCCAATGATTTCACTATGTACATTCTGCAGTTGATTAAGTCTGAATCTGCTCCATACTTATTTGCAGATTTTATCTCTGTCACATAAATATACTAAATCATCAAATAATATCCATTAGAGGATAAGCCTTATTTTTCACATGATCAATATATTAAACCTTCTCCAGTTTGAGAAAATCTATTTTACTCTTGTTTTCTTTTATAAATCTGATATAATTGCTCAAATCTAACAAAACAGCTTAATGGCAAATCTTATTTTCTCATTCTTCAAATTGTAGGAATAAATTATGCTATTGGTGTTTTTGCATAATATGCTCTTGCTGGAGCAACCAAATAGTGCACTTACTATAATTTTGTGATAAGGGTTTTGGGAAATTAAATAGAAGAAGCTGAAGTTGGTGGATAAAAGGTAGGTTAGAAAGAGGAATAGAATAGAATTTTTATTGGCCAAGTGTGATTGGACACACAAGTAATTTGTCTTGGTGCATATGCTCTCAGTGTACATAAAATAAAAGATACCTTCATCAAGGTACAACACTTATAACACTTAATGATAGTCATAGGGTACAAATAAGCAATCAGGAAACAACATCAGTATAAATTGTAAGGATACAAGCAACAAAATTACAGTCATAAGTGGAAGGAGATGGGTGATGGGAATGATGAGAAGATTAATAGTAGTGCAGATTTAGTAAACAGTTTGACAGTGTTGAGGGAATTATTTGTTTAGCACTGTGATGGTGTTCGGGAAAAAACTGTTCTTGTGTCTAGTTGTTCTGGTGTGTAGTGCTCTATAGTGTCATTTTGAGGGTAGGAGTTGAAACAGTTTATGTCCTGGATGTGAGGGATCTGTAAATATTTTCACAGCCCTCTTTTTGATTCGTGCATTATACAGGTCCTCAATGGAAGGCAGGTTTTTTCTGCATTGTTTTTTCTGCAGTTCTAATTATCCTCTGAAGTCTGTGTCTGTCTTGTTGGGTTGCAGAACCAAACCAGACAGTTATAGAGGTGCAGATGACAGACTCAATAATTCCTCTGCAGAACTGGATCAGCAGCTCCTTGGACAGTTTGAGCTTTCTGAGTTGGCGCAGAAAGAACATTCTTTGTTGTCCTTTTTTGATGACGTTTTTGATGTTAGCTGTCCATTTTAGATCTTGCAATGTGGTAAGCCTTGGGGGGTCTCTGTACTAATTGTACAGGTATCTGATATGATTCTGTTTAGTTTCACCTGCTGCTTCCTGTTTGTTAGAAAGCTTGTGATCCACTTACAAGTCTGTTCAGGTACCTGTAGCTTGTTTAGCTTAGTTAGAAGAGTGTCTGCAATGATGATATTAAATACTGAACTAAAATCTACAAAGAGGGCCCTTGCATAGGTCTTTGGAGATTCAAGATGTTGTAGAATGTAGTGCAGAGCCATATTAATAACATCATCTGTTGATCTATTTGCTCAGTATGCAAATTGCAAGGCGTCTAACAGCGGATCCGTGATGGTTTTCAAGTGGGACAGCACTAGCCTTTCAAAGGTTTTCATGACTACAGATGTTAGAGCAACTGGCCTGTAGTCATTCAGTTCCTTGATAGTGGGCTTCTTCAGCACTGGGATGATAGTAGAGCATTTGAAGCAAGGAACATAGCACATCTCTAGTGATTTATTGAAGATACAGGTGAAGATGGGTCAGCACAGACTTTTAAGCAAGAAGGAGTTATCTTACCTGGGCCTGGAGCTTTACCTGGCTTTTTTATATGAAATAGGTCTTCCTTTTCTGTGATCACTAGGGATTGTGAACCCAATGGGATGGGATGGGGTCAGTTGTAGGAGGCTTAGCTGTTGTTGGTGTGTCTGAGATGGGGGTTGTGGAGATAGGTGGCTGTAGTTTCCTTTCAAACCTGCAGTACAACATGTTCAGGTCATCTGCCAGTTGTTGATTTCCTTCAGCCTGGGAAGGAGGTTTGCCTTAGCCAGTGATAATTTAAGAGTTTTCCACATGTTTGCTGGTTCATTTGTTGAGAACTGATTCTTTAGCTTTTCAGAGTAGCTTCTTTTAGCTGCTCTGATCTCCCTTGTTAATACATTTCTGGCCTGATTGTTCAGCATTTTATCACCTTTTCTGTAGGCTTCCTCTTTGGAACGACGTAGCTGCTTAAGTTTCGCTGTGAACCAAGCTTTGTTGTTGCTGTATATTAGAAAGAGGAACAAGTGCATGAAAAACAGGGATGAAGAAATAATATGGGACAATATCAAAATGTTTAAAGTAGCATTATTGCAAACATTATTTTTGAATTAGTTCAATTGTTCTCCTTCCATCTGATGAAAAATATAATTGTTTTGTTTTGTTTTAAGTAACTTAAGAAGAAAACCCCACTGAGATTCATACACTTGGAGTGTGGAGTAATTCTTCCCATGGGTCTTTTTAAGATTTAAACATGGGGAGCAGTCAGAAAAGCTGTACAGCAATAAAGAGATTTATAGCAGCAATAGCAATAGAAATAGCACTTAGACATATACTGCCCTGTAGTACTTTATAGCACTCTCTGGGTGGTTTACAGTATAAGCATTATTTGCATAGTACTTCCAACATTCTAGGTCCTCATTTTACGGACCGCAGAAGAATGACAGACTGAGTCAGCCTTGATCGAACTCCAGGCTGTGGGGAGAGTTTGCCTGCAATAGTGCACTTTAACCACTGTGTCATCACAGCGCCTAGTATTCTCCAGAGGGAATAATAATATTAATAGCGGCTATGGTTATCTGGTCAGACCAGTAAGTAGTAGATACCCTGACTCTGTCCCCAAAGACTGCAAGGGACTTGGGATGCAAAACCAGAAGAGCATGAATTCTAGCAAGTTAGTAATGTTGTTTCAGGAGAAGTTCCAACTCTTGGTCAAGCTGGAGTGATCTTCCCCCTAAAGCAGGGGTCTCCAACCTTGGCAACTTTAAGACTTGTGGACTTCAACTCCCAGAATTCCTCAGCCAGCTTTTCTGGAAGTTGAAGTCCACAAGTCTTAAAGTTGCCAAGGTTGGAGACCCTGTCCTAAAGAGTTTTTATAATATTTGGGAGAACTTCTGAACTCACAGCTCCTGCTACAACCCAGAGATTATGTGCCAGTGGCACCCATGTTTCAACCAAGAGGTGCTGAAAACAATGATTCATGTCTTTTGTTAATCTCTCACTTAATGCTGTAATTCTTTGTAGGTAAGTTTTGCCCCTGGAAATGACTCAGAAACATATATTCATCCAACATCAACATGTTCTATTTGCAAACCAAGGAGAAAGGACTGCAAAGGTGAAATATTTTCATGTACCACAGGTTTTCAAGGGGTTGTAAAAACATTTGCTTTTTTAGTCATTTAATCCATATAAATTAAGTAAGTAACTCAGCCAAGGAAACTACTACAAAGGAAAGATGTGGAATACAGATATCCACTGCAAAAGAAGAATCAACCCAAGGAGAAACATCTACAAAATGTAGGATTTGGCTTGCAAGAACGGATGCATGCAACTCGAACAAAAAAAAATCTCACTTACAGATTTTCTGATAAAAAACAGCATTAATGGCTAACCTTAATTGTAGTTTGAAGGTCAACGTAACCATTTTTGACTTTCACATTTTTTCTAGAACACTTTGCAAAATGTGGAGAGTTTTCTCTCCCCCCTCCCATTTCTTCTTTCCATTTTCGAGAACTTAGAAATATGCCCCCAGATATACACAGACAGTTTGCAATCAAAGTCTTCTAAAGAATCATTTTTATAAGTGACATTAATTAAAGCTGTAGACCATTATAGTTTTGTTTATCTCTTCTTTACAGTGTAGCAGTTTAAATTTAGGGTTTTTTATCTCAAGGTATTTAAGGCCGCCCAGTGTGATTCTGACAGAAGAGCATAAAAAACAAGCAATCAATAAAAAATAATAAAAAGAATTTAAAAAGAAGAAAAAGAATTTAAAAAGAATAATAATAACAACAAACAAATACAATATAAAATGCAATACAAAATGGTGACCAGCACTTAAGAAAACATAATTATGAAATAATTAAGGAAGTTATTTAAATTTCATGCTGTATCCCACAGTGCTGGGATTTTTTGGGGGGAATCTTATCAACAGTGGCTGTTTTGTCTTCTGACCCATCAATTCTAAAGGGTGCCACTTACAGCACAATGGTGTGACACCAATTTTGTCATCGGTATGAAAACATAGGATTCTGCAGGCACCTGAGTTTGGCCTCCGGGATCCAGTCCAAAAGGCCACTAAATTTTTTTTCATTTGCCCTTTCCAATGTTCTAGCTTTGGGAAAAACTTGAAAATAACTTAGTTCTCTAAAACCAAGTCAATAACTACCGTATATTGAATTAAAACAAATTAATTTTTTTTTATTGGGACGCAGTGGCTCAGGGGCTAGGATGTTGAGCTTGTCAATCGAAAGGTCGGCAGCTCAGCGGTTCGAATCCCTAGTGCTGTCATGTAACGGGGTGAGCTCCCGTTACTTGTCCCAGCTTCTGCCAACCTAGCAGTTTCGAAAGCACGTAAAAAAGCAAGTAGAAAAAATAGGGACCATCTTTGGTGGGAAGGTAACAGCATTCCGTACACCTTTGGCGTTGAGTCATGCCAGCCACATGACCATGGAGAGGTCTTTGGACAGCGCTGGCTCTTTGGCTTTGAAATGGAGATGAGCACCGCCCCCTAGAGTCGGCAACGACTAGCACGTATGTGCGAGGGGAACCTTTACCTTTACCTTTAAATACATTTTTGATTATTTAACAATTTCCCCTTTGGGCACATTAACATTAAAACCTGGTACTCATTTTGAAAGAGCTGGGAGCCAGGACAAGTTTGGCGGGAAATAAGTAACCTTATATTTCACATTTACTCATGGATGCATGTCATAAAAGATGCCTTTCCTCTTTTTTCTCCATGCTGTCAGAAGAATGACATATTCTCAGCCACATTTCCCATCAGTAGGTGATATCCTGAGGTTAGGAAGTTTTGCACCCTCCATATGATTCTGATTAAAGGTCTCATCCTTACTGGCCAGCACTGATACTGGCCTGAGCATGTGAGAAATCTGCCCATCTAACAGACTTCAGGAAGCCTATACAGGATAACTAAAGCGAGAAAAATGCTATTCGTTCATTTCATCATTGTCCTTTGTAGCTGAAATACCAATTTGGATTGTAATATCAGCTAGGTGTGCACTGAATACTGCTTTTGCTATAGTTTGTGGTGCAAAGGTGTACCCAAAAAATAAAGATTCCTAAGGTTCAGATGGAACTGGAGCCCATACTGTACCTTTTAATCCTAAACATGTACATCTATAATAAGATTGTGCATCTTCTAAGTAGTGCACCATGGTAGTACAGCGCAGAAGTGGGATTCACTTACCTTCCTTACCAATTCGCAAATGTGAGGATGCATGCGCACCGCCTTCTGCGCATACGTAGGGCATCCGGGTGGGTGGGTGGAGCCTCCTGCCGTCACCGCTACTGGTTTGCCCAATCCGGAGAAAACCAGCTGAATCCCCCCCACTGTTACAGTGGTTAAAGTGCTGTATTGCAGGCAAACTCTGTGTCAGTTTTGGAAGGCAATTTTCTTTTTGCTTCTTAACTGCCACATATTTTAGCTGAGGAAGTTGAGAGGGGGTTGTTGTTGGAGCGGTGGAAAGTTAGTCATAACGACATTCCGTATTCAAGGACATCCTGCGTCTGATGGAGACTGCCTGAAGATAGTATCGAATTGAGTGTGAAGAGTTGATTGGACAATGTGATGAACTTGTGGGTGTGGGGCAGGGCTGTGAACTGTCTGCTGGGTGTGGAAAACCTGGAAGCTTTCAGTTTTGGGTTTTCCCAGCCGTGCCAACATGACATCTCTAATAAATTGGAACTTTAAGGAACCTCAAGCCTCAGAGCTTTATTTCGTTGGGGGTTCCTTGGAACCCTGATACTCTGCTCACAGCCTGGAGTTCAATCCTGATGGGGCTCAAGGTTGACACAGCCTTCCACTTTCTGAAGTTGGTATAATGAGGGCCCACACTTGGGCCCATGAAGGCCACAGCCATCCCAGCTCCGCAAAGGAAAAAAAACATCCCGATGCATCCTCAATATGGCCCGATACGTCATGATACAACCCGCGATGCAATCAGGTTTGACACCCCTGATATAAGCTATTGCTAAGTGAAAAATTTCAATGAGTTATTCAGGATAATATACATATTTCCAACATAATTATTGTTCTTTGAAGTGGTTTCTTTAAAAAGTACACCCTGCACATAAAAATAAACAAATAAAAGCCAAACTACCAGCCAGGATCTCCCAAGTTAGTGTTTTAATATAAATTTGTTAGAGATGGTAAGCTAGCAAATTGTGAACTCCCTACTGGTAGAGAGCACCAGATAACTGTAGATTGATGGCAAGGACACTTTGTCTGGATCACTGAGTGGGCTAATTTCTATATTTAGTTGCAGATTTATAGTTGTTTTTAATGCAAGGACAGGACAGTGAATGGTTAAGGTCAGAAATCATTTTATGTTTTTAATAGCAATTGGAAATGGACTGTTGAATGCTTTCCAAAAATTGAAAGGGGGGTGAGAGGGGATAGCTGAATTGCACAATGGTGCAGTGTGAATTCAGCTTCTGAAGAGAGGAAAAGGAATTACAGCTTGAAAAAACAACCATCCTCAATGCGGTGCCCTCTGAATGTATGAAATTTTACTTCCCAGAATCCTGTCTGGAAATGCCCAACCAGGAAGGGAGGAGGAATCAAGTGGGGAATTAGCCTTGAATCATTGCACAGCTGCAAGAGACTTGGTTAGGAGTGATCCATCCTAAGCTCCATGGAACCTCATTTATTTGTTCCCAAGGGAAGATAAACACTCTGGGGAGATTCTTGCATTATAGGCAGAATGTCAGGGTTCCAAGTAATACATCTGTAACAAACAGAACTCCGAGGCAGGTGAATTCCTTAAAGAATAGTTTTACTGGACATCTCATGTTGGCACAGGCTGGTGAAAATCGACTCTGAATGTTTCCGTGGTTTTCACCTAATTGAAAATAAAAGTTTTCCTCCTTCCCCAAACAGTCAGTCACATGGTCCAATCAAGGTGTCACCTGGTTACCTGGTAACTTCACTCCTCCTCTCTCTGACCATCTGTGGGAATGTCCTTGGTTCCCAGGAGAAAGTATTTTGTTTTGGCTACAAAACCCAGCTATCTCTATTTCCCGCCCTGCTTCCTATCCCTCAGCTCCAGTGTGGCAACACTGAAGCCTCAAAATGGCCTCAGTCAGGTCAGCTTCAGGGTCGACACAGAATAGAAGAAATTACTTAGCTTGAACTCTACCCACATGAATCTGGTCACCTGCACCTGACAAATCCCAAGCCAGTGAAGCTTATGTTCCAATTCTAATTTTTAAGGGAATAGAAGAGAAATATTCAGCATAAAGTGAATCACTGCATTAATGGTATTTAATTTCATTCTAATTTCTTCAAACAAAGTTAAAGGTACTTTTATTCTTGCTGTTGTGACCCAGGCCCAAGTAGGTAGTAGGACACTCAGTCAGTTTAAAAACAAGCAAACTTTATTAGAACAACTGAGAATTAACTCATTCTCAGCGTAGTCCAAACTAAATTGAAGGAAATTCCTCCCAACACAATTCCTCAGTCTTATAACCAACCTTGGTCTTAATTAGGCAAACTGCCAAAGGCCTTTCTTGGCAAAAGTTCAGAAGACGGCAATACAAAACAAATGCAACAAGACAAAGCTATCAAAGTTGTTTTCCGGCAAAGAGCCCAAACGCTGTTGCTGGTCTTTTAAGCCTTATGGGAGGGGCCAATCATTTCTTGGCCCTACTTCTGAGTCGTCCTCTTTGCTTTAGTTGCTCTTGCCTTCTGGCAGCTCTTCTTATGCATGCATTAGGAACAGGCTCCTCCTGTTCCTCTGTCTCACTACTGTCATCCTCTGGAGGCTCCGGAATCCGCACATCACTTCCCAATGGCCCTGGCCCCATCTCTGCCTCCAACGCAGAGCCCTCATCCGGGCCTTCCCCACGCTCCAGGACTGGCCCATGTTCTTCCTCAGCCTATCACTGTCTGACTCCATTGCCAGTTCTGCAGGCTACTGGCGGACCACAACACTTGCTGAGATGCAGCCATTGGAGCAACATTCAAAAGCCAGATGCAGCCCCAATCTTGGGAAAGTTTAAGCAGTTGGGTGTGCAAACTGTTCATAAGATGTGCTTCTCTGGTGGGGTGGTTTGACTTGGGAATGGGCTGACTCCAGTATTCCAGGTCTGTCTGAACTAGTCTACTTCTGGAATACTCAAGGTTCTTTTTCTGAAGTTATAACCATCTCTTTCAAAGTTGGAACATTTTGAGATGGCACAGATTGTGCAATCCTATTGAGCACTCCTAATGATGTTGAATATATTAATTTGCAGATGTAAATCTGGGGTAGCAGCATGTTGGACTCCAGATGTTCCCAGGTTATAACTCACAGCATCTTGAGGCATCATAGTCAATGTTGAAGGAGTTGTAATACTCTAGGAATATACACTAGGCAACCACAGATCACCTCTCCTAAGCAAAGTTGTGGATAATAAGACACCATTTATGTTCTGTCATTGATGTGCAGCTATTTTATGTACCTTCTTCTATCCATCTAATACTATTAAGGCCATCAGAGAAACAAATTGGTCTTAGAATTACAGTTCACAGCTTCCATACATACACATATGCATATTTACACGCACACCCATGTAAACAGGCATGCTTCTCTGAGGTTAAAGTAAGCCAACTAAATGCAAAAAATAAGTATTTCCATTAATCAAGTTTCCAACTGAAAAGGACCTTTGCAATCTATCCTTCTCTGAGGCTTATGAGAAAACAAGATTTCCATTTAAAGCAACCCATAAGTGTGGTACACACCAATAGAAATATAACCATTATGCCTTTGACAGTTGTGGAAAGAAATGAGCACATTTTTACAATCCTATTTCCTAAGCTTCAAACTTGGGGGGGTGGTGCACAATGTGTTTAGGATCCTGAGTCAGAAGACAGTTGAGAGTTTAATGACTCAGTTCAAAACCCGAGAGTGAGCTGGATGACAGAATGGGCTCCAGTCAATTTGTTCCAGCTCCTGTAGTGGAAAAATGCAAATGCAAGTAGATAAATAGGTACCACTTCAGTGGGAAAATACCGGAGACTTGAAAAGAGGTTCCTTGGGTATCTCCTGGGCCACGGTGATTTCACCAGTAATACTTTTAACCCGGAAGCCCCTTGGTAGGCGCTTCTGACATGAACATAGTAGTAGTAATAGCTTCAGTCATTTTTGCTGCATAGGTCACACAGAAAATGCCATTCATAAGGAAACAGAGGGAAATAGTGCCAGCCATGTGCATATTCTTAGGAAATAGACACTGCCTATGTCTATCATATGCGCTGTCTCGGATGTATTTTTGGCATCACCTGGCAGGACAAAGTTCCAAATAGCGCAGTCTTGGAGCATGCTGGAATTTCTAGCATGTATACACTACTGAAACAGTGATGTCTACACTGGCTTGGGCATGTCGTGAGAATGGCTGATGGTCGGATTCCAAAAGATCTCCTGTATGGAGAATTAGTGCAGGGAAAGCACCTCAGAGGGAGACCACAGCTGCGATATAAGGATATCTGCAAGAGGGACCTAAAGGCCCTGGGAATGGACATTAATAACTGGGAAACCTTGACCTCTGATAGTTCAGCCTAGAGGCTAAAGACACAGCATGGCCTTCTCCAATTCGAAGAGACATTTGTTCAGCAGGCAGAGGCAAAGAGGCAGTTCTGGAACTAGCGAAATCTGGGGGCTGGGCAGGGGTCAGAATGTATCTGCCCTCAGTGTGGAAGGGATTGCCACTCTCAAATTGGCCTTTTTAGCCATACTCGTTGCTGTTTCCAGAGCACGATTCCATAGTCTTTTGAGACTGAAGGATGCCAATGCAGACCCGGCCTGCATGTCATCATTTGCAAGGGTGCTGTGAACCTTTTGTTGTTATTATTGTTGGTATTGTTGTTGGTATATATATACAAGGCCTTCATCCTCATAATTCACCAAAGCTTGAGCTTGATCCAGTCAAGATTTCATTTAAAATGTGGTTGAGACAAAGCTATGTTGTCTGAATTAAGAATACTTTTCAATAAAAGGCTTATGTGTTGTTTATAACAGGAAGGGATGGATATACCAGTATATATATTCTTTTTCATTACCACTACAGCACAGTGAAAAATGTATTTGAAACCCAAGAAATAGCAGATCTTGGCACGGAGACTTAAGTAGATTTCCTATTCAGTGAACAGATAAATGAAGCCAGAGCGAAGTGTTAGAGAAAATACCGCTTTGAATGCTACTCATGATACCCTCCAAAAGAAATAGTCTATCATGGGTACTCACTGTCAGATGCAGTTCCCAGCTGAGATATAGTTCCCTGTTTCTTCTCTGCATTGGATTTATTTATTTATTGTGTGTATTTTTACTTTTTAGGGCATATTGTGGAAGCTTTTTAAGTGGTTCACAAATTGAACATAACACCATCAAACGCAGGAACATTTCTTTTAAAGTCAAGAAACTAGATGTGTTGGTGGGGGGGGGGGAGGGATAAAAGTTCAGGGAAGGAAATTGATCTCACCTTGTTAAGGACCTTCATCATGCTAAATAAATTATGACAATTTGCTAAATACCGTGTTGAGACAGTTCTACTCTCCTTTGCCTCTTTTTGCAAAATAGTATGTAATAGGTCAGTGATCGGTCTTTTTTTAAGATTCTCATTGTTCATTGATACCCCAAATATTTGCTTTTATCAAGTCTTTAAAAATTTGAATCCTAGATCTCTGAAAGAAGAATGATCGTAAAACATGCACCATGTAAAAATCCATCCTACTATTTACTTTCAGGGTAAGCAACACTATGCAAAGCACAGAATGTGAGAAATAAGAAGAGAAAGAAAAGCTATGTGTGTTCTAAAGCCATGTGTGATTAATAAATAAATCAATAAAAATTGCTTTAGCCATGGTGGCACAGTGGTTAGACTGCAGTACTACAGGCTACTTCTGCTGACTGCTGGCTGCCTGCAATTTGGCAGTTCGAATCTCACCAGGCTCAAGGTTGACTCAGCCTTCCACCCTTCCAAGGTGGATAAAATGAGGACCCAAATTGTCGGGGGCAAGAGGCTGACTCTTTAAACCACTTAGAGAGAGCTATAAAGCACTGTAAAGCTGTATATAAATATAAACGCTATTGCTATTTATACCAGTCACAGTCCCCTCACCAACCCCTCACCACTAAGTCCATGCACTTAGCTCCATATGCCATTTTAACATAACATAACATAACATCAGAGTTGGAAGGGACCTTGGAGGCCTTCTAGTCCAACCCCCTGCCCAGGCAGGAAACCCTACACCATCTCAGTCAGATGGTTATCCAACATTTTCTTAAAAATTTCCAGTGTTGGAGCATTCACAACTTCTGCAGGCAAGTTGTTCCACTTATTAATTGTTCTAACTGTCAGGAAATTTCTCCTTAGTTCTAAGTTGCTTCTTTCTTTGACCAGTTTCCACCCATTGCTTCTTGTTCTACCCTCGGGTGCTTTGGTGAACAGCCTGACTCCCTGTTCTTTGTGGCAGCCCCTAAGATATTGGAACACAGCTATCATGTCTCCCCTAGTCCTTCTTTTTGTTAAACTAGACATACCCAGTTCCTGCAACCGTTCTTCATATGTTTTATCCTCCAGTCCCCTAATCATCTTTGTTGCTCTTCTCTGCACTCTTTCTAGAGTCTCAACATCTTTTTTACATCGTGGCGACCAAAACTGGATGCAATATTCCAAGTGTGGCCTTACCAAGGCATTATAAAGTGGCACTAACACTTCACGTGATCTTGATTCTATCCCTCTGTTTATGCAGCCCAGAACTGTGTTGGCTTTTTAACAGCTGCTGCACTGCTGGCTCATATCTAAATGGTTATCCACTAGGACTCCAAGATCCCTCTCACAGGTACTACTATTGAGCAAGGTACCACATATACGGTACTGGTGCATTTTGTTTTTGGCCTAAATGTAGAACCTTACTTTTTCACTGTTGAATTTCATTTTGTTAGATAGCGCCCAATGTTCAAGTCTGTCAAGATCTTTCTGTAACTTGAGCCTATCTTCTGGAGTGTTGGCTATTCCTGCCAGCTTGGTGTCATCTGCAAATTTGATGAGTTCCCCATCTATCCCTCGTCCAAGTCATTGATGAAGATGATGAAGAGTACTGGGCCTAAAACAGAGCCTTGAGGTACTCCACTGCATACTTCCTCCATGTGGATGTAGTTCCGTTGAGGACTACACGTTGAGTGCGGTTGGTCAGCCAGTTACGAATCCATCTGGTGGTGGTGCTGTCTAACCCACATTTTTCTACTTTATCTAGTAGTAGGTTATGGTCTACTTTATCAAATGCTTTACTGAAGTCCAAGTAAATTATATCGACAGCATTCCTCTGGTCTACTAATTTTGTCATTTTGTCAAAGAATGCGATAAGATTAGTCTGGCATGATCTGTTTCTGACAAACCCATGTTGGCTTTTGGTTATTACTTTGTTTGCTTCTAGGTGTTCGGTGATTCGTTGCTTGATTATCTTTTCCAGAATCTTCCCCGGTATTGAGGTCAGACTGATAGGTCTGTAGTTTCCTGGATCTGTTTTTTTTTCCTTTTTTGAAGATGGGAACTACATCAGCTCTTTTCCAGTCCTCTGGCAGCTCCCCTGTGCTCCAGGATCTTTGAAAGATATAGTTCAGTGGTTCTGAGATCACGTCTGCCAGTTCCTTCAGAACCTTGGGGTGTAATCCATCCGGTCCTGGTGATTTGAACTCGTCTAGGGTAGACAGGTGACTCGTCTAGGGTAGACAGGTTGTATGCTTGTATTTTGTTCATTAAACACCTCATGACTCTGATACTGAGGATCTGCCAGGCCCCCAATTAAGAATGACATGTGCCAATTCTTCCAAGATGAGTTCTTTATTATTTCACACCTGTAGGCCAGGGGTGCTATTTAGCAGGTTCTGACAAATTCTGGAGAACCTGTAGCGGAAATTTTGAGTAGTTTGGAGAACTGGCAAATGCCACCTCTGGCTGGCCCCAAAGTGGGGTGGGAATGGAGATTTTGCAATATCCTTCCCCCAGAAGTGGGGTGGGAATGGGGATTTTGCAGTATCCTTCCCCTGGAGTAGGGCGGGAATGGAGATTTTGCAGTATCCTTCCCCTGCCACACCCACCAAGCCACACCCACCAAGCCATGCCCACAGAACCGGTAGTAAAAAAAATTGAATTCCACCACTGCTGTAAGCCAAATATTTCTAGATTGAGGACTCTACTTTCCACCTCTACAACATATTCTGGGAATTATTCAAGAGGGGCTGTCTTCACCCTCTTTCTCTAACACGAAACTCCTCTGGAATGCCCCTCCTCTCCCAGGGTTCGCTATATTCCATCACAGGATCTCATCCAACCACGACTTTCTCAAGCCCCACCCCCTATATATATATATATATATATATATATATATATATATATATATATATATATATATATATATATATATATATATATATGCAGTGGTGGGATTCAGCCAGTTCGCACCCCTTCGGGAGAACCGGCTGTTAACTTTCTGAGCAGCTTGGCAAACTGGTTGTTTGAAGAAATCATTAGGGCAGAGAACCGGTTGTTAAATTACTTGAATCCCACCACTGTATATATGTATATGTATATGTATGTATGTATGTGTATATATATATATATGTATGTATATGTGTGTGTGTGTGTGTGTGTGTGTATATATATATATATATATATATATATATATATATATAATTTATAATTTATATTTATTTACATATACATATACATACATATTTATATACATATACATACATACATATATATACATACATACATACATACATATATGAAGAAGTCTTTCTTCATGTCTACTTTGTGATTCAGTCCTCATTCATTTTCTTTGAATATGATCAAACCACCTCGATATGCTTTTTTCTTGTCGGTTGCATGCTTTTGTGTCAGTCCGCATTCTTTCATTACTCATTCATTTTTTACTTAGCTTTTTTTTATCACCCACACATTTCTTGAATATTTCATTCACACTGCATTCAACTTTTATGTTTCTCTTGAAACACCCAATTCTATCTTCCACGTAAAAAAAACTGGCAGGTGTACCCTCTGATATAAAGCAATTTTTACTTATTTCAACAAAGATTCATTCTTTGCAACAGAGCAAATGCTACCCACAATCCTTCTACCAACATTTGCATGTCTTATCTTTAGTAAATCTTTTCCTTAGGTACACCAATTCATAGACTTGACTCTAGTTCTTCTTGCTAGTGTTTTGCCCTTCACTCAGTTTTCCTTCTCAAAAACATTTGCCGTGATTTTTGATACGTTAATTTTCAAATTTACAAGCATAACAGCTCTTAAATGTCCTTTATGAATACCTATTATTAAGCATCCAAATGGACACCACACATTTTTACCTTATCACCTGTTCAGTATTGAACGATTTGCTAAGCACTCCATTTATTCTTACGTATATTTTATTTCTGTCAAGCACTTCTTTTATCTATTTAAGCAATCAACCTTCAACTCCATTCTCAGGCAAAACATTTCATAATTCAGTTCAATTCATACAATTTTTCTTAAGTGGCTTCCACATATTCTTCCTTTCCATCTATTTTTCATTCATTTTCTATGAATTTAATCTTCTAGGACATTTTAAATGTATGGCTCTTAGTATATCTTCCTGTAGTCATTAGTCTTTCACTTCAATGTTTTTTCTTTCCTTCTATGTCAATTTTTTTTCTTCAGAAAAATATGGTAAAAATCTCTATTATATTAGTTGCTGGACACATATGTGCAATCATAAAATATTTTAAAATATAAGAAAAGATTTTGCTGTTGGAAACTTTAAAGGACAATGGGAAACACCATTACATCTGTCACAGAAATAGCTTTTGTTCTTTCCAAGAAGAGCTGTTGAGAGATACCATATTTTTCAGAGTATAAATTTCCCCCAAAAAGGAGAGTGAAAATCTGGGTGCATCTTATACTCCGAATGTAGCCCTGCCCAGCCTCTCAAATGGAGGTTTCAGAGGCTGAAAAAAGCCTCTAAAACAGAGCTTCAGAAAAAAAGCCTCAGAAACGAAGCTTCAGAAAAGAAGCCCCCAAACAGAGCTTCAGAGGATTTTTTTTTTTCTGAAGCTATTTTGGAGGCTTTCAGAGGCAGAAAAAAAAGCAAAAAAAAAAAAAAAAGCAAGGCACAGAGCTCACAACCACAACAGGAACCTGTTGCTAAAATTCACCTCTGGGAACAGCTGATTGGGGGTATTCCGTGAGGCCGATCCACCTGCCAATCAGCTTTTTTCTTATTTTCCTCCCCAAAAACTAAAGGTTTTTTTTTTAAAGAGCAAACAATAGATTCAAACTTAATGTTAACTGCTTCAATCTTGATTGCAGAAAATATGACTTTTGTAACAGAGTTGTTAATGCTTGGAACACATTACCTTACTCTGTGGTCTCTTCTCAAACTCCCAATTTTAACCAAAACTCCCAGTTTTAACCAAAAACTATCTACCATTGACCTCACCCCATTCCTAAGAGGACTATAAGGGGTGTGCATAAGAGCACAAAAGTGCCTACCGTTACTGTCCTATTGTTTCTTTTCATTATATATATGCTTATATGCTGTATAGTTGTTTCATGCTTATGCTTATATATACTGTTGTGACAAAATAAAATAAAATAAAAATAAATAAAGTCTATCTTATATTCTGGTGTGTCTTATACTCCAAAAAATATGGTATTGATTGACATCTTAAATTACATTAATTTTTGTACTCTCTTTATAGTTTTGACTGTGTGTTAAAAATCCATTCTGAAGCAAATGCATATTTGTATCCCTAGTATATCCATATACCGTAAATATCTCCTGATTGGTAGAGTTTGGGCAAAGGTATATTGTCCTGTTGCAATTTATCTCTTAATAGAAGTGATAATAGAATAGAATAGAATAGAATTTATTGGCCAAGTGTGATTGGACACACAAGGAATTTGTCTTGGTGCATATTCTCTCAGTGTACATAAAAGAAAAGATACGTTCATCAAGGTACGACATTTACAACACAATTGATGGTCAATATATCAATATAAATCATAAGGATTGCCAGCAACAAGTTATAGTCATACAGTCATAAGTGGAAAGAGATTGGTGATGGGAACGATGAGAAGATTAATAGTAGTGCAGATTCAGTAAATAGTCTGACAGTGTTGATGGAATTATTTGTTTAGCAGAGTGATGGCCTTCGGGAAAAACTGTTCTTGTGTCTAGTTGTTCTGGTGTGCAGTGCTCTATAGCGTTGTTTTGAGGGGAGGGGTTGAAACAGTTTATGTCCAGGATGTGAGGGATCTGTAAATATTTTCACGGCCCTCTTCTTGATTCGTGCAGTATACAGGTCCTCAATGGAAGGCAGGTTGGTAGCCATTGTTTTTTCTGCAGTTCTAATTATCCTCTGAAGTCTGTGTTTTTCTTGTTGGGTTGCAGAACCGAACCAGACAGTTATAGAGGTGCAAATGACAGACTCAATAATTCCTCTGTAGAATTGGATCAGCAGCTCCTTGGGCAGTTTGAGCTTACTGAGTTGGCACAGAAAGAACATTCTTTGTTGTCCTTTTTTAATGATGTTTTTGATATTAGCTGTCCATTTGAGATCTTGCGATATGATAGAACCTAGAAATTTGAAGGTTTCTACTGTTGATACTGTGTTGTCAAGTATTGTGAGAGGTGGAAGCATGGAAGGGTTTCTCCTAAAGTCTACCACCATTTCTACGGTTTTGAGTGTGTTCAGTTCCAGATTGTTTTGGTTGCACCACAAGGCTAGTCGTTTGACCTCTCATCTATATGCGGATTCGTCGTTGTCTCGAATGAGACCAATCACTGTTGTGTCATCTGCGAACTTCAGTAGCTTAACAGATGGATCATTGGAGATGCAGTCATTCGTATACAGAGAGAAGAGAAGTGGGGAGAGCACACAGCCTTGGGGGGCCCCTGTGCTAATTGTACCGGTATTTGATGTGATCTTGCTTAGCTTCACCTGCTGCTTCCTGTTTGTTAGTTGTATAAAGATAAAGGTTCCCCTCGCACATATGTGCTAGCCGTTCCTGACTCTAGGGGGTGGTGCTCATCTCCATTTCAAAGCCAAAGAGCCAGGGCTGTCCGAAGATAATCTCTGTGGTCTTGTGGCCATGTGCCTTTGGCACACAGAATGCTGTTACTTTCCCACCCTATTTTTGTACCTGCATTTTTTCGAACTGCTAGGTTGGCAGAAGCTGGAACAGGTAACGGGAGCTCACCCCATTACATGGCACTAGGGATTCTAACCACTGAACTGCCGATCTTTTGATCGACAAGCTCAGTGTCTTAGCCACTGAGCCACCACTTATAAATTGTATACAATAGTATAAACAATCGTGGAATAAAACTGGATTATGGTTTAATTAACTTCTATTCTGGCATGCTGAGCAAATGGGCCTGAGTGATTAGAGGTGTTCTTATTATTTATTAAATTTTTATGCTGCTGACAAGGTGACCCTGGGTGATTTAAGCAGCATTTAACTTATATCATAGGATACTTCTGTCAGTATAATTACCTAACCTGACCAATTTTTAATTAGTTGATATAATTGTCACATTGGAAGAGTTTATTTGGTTAGAAGAGGAAACCTCCCATGGCCACTTTGGGTTCTAGTTCAATAATAAATAAGCAAGTTATTTTTTTTTATACTTTGGAACAATGAAAAAAAAATCAAATTTCTTAACCAGTTTGGTAATGCAAAACCCAAGATTATTTTTTTCTTAGTTTAATTGAATAGGTCAGTCTTCTCTCTCTCTCTCTCTCTCTCTCTCTCTCCCCCTCTCTCCCTCCTTCCCTTTTTTTTTATTAAAGAGCAACCATCTTCTAATTTGAAACTTAGCGGAAACATTTTAGTTGCCTGGCTCAGTATAGCTGGATTCCAAAGGAGCAACTCAGTGTGTTTCTCTTTTGAACAGTTAATTAAGCTCCCTGAAACTGCTAAGAGAATGACCGTGGGAAACGAGTTTAAGAGCTTATTCCTAACTGCATTAAGAGCTCCCGCAGTTTTCCAAAGCCTTCCTTTTTGACCTCCTTTTATTTATGTGGTTATAGAATTGGATGGGGCTATTTAGGGCATCTGTACCAAACCCCTGCTCAGTGTAGGAACACAAATTAAAGCTGTACAGCCTCTAACTTCTAACAAGGGGAACCACCCCCTATCTAAGTAATTAGTTTCCCCGCAGAAGTGCTCTTACTGTTCTATATTTGTTTTTTCTCCTTTTACCAGAATCTGTATTCCTTAGATTAAAACCATTATTCTGTGTCCTGCCCTCTAGGACAATATAAATTGGTTACATCCTTCTCTGTGAAGTCCCTTCAGGTTCTTAAAAAAAGGAGTATCATATTTTCCCTACTGCTGTCCTACCTATATTTAATGCTAGAAACATTTGCTTCCCTCAATCTCTTCTCACAGTACTTAGATCAGAAATGAGTGACCTGATCTTCTATGTTGTCTTTCTCTGAATTCTTCTAAAGAGCTGGGAAACAGAAATGGACATCGCTAACCTTAGAAGAACCGAAGGGGTTCTTCTAAGGTTAGCTATTCCGTGAAAACAAAAGTTGTCAAATCAATATAATCCCAGACATGTCTCCAGTTAATGAAGTCCCAGTGGCATCCAAATAAATCCCAACAGAGCAAAAATATCATTATAAATACTTACAGTATATAGCGCACAGTGTCACTGGTGTCCTCACCGCGTGTCATGTAGGAAGGGGTCATAAGGAGTGTGGCAATTTAATGCCATTTTAATGCTCTGGCATTAACAAGGTTGTTGAATATTTGTGGGAGCAGTGTCATTTCCCTGGCAAACTGCTCTTCTCTTAGGAATGTATGTCAAGGTGAACACAATATACTAACACATGACTTGTTCAGGAATGGAATGGAATGGAATGGAATAGAAAGGAACAGAACAGAACAGAACAGAACAGAATTCTTTGTTGGCCAAAGTGTGATTGGACATACAAGGAATTTGTCTCTGGTATAAGAGCTCTCAGTCTACATACATACAACAACAAAGTGATTGGTCATAAATAATATAATTTTTGAAGAGGTCTACAGTGAAAACACTATGGAGAAGGTCAGGAATCACTGGGGGGGGGGAAAAATTAAATGAACTATTTAAACTTATTTGGAAATGGGATGGAAGAATTGGGAAATTAAACAAAATAAACCAGCAATGCTTAACTAGGGTTATTTGGTCTGCAAACATCCAAGAGGAACTTCTAACTTTACTAATCATCTGGACTATTGTAGGGTAGATTTTAACTTAAGTAGGGAAAGGTAGTTGGCAATTTGTTAATCTCTCTCATTTGTTAAGAATAGTACTAAAGAGAAATAAAGAACATGGGGCCTCTGGTTGCTCAGACTGCTAAGACAGTCTATTATTAACACAGCTGCTTGCAATTACTGCAGGTTCAACTCCCACCAAGCCCAAGGTTGACTCAGCCTTCCATCCTTTATAAGGTAGGTAAAATGAGGACCCAGATTATTGGGGGCAATAAGTTGACTTTGTATATAATAAACAAATGGATGACGACTACTGCTTAACACAGTGTAAGCCGCCCTGAGTCTTCGGAGAAGGGCGGGATATAAATGCAAATTAAAAAAAACCATATTATTCCAGATTTCTAATTGTCTTTACTCAGTTCAGCATCTCTTTCCTCAGAGCTCCATCCACTAAAATGTGGAAACTTTTGTTGGTTCTTGTGATGGCACATTTCATGGCTTCATAGGTCAAAATAATACAGGGCTATTTATTCCCCCGTTAATATGGGCTAATTTGCCTGATAATATAACTTTCATGCTTCCTTCCATTATTTCTAACTAAAAATGACAGGAATTGAAGCAAGTAATCTACCCTTCAGCTTGGCTTCCATCTCATTGAGTGGTAAATTGTTCATAATAGTGACACTTGAACAGCATCTGCAGATGATAACTGGGGTATCTGAAGGAACCCATTTTTTGTCTGACTCTCCTTTCACCTGAACACAGATGTTTGCAGATGTTTACTGTTGGGTCCTCGTGGATGATTCTTCTCGACCAGTTCTTTAGAATGAGCTTTTATTGATATGAAGGTTTTAATCTGTGAAATCCTGGGTGCTCTCTGAGCTTCATTGTTTTCTTGTAGATGTTTCATTACCTGATTAGATAACATCTTCAGGGCTTAATACAGGGTTTAATCCTTTGTTGGATTTTAATTGTGGATAGTTTTTATTCTGATTTTAATTTAAATACAGTTTTTAGAAATAACTTGAGTCTTCAGTGGTCAGGAGGGTAAAAGTTGGCTAATAAATAAAATCATCTTATCTTTCTCATCTTTACTACTACTCTCTCTTATTGGTATCTTATGATTTATCACTTGTTTGTATCTTATGATATATCATTGTATCTATGATTGATGGTTGATGACTTATCACTTTGTTGTTTGTATGTACCCTGAGAGTTTATGCACCGGAGACAAATTCCTTGTGCGTCCAATCACACATGGCCAATAAAGAATCCTATTCTATTCTAAAAGATACTTCTGTATGGTCACTTCAGCCATTCCCATGCATTCACCGCCTTATGAAGAGTAAGGCCTTGCTGATCAAATGTTTTGGTACATATTAGTGTGCATAGGTTCCCAGAAAGGTATCTCTCTAACTATAAAGTAGGCTTTTTGCAGAATCAATGTTCAGACCTGACATTTAAAGTCCCACACCATTTCTGACGTATTTAACAGCAGATGAGCTAGATTTAAGCATTGTTCGATTTTGCACAAAATGTGGATGTACACTGACAGCAATTGTGAGGATGCGTGTCTATAATCTTACAGCTTTCAAGAATATCAATTTATTATTTACTTTCAGTTGACAAGGAAGGTACAAAAAAATTGCAGAAGGGGAAGAACACAGATGGGAATTATTTCAAAGGTGCAATTCTCAGGAGAGGATTCCTGAAACTTTGTGTTTGTATATGTGTGGGTTTTGTTTGTATTCTATATTTCAGTCGCATCGGAGCTTTAATTCTATCTATCATAAACTCCAGAAGAGAATTTAATATTCAGCAGAAGCTGTTCCCCAAAGATTTGAGCGCAGAAGAGGAGAAATTTGGTTGTTATATCGTCTTCTTTAGGAGTGAGATCATTTCAGGAATAGAGACTTAGGTTTTTAGTAAATATGGGCTTAGATGAAGCTGTTTTATAGTCTAATGAGAATAACCCCCCTTTTTGGGGCTGTTTTAATAATTGTAGCTTTCCTTGGTGGTTGTTAATGGCGGGAAAGAATCAGACAACATCCAACAAAAACACAACGATCTCTAGACAATAATTTTATCATTCTATTTACAGCAGTAATAGTTTTTAACTATTTATACTATGTTAAAATCTGGGCATGTTTTTCTCCTACTTAAACACAAATTTCTATAAATTATTCTGTTGGCAATGGCTGCTTGGTTTCCTCAGCAGTATATAATATCTGGCTGTATATAATATATTTGCAAAAGAGCCAAACCAATAGGAATTTCACAAAGTCCCTTACTATTCTTTCTCCCAAAATATTTTTTGTTGTTGTTAGTTGTGAAGTTATGTCCGACCCATTGCGACCCCATGGATAACGTTCCTCCAGGCCTTCCTGTCCTCTACCATCCTCTGGAGTCCATTTAAACTCATGCCGTCTGCTTCAGTGACTCCATCTAGCCATCTCGTTCTCTGTTGTCCCCTTCTTCTTTTGCCCTCAATCTTTCCCAGCATTAGGCTCTTCTCCAGTGAGTCCTTCCTTAGGTGGCCAGAGTATTTCAGTTTCATCTTCAGCGTCTGGCCATCTAAAGAGCAGTCAGGGTTGATCTCCTCTAGGACTGACAGGTTTGATCGCCTTGCAGTCCAAGGGACTCCCAGGAGTCTTCTCCAGCACCAGAGTTCAAAGGCCTCCATTCTTTGGCGCTCAGCCTTTCTTATGGTCCAACTTTCACAGCCATACATTGCAACTGGGGAAACCAGAGCCTTGACTATACACACTTTTTAAAATATTTTTAAGAATACATAAAAATCAAGCTGACACAGACAAATACGATCAATCTCTAAATTTCATAGTTCATAGCATACTGAATTCTTTCTTTAAAAAAAACAAAACAGTTACTGAATGTTTGATGTCTGGTTTTATCTGAAACTTCCTTGGAAAAATCAGCAGTTGATAATACCAACATTTAAAGATGAAGAATCTTTTTGACTGTAAGTTTTAAATCATGATTCAATTAGTGACAAAGTTTCAGTTAGCTATGAGCAGGGTATGATTTTTTTTTTTAAAAAAGTCACAATGATTGCCAAGGCAGTCTATTAAAGCTTTGCCCATTTTGAAGGGCATAAGAACATAAAGAAGAACACCATTAAGATTGCCATCTTGACTTTTCAATCCTGAATCCCGGCTATAAGAACGATCAAAGTTTAGTTCCAGGCAGATAATCTTTTAAAATATTCACTGAATAAATGGGGAAGGAAAAGTGTGATCGCCCATCTTCCTCACGGTCAGGATGAATTTCTGAAGTAAGTAGAATTTTGGAAAATCAAGTAAAAAAGTTTCCATTTTTACTCAGAACACAGAAAGAATAGAACCAGATAGAATATACAGGTATTGCTCAACTTGCAACCCTTCATTAACAACTGATCCTTGTACTTATGACCGTTGCAGCATCCCCACAATCACCTGTTCAAAACTGGGACACTTGGCAACCAGCATATATTTGGGCCCTTCTCAGCTGGCTTCTGACAAGCAAAGTCAATGAGGAAAGCTGGATGTCAGGCCTGGAAGCCCATCTTTTGCTTTCGGCCTTCAAGCCTGTCGCGTTTACTGCTGGAGCAGGGGCAGTGGTGGGTTTCTACTGGATCGTCCTGGTTCTGGCGAATCAGTAGTGGTGACGGTGCTCTGCCCACCCACCCGGACATCATCACGGATGCTCTGCACATGCGCAGAAGGTTCTGTGCATGCACAGAAGCTCCGTGTACGAGCGAAGCAAGCATGCGTGTGCGCTTCCGATTCTGAACCAGTAGAGAAGGTAAGTGGAACCCACTACTGAGCAGGGGTGATATGCCCACTATTGAGCAGGGGTGATATGTACGGGTCATAATAACATTCCTTTCTCAGAGAGTCAAGGACATCTTGCCCTACACCTGGAAGGCTGGAACTTGGAGGCATCACTAGTTGGGACGGTGTTTTGATTGGACCCTGTAATGGACATGTGGGTGTTGGGCAGGGACTTGAACTTTCCTTTGGGTGGGGAAGCTAGTGGTGGGATTCAGCCAGTTTGCACCACTTCGGGAGAACCGGTTGTTAACTTTCTGAGCAGTTTGGCGAACTGGTTGTTGGAAGAAATCATTAGGGCAGAGAACCGGTTGCTAAATTACTTGAATCCCACCACTGGGGGAAACCCTGGAAGCTTTCAGATTCGGTGTTTCCCTAGTTGTGCCAATATGGCATCTCTAATAAAACATAACTTTGAGGAACTTCTAGCCTCGGAGTTTTCTTTCATTGGGGGTATTACTTGGAACCCTGACATTGGATTCTCTTCGTGACCGCATGATTCATTTAATAACCTCTGTGATTTGCTGAAAGGCCAAAAAAGATCATAAAATCAGGCATGACTTAATTAACAATCACCTTGTTTAACAACAGAAATTCTGGTCCCAATTGTGATTGTAAATCAAGAACTAACCGTAGCTAGCATTGTTCTCTAAGCACTCTCTGAGTTAGTTTCCTTAGGTCAGTTAAGGAGATGCCTGGGTAGAAGAAGGAGGATTTTGCCATCAAAAAAATAAATCAGGGAAATTATGACAAACAGAAATTGGCCAAGCTAGAATTACTTCATCCTTCTGGGGATCCACCTTCCTAGCAAAATAACCAAATTTGTTCCCACCTGGATCTGTAATTCTTTCTCATCCCTAAGTCCAGGTTTCATTAATGTAGCATTCCCTGTTCTATAAATTTAGGAAAGCTAATCTATTGGTTTGTAAACTACTTAACGGGGGACATTTCCTCTGAAGATGAACGTGTAAAGTTCCCTAAGAAGTGAGAAAGCCAGAAATTTATTCTCCCTGTCTCTGCCTATCATTCAAGATGTCCGATGCTTTATCCGTCTGGATTTCTGTCTCTGCCATTATCTCATCCCCACCCCACCCCTTCAGGAATAAACCTGATTAATTTCTTCATCACATTTTGCTCAGTAAAGGAGGAAGGCCATAAATTTTAAGCCTGTTCAAGACAGTGCTGTCAGTGTAATTCTACAATTGAAATAAAGGTTCCCCAACTACCTATTAATACAATTTACAAATCTCATTTTCCAGTGTCTATAATATCTCAAAGCCATGCACCAACCAACATATTAAATGAAACATAGCCTTAGAAACAATATTATTGGGATCTGGAAAAGGAGATACATAGAACTAGCTTTTGTATGTGTAAATCAGATGCACATCTGATTGTCCACTCGAGTGCTAATTCAGTGCTGAGAGGATACCCCAAATCTGAGTCTCAGACAACTCACCGTAGCTAACTTGCCATGGCCAACTTCGCCACAGGACAACCTGTCACAGCCAAGTCACAGTGGCCAACTCGCCACTCTCCAATGGTAGAACAGAGTTATTAAAGAAAAGGCTGCAAAAGGAGGGACAAAATGAAATGTGAATGATAAAAATTTAAATAATTTTTAAAGTATTCAGTTGTTGAATTGTCCCATGGCAAATTGTCCCATGGCAAGTTGGCACAAACAGTTTTCAAAGACCATGTATACCCTTTGGTATAGAGTGGGATGATATATATTTGATAAATTCATATTAAAATGTATTCCAAATCCATTTCTCATCTCTGTCCATAAGATCAGCTATAGTTTTGAATTAGGTGCCAGGAATTAAATATGAGCAAGTTAATTTATTTTGCTGGGTTTTTTTTCCTAAATAAATAATGATTAAAAAGACATTGTCTTATGAATAGAACTACAGTGGGAGTCCAGCTTTCTGTCGAATCTAAGCTCCACTTAGACATCTCTTACAGCCTCTACTTGAAGATCCCTGGTGAAAAAATACTCACCACTTCATATGACAGCCCTTTCCAAAAGTTGACAGCTTCTGCACTTCATCCTGATCTCTGTCCTGAACTTCCTTCCTTGTATTTTTTAAGCCTAAGGGTCCATAAAGGATAAATCCATTACGTTTTCTGGTAGTGACAGTCCTTCAGGTATTTGAAGACTGCCATCACATTTTCCCTACATTGAACTTGCCTCTTCTTTGTCAGTTGACTTTTTTTTTTCTTTGATGCACATGGAGTCAAATGTCTTCTACAATGTTCAATCGCAGGTAGTGGTAGATCACCTTCTAGAGTAGAAGACTGGGACCAAATGTCTATGGAGATTCTCAGTCACCCTGGTCATGGTTGTCCCAAAGGTACTTTTTTTCAAAAGGCAACTGGACTTTCTTTCTTTGTTTGCTTGAAGACGTTGCATTTCTCATCCAAGAAGTTTCTTCATCTCTAAGAACTGAACTGAACTGAACCAGAACTGAAGAAGCTTCTTGGATAAGAAATGAAACACCTTAAAACAAACAAGGAAAGTCCAGTTTCCACTTAGAAAAAACACCTTTGGGACATTCTGAATTCCACTAGGACTGAATGATTTCAAATCTCTTTGCTTCTTTTCCATGAGTTTGGCTCTGCTAAAGAATTTTTCTCCTGTTCTTTTGGGATTCTCTTGGAGCACTTCAGTTATACTTTATCTCTCATCTTCTATGAGTAGATGAATATACTTCAGTGTAGACCAATGGTTCTCAACCTGTGGGTCGGGACCCCATTGGGGGTCGAATGATGATTTGCCAGGGGTCGCCTAAGACCATCGAAAATGTGGAAAGTATACTTGTGAGTTGAAGAATCGCGCTCTAATGGTTGACTCCACAAGCCAGCTGCAGGCTCTTCAAATCGCTAGCCGAGTTCGGCTTCAGGCGCGATGAATTAAAAAAGAGAGAAATCTTTGCTCTGATGTCTCCTTCTCAAGCTAGCTGCAATCACTCCCAATCGCTAGCCTAATCTGGCTTCAGGTGCGATAAACTTAATAGGAGAAGAGTCTCCGCTTTAATGCCTCGGTTCTCAAGGCAATCGCAAGCAGTTCAGATCGCTAGCAAATATGGCTTCAGGCGCGATAAATTCAAAACAAAAATAATTTTATGGTTGGGTTCACCACATCATGGGGAATTGTATTAAAGGGGTCACCACATTGTGGGGAATTGTATTAAAGGGGTCGCAGCACTATAAAGGTTGAGAACCACTGGTGTAGACCATCTCAAGTCCCTTTAGCTTCTCCTGTCATAAGGAAACAAGCTTGCACTTCCAGTAGGTGAAGTTTGACTCATCTTCAAGTTGGAACACGACCATTGCTTGTACATGCCGTGGTAGCGCAGTTGTCAGTTTTGGAAGCCATTTTTTTCTTTTTAGCTTTCTAACTGCCACATATTTTATCCTGGGAAATTGGGAGGGGGGTTTTGTTGGAGCGCTGGAAGGTTAGCCATAACAACATTCCTTACTCTGGGAGTCAAGGACATTTGCCTGCACCTGGATGGAAGTGACTGGGGATTGTCTCCAGTTGAGTCTGAAGAATGGATTGGACCATGTCTGATACAGATTAACAGAGTTGGAAGGGACCTTGTAGGTCATCTAGTCCAACCCCCCACCCAAGCAGGAGACCCTACATCATGTGATGAATTTGTGCGTGTGAAGCAGGGTTGTGAACTTTCCAACTGGGTGGGGAAAATCTGGAACCTTTCAGATTCAGGTTTTACCAGATGTGCCAACATGACATCTCTAATAAAGTGGAACTTCGAGGAATATCTAGCCTTGGAGTTTTATTTCGTTGAGGGTGTTTTTTGGAACCCTGACAGCAGTGGTTAGACTGCAGTACTGCAGGCTATTTCTGCTGACTGCTGGCTGCCTGCAATTTGGCGGTTCAAATCTCACCAGACTCAAGGTTGACTCAGCCTCCCATCCTTCCGAGGTGGGTAAAAGGAGGACCCAGATTGTCGGGGGCAATATGATGACTTTGTAAAACCGCTTAGCGAGGGCTCTAAAATACTGCAAAGCAGTATGTAAGTCTAAGTGCTGTTGCTATTTTGAAGGTCAGGCTGATGCTTGCTGTGTCGCTTCCCAGTCAATCCTTCTCTCCAAACCTCCATCATGTAAATCTTCCTAATTTGCTTGCTCTAATCCTGAGTTTCATAGACGCATCTTCCCTGGGTGATGACTAGCCTGAACCAGAGGGGAAAAAACAATGAGAAAAAAAATATGGGAGGGGCAATTTCTCCTTGTCTTTCCCCACCAAATTCCTGTTTGCTGGTGGTGAAATTGTCGTTTGGAAATAATGTACTGAATATTTCTCAAAGCAAGAAAAACTGTTATTTGCCCAACGCCTTTGTCTGATACTGTGATATAATTAAGCTGAGCTAAGCAGCGTTAGTGCTCTATAAGAATTTTGATATTTCCTCTATGCAGGCTAAGGAGGGAAGAGAACGTTATGTTGCTGCAAATATTTCACAATTCTGCCCCTGGATGAGCGCCTCTAAGGAGGTGCACAATATTTTTTTTTATTTCATGCAAGTAAGATATTTAGTGGTTTGAAAGCATGAACTGTTGCATGAACCAAGCCCCCATCTTTATGAAGTGTGGAGTAAAATAGCCATTATTACCAGCTAAATTAGGAACCAGCAGAATGAAAAGCAAAACAGAATGGCTATTGTGATAAAATTACTCAATTTGTTTTGTTACTTATTTTATTAGCATGAATATAAAACTCCATGGTCAGTGCATTTTGTACTAATATTTGGCTTTCATTCAGCTAGGAATAAGAACACATGGAGAGAGAAATGGTCACAGGAATGGAAGGTTTAATAGATAGGGCTAAAATGCTTGTGAAACAATATCCTAATTTTAAAAGTTCAGTTGTCTATTCGAAGCCTGCGTGCATGCATAATTGGTGTTATGTAAAACCCAAATATGAGAAGGACAATGAGAAAAATGAATATTTTCCAATTGCAAATTGATTGTGCTTGGGATGAAGGTTCGGGGCATTATTGCTTGTTATTGTTTTTATTGGGTTTTTAATCTTTGCAAGCCTCCTGGAGTCAGTGAGTTGGATGGCCACATAAACAACCATCTTAAAAGCAGGAGTGAAATCCAGCAAGTTCTGACAGGTTCTGGAGAACCAGTAGCGGAAATTTTGAGCAGTTCGGAGAACCAGTAAATATCACCTCTGGCTGGCCCCAGAGTGGGGTGAGAATGGAGATTTTGCAGTATTCCTCCCCTGCCATGCCTACCAAGCCATGCCCACCAAGCCACGCCCACGTCCACCAAGCCACACTCACAGAACCGGTAGTAAAAAAATTTGGATTTCACCACTCCTTAAAAGGCAATATATGTTACTGTATATCTCTTTAAAGCCATAATTGAATAATGCCTTTACTAAGATTAACCAAAATGCTTTAAAGAGAGCACAATATTTCAAATGATGTAGAATGAAATTTAAACCAGATGTTTTAGCTATGAGTTCTGCAGTTAAAAGTCAGTTTTGAGGTGAATAATGTAGTCATAACAGGCTATGAATGTAAATATTTCAAATACTAGATTACGCCCACCCAGTCACATGACCACCTAGCTACACCCAGCCAGCCAGTCTGGCTCCCCAACAGTCTGAGGGGTCATGAATTGGCCCTCTGTTTAAAAAGTTGGAGGACCCCCGAGCTAAGTTTTTGTTTCAAGCAACTAGTGACCTTAATCAGATAAATGATTAAGAAGACTCTATTCAAGAAGACCACATATCTATCCAGTAGAGCTGTGTTTCTCAACCTTGGCAGTTTTAAGATGGGTGGACTTCAACTCCCAGAATTCCTCAGCCGGCAACTTGCATGAAATGAAAGACAATGACTCTATTAAAAACACCAACAATACATGGATTATTTTCTTTACTGCCAAGTTGATGGGACGCGAAAAAGCATCTTTATAAAAATGGTATCCAACAGTTTCAAACCTAAGCTTCTACAATTTTGAAAAGTGAAAAAGAAAAGATATGAATTCCTGTGTGATTTGAGCATTTTCTCCAATTTTAGTAATAGGGCACTATTTTTGTTCTACCCTTATCTATACACATGAGAACCTATTAGATGAAAGTAAAGGCACACATACAAACACACCAATTTAAAGCCACACAATACAGATCCCAGAAGAAATGGATTTATGGGTCTTGAATCCAAAGTAATACGAGCTATTCATAGTAAACTGCTGAGAATTTAATAGCCTAACGCGTTTATAATCCCCCAAGAATTTGTAACAAAGGCAAAAGAGGGGGAAAGAGGATGTATTGGCCAGTTTAACATACCAGTATAACTTCTCCTTAACATTTTGCAAAATAAAAAAGCAACCTTCTAATGGTGTGGAGAGAAAACCAGAACATCCTAAGAAGTTCAGTTGATAAACCAGGCAATTTACATTAATTGCTAATATTAATGTATTAATTACTCATTTTGCAAACAGAAGATCTAGGATAGAAACTTATACTTTTCAGTCTACCTAACAATTACCAACAGGGCGGCTCAATGGCTAAGATGCTGATCAAAAGTTCGGCAGTTCAGCGGTTCGAGTGCCGCGTAACAGGACAAGCTCCCATTACTCGTCCCAGCTTCTGCCAACCTAGCAGTTCAAAAGCACGTAAAAAATGCAAGTAGAAAAATAAGGACCACCTTTACTGGGAAGGTAAGAGCGTTCCATGTGCCTTTAGCATTTAGTCATGCTGGCCACATGACCACGGAGACGTCTTCAGACACCGCTGGCTCTTCAGCTTTGAAACGGAAATGAGCACTGTCCCCTAGAGCCAGAAACGATTAGCACGCATTTGTGAGGGGAACCTTTACTTTACCTAACAATTACCAGGATTTGTTCACATATATTGATGGCAGATAATTTGTTGAACCTAATTCCTTGTGGCTTGTTTACTTATTTGGTAACAAATCTCTATTTGAAATAAACCAACCAACTGGGGGGGGGGGGGAATCTGAAAATTTCATAATACATTACATTTCTTTCTGAAACCTACATCACACAATAGCAAAGATTGGGATATTTGTGAGAAGACAATGAAATATTTAATACATCTTTCTTTGAAAATCCAGACTGCTTAAATGTCTCACCAGATGAGGATAGCTTCAGAAATTTAATAAATTGTAAGAGCTGCCATGAAGTTTGGTGAGGAAAAAAAGATCCATGACTACATAAAATTACATGTTGAATAGAACAGAACAGAACAGAACAGAACAGAACAGAACAGAATAGAATTCTTTATTGGCCAATTGTGATTGGATACACAAGGAATTTGTCTTTGGTGTATATGCTCTCAGTGTATATAAGGAGAATAAAATACATTCATCGAGAATAAAAAGATACAACACTTATTGATAGTCAAGGTTACTAATAAGCTATGAAATCATACTAGGAAACAAATACAAACAATATAAATTGAAAGATACAAGCAATGTGGTTATAGTAATAAGTGGGAAGAGATAAATATAATAGCAATAGTCTTAGTAAATTATTTGACAGTATTGATGGAATTATTTGTTTAGCAGAGTGATGGCATTCAGGAAAAAACTGTCCTTGTGTCTAGTTGTTTTGGTGTGCTGTGCCCTATAGCATCTTTTTGAGGGTAGAAGTTGAAATAATTTATGTCCAGGATGCGAGGGGTCTGTAGATATTTTCACAGCCCTCTTTTTGACTCGTGTAATATACAGATCCTCAATGGAAGGCAGGTTGGTAGCAATTATTTTTTCATCAGTTCTAATTATCCGTTACAGTCTGTTTTTTTCTTGCTTGGTTGCAGAGCCAAACCAGACAGTTTTGGAGGTGCAGATGACACTCCATAAATAAATCAAATTTACACAGTTTTGTTGGAAGATCTGAAGACAAAAGTCATTCATTTCCTAATTGGCAAGTTTTTTTGAAATTTAGTTTTATTTGTTTGTTTGTTGATTAAATTTATATCCTGCCCATGTCATTACTAAGAGAAGTTAAGAAGCAAAAAGAGACTGAGAATTCTAATCCTGCCTTAGCCCTGAAAGTCAACTGACTAACAGAAATTGTGTTTTCTTTGCTGACGATGTCAAACTATTTAACACCACCACCAATACTACTACCCTTCAAAAAGACCTTGACTTTGTATCCAATTGGTCTAAAACTTGGCAACTCCAAATCTCAACCAGCAAATGCTCAGTCTTACATATTGGAAAAAAGAACCCAAACACTAAGTACAAACTTAATGGACATTATCTTACAGATGACCCCCACCCTGTCAAAGACCTTGGAGTTTTCATATCAAATGATCTAAGTGCCAAAGCCCACTGCAACTACATAGCAAAAAAGGCTCTAAGAGTTGTAAACCTAATTCTGCGTAGCTTCTTTTCCAAAAACTCTACACTACTAACCAGAGCATTCAAAACATTTGCCAGACCCATTCTTGAATACAGCTCATCTGTCTGGAACCCATACCACATCTCTGACATTAATACAATTGAACAAGTCCAGAAATATTTTTCAAGAAGAGTTCTCCACTCCTCTGTAAACAACAAAATACCTTATTCCACCAGACTTGAAATCCTGGGATTAGAAAATTTAGAACTCCGCCGACTCCGACATGACCTGTGTTTAACACACAGAATCATCTATTGCAATGTCCTTCCTGTTAAAGACTACTTCAGCTTCAATAGCAATAATACAAGAGCAAATAATAGATTCAAACTTAATGTTAACCGCTTCAATCTTGATTGCAGAAAATATGACTTTTGTAACAGAGTTGTTAATGCTTGGAATACACTACCTGACTCTGTAGTCTCTTCTCAAGCTCCCAAAAGCTTTAACCAAAAACTGTCTACCATTGACCTCACCCCATTCCTAAGAAGACTCTAAGGGGCATGTGTAAGTGCACAAAAGTGCCTACCGTTCCTGTCCTATTGTTTCCTTTCAATATATGTTGTGACAAAAATAAAAAATAAATAAATAAATAAATAAAAACAGAATTGGAAGGGACCTTGGAGGTCTTTTAGTCTAACCCCTGCTCAAGCAGGAAATCCTATATCATTTCAGACAAATGGTGGTCCAACCTTAAAAACTTCCTGTGATGGAGCATTCACAACTGCTGGAGACAGATCGTTCTACTGATTAATTGTTCTAACTGTCAGGAAATTTCTTCTTAGTTTTAGATTGTTTCTTTCCTTGACTGAGTGATGGAAACTAATCAACTAACCATTGAGTGACCTTGGACTAGTCATTCCCTCTCAGCCCTACTCACCACATGGGTTTGAGTTGTGGGAAAAATAGGAGGAGGAAGGTGTCTTGGATGTATTCACTCCCTTGAGTTATTTGTAAAAATAGTAAAGGTGGGACGCAAATCAATGAGATAAATAAATAAATAAAACTTGGGCTGGTTTGGAGTTTTTCTGCACCACCTCTATTGATTAGGACATGCCCCTAGTTAACAGATTTACAGATTAACAGAGTTGGAAGAGACTTTGTAGGTCATCTAGT
Source organism: Ahaetulla prasina (assembly GCF_028640845.1). Lineage (NCBI taxonomy): Eukaryota > Metazoa > Chordata > Lepidosauria > Squamata > Colubridae > Ahaetulla > Ahaetulla prasina. Next base: position 19,167,343 of record NC_080549.1, on the reverse strand, counting down.
CCAACCCCCCACACACACACACACCCAGCAGATCCTACACCATTTTTGACAGATGGTAATCCAGTCTCTTCTTAATAATAACAACAGAGTTGGAAGGGACCTTGGAGGTCTTCTAGTCCAACCCCCTGCCCAGGCAGGAAACCCTACACCATTTCTTGAAAGCTTTCACAAGCTCCCACAACTTCTAAAGGCAACTTCTGTTCCATTGGTTAATTGTTCTCACTGTCAGAAAATTTCTCATTTCTAGGTTGAATCTCTGTTTGGTCGGTTTCCATCCATTATTCCTTGTCTGGCCTTCAGGTGCTTTGAAAAACAGGTTGATCCCCTCCTCTCTGTGGCAGCCCCTCAAATATTGGAAGACTCCTATCATGTCTCTCCTGGTCCTTCTTTTCTTTTCTCTAGACTAGCCATGCCCAGTTCCTGTAACTGTTCATCATATGTTTTAGTCTCTAGTCCCCTAATCATCTTGGTCGCTCTTCTCTGCACTCTTTCTAGAGTCTCAATATTTTTTTTTATAGTGTGGTGACCAAAACTGGATGAAGTACTTTAGGTGTCAGGGTCTCAGCTGCATCAAGAAAGGTTTGTCATCAATCACATTCCCCAATGAAGCAATTTCATGGGCTGTAGAAGTCACTCCCTTCGGCCACTGTGGATGTCCTTGGAGACGGCCTTGACAATCACCGGCTGGAATGTGCTTTGTTTTGACTGATGTACAAGTTCCTTGATGCAGCTGTGAGGTTCAGTTTCTCATACCCCTGCCTATGGCAACACAAGAGCAGGTCAGGAATACTTTGTGAGCTAGGTGTAGTCTTACTAAGGCTTTATAGAGTGGTATTAGAACCTCCTTTGATCTTGATCTAGTTGGTTTAAAACAACTAGGAAGGACCAAACTGCAGCACTTGATCCCATTCATCTATGTCTATCTTACCCAAATCATTCTGTTTGCATAGCAAACATCATGTTTTCCTCCTCTTGGGCAAACTATCCATCACCATCTCCTGTTGATTAGGATTTTCTATTGAGGCAGATCAAAAGGAAATGGTAGCAAATCATTTTTTTTCCAAGTGGGTTAAGACAGATCAATCATTGTCAGTGCTATAATCATTTTTAGATATTGCAAAATATGCTTCAGAACATACATTCCAGGACTGTCAAAAGTGCTCTCAGAATTTATAATAGTAGGAGAATTAACTAATGCCTGGGCTAATAGCAATCATAAAAAGGCAAGATTTTCTTCATAAATCAGGGTATATGGGAAAATACTATACAATATTCCATATTCCTACATGTCTGACATTAGAGGGACAGGGGCTGAAACATGCACAGTGAAAGAAATGTATAGAAATCCCCTCTCCTTTTTCCTTTCCTTTTCTGGGTATTTTTAATCTCAAGAGAAGTAAGGCTCAGTTATTGTACTGTCAATGGCTTCCAAGGGATGGGTGATTGTAGGGAAATTAGTTTAACTCTATGGAAGATTAGGTCTGTTTAGTGTTAAAGCGAAATCCCCTGAGGATTACTTAACTGGTAAATTAACCTTTATTTGGAATTCCCAAGACATGCTAACTCCTCATTGACCCAGTTAAGTGTATTGTGGGAACAGAACAGTAATTCTGGCGGCACGGAGTGAAGCATATTTTTGAAGAAACATTCAGGGGAATTGCGTTATTGGTGATGGCATATGTCAGAAACAAAACAAGGAAAACCTACAACGTGTGAATGATTTCCAGTTCCTTCCCTAACACTAGTTAAAGGAGCCCTCTGTATTTTCTCACATGTAATAAAGAAATGAGTGATATTTCTGGGTGGAGATTCTGATTTATTGACCCTTTGTCAGTTATGAGGAGTTCTGATTTACCACCAGCTTATCAGGTACTTAGGAGCCAAAGGCTTGGCAGCACAAGGAAACAACAGCCAATTGCCAGCCATCAACACACAAATCAACCAGTAGGAAGGCACCACATAAATACAACTCACAGAATTCCCCAACATACATATTCTAGTAGAGAGAAGTTCCCTGAAGATGAACTCCAGAATAAATCCAAAAGGTCAGAAGAATAAACCTTTGGTCCAGATGACCGACCCAGGTTGGATCTTACAACATTATCCTGGGATATGTATATTTGCTTTTGTTCATTCTGATCACCTCTATGCTCCATGACTCAGGACCGGGATATTTACGGGACCGCCTGCTGCCACGGGTGGCCTCTCATCGACCAGTGCGCTCCCATAGAGAGGGTCTCTATGGGTGCCATCAGCCAGGCAATGTCGGCTGGCGACCCCCAGGGGGAGGGCCTTCTCTGTGGGGGCCCCAGCCTGAAGATGATGAGTGAGATCTCATCGAAACGTTACCTAAATACTTTCAATCTTACACGAGAAAAGACCTGAACATACCAAAAACTACATATATATATATATATATATATATATATATATATATATATATATATATATATATATATATATATATATATATACATATATATATATTCTATCTTTATCTATATCTAGCTAGCTAGCTAGCTAGCTAGCTAGCTAGCTAGCTAGCTATCTTCTCTCTCTCTCCCTCTTTCTCTCTCTCTCTCCCCCCCCTCTCTCCCTCTCTTCCTCTCTCTCTCTTCCTCTCTCTCTCTTCCTCTCTCTCTCTTCCTCTCTCTCTTCCTCTGGGCGTGTGTGCGTGGGCTGGGAAACTCAGAGAAGATTATGTAGGATGCACTTTAGGTCATGTGACCAGCAGCAAGAGGTGTTATTCAGAATAAAACCGAGTTTGTTATGACTAGTTTTCTCAAGGGCACTTTATATGTTGCATTTTGAAGATGTTCCTTCATTAATGTAGTAAAATTTGTTGGTCACAATCTTTTTCAACATTGAAACATTCAGCAACTGTTTGACCTTAAGCAGAATGCCTGTAAGGGTGGACTTTAATATTCCCTCTGATCAATCTTTGGTCTTCACAATTTGGCCCCGTCTCTTGCTTTGGGGAAACAGCTTGATAATTCTCAGTAATACAATCTATTTTGAAGGGAGCGGCTCACACAGCCTCTTCTCTCTAATCCCAATATGTGAGTAAAATTACAATTAAAATTGCTTACAATCAAAATTCAAAAAAAGAAAAAAAAATTCAATAATAGCACCTCTTGGATTAGGAAAATGTGACTAGAGGTTTTGGCCTTTCTTTTTCTTCCTAGGGAAGTAGACTTATCCCATGGTAAATAAACAAAATCAAACTTTATTTGAAAAGAAAGAAAAGATAAAACGTGAAAGCTACAGAGTTATATTTAAAATGCAGTGTTCCAAGCAAATCACAAGTTAGTGCTGGTCTGGTCCAGATGTTTTCTTGCTTTGAGATAATGCTATTTAATATAGAGGCCCACCAAAATTATAAATGACCTTGAAGGATGGGGGGAATCAGAGGTAGGTTTCAGCAGGTTCTGACCAGTTCTGGAGAAGCGGTAGTGGAAATTTTGAGTAGTTCGGAGAACCGGTAGTAAAAATTCTGACTGGCCCCGCCCTCATCTATTCTCTGCCTCCCAAGTCCCAGTTGATCAAGAGCAAATGGGGATGTTGCAGTATCCTTCCCCCGGATTGGGGAGGGAATAGAGATTTTATAGTATCCTTCCCCTGCCACGCCCACCAAGCCACACCCACCAAGCCATGCCACACCCACCAAGCCACACTCACGGAACCAGTAGTAAAAAAAATTTGAAACCCACCACTGGGAGGGATTAAGTTACATATTTAATTTTCTAATTTGTACAGATAAATAAGGTTAAACTTGAGTTAACACAGAGAGAAAAAAGCATTCTAGGTTTGGCTGGGATATGTTTTCTTATTTCTGCAGAATTATTTGGGATTGTTTTTTTCTTATTTTTTTGAAGTAAGGACCCGTTTCTTCTTTAACCTTGAATTCTCTCTTTTTTAACCGAAAAATCTCAACTTTAATTGAAGTTTGGGGAACAGTTTGCTGATCCTCTTTCTTTCTCAGCCTCAGCAGCTCTCCTCCAGTTCTGCCTCAAAGTTTAAAACGACTGAAGCTTTTCTCTATATCCTTCAGCGGGAGGGACTAGAGCTAACATTCTGGGCCTACGTGATGAAAAACTTTCCTTGTGAAAGTGGATGAGACTGACTGAAGCAGCTGAATGGAAAGGAAGATACTCTGTAAGGCAACTCTTGAGGCTGAAAAAGTAAACAGAACATTTTGAAACAAATAAATGAGAGCTGGAATTTTGCTTGTTTCCAAGACTCTCTATCATGTTTCTCAGCATTAAAGCCGATAATGAATCTCTCTACGAATCTTACTTCTATGTCCGTGTGTTATTGTTTAAAGGTGTGACAAAGGATTCACCACCGTGGGCTTCATAAATATGAGTGATTCAGTGATTGAATTCACAACAATGAAATCCAAATGAATGACGGGTATTGTTAATCCCTCAGAAGAAAATTGCATAGATATGGAAACCCAAAAAAGCAATGAACTGGTGGAACACTTGATGAATTGGCCATTCAGAATTCTTTGCTTGGCTGCAAAGTAATATTTGTGAAATGCCAGAAAAAGGTTTAGCAGAAAAAAGGACAATACCAATGTGGATATTATTTGGCTTATTAATTAACTGTTTATTATTGTATAATAATAATTCCTTTTGATCCCTGGAGATAATGGAGTCAGTGTTGTAAATAATATTGAAATAAAACAATTCATGGTTTATTTCAAAGCATATGATGGATAGATCAACTGTCTGTGTAAGATTTCTACATGTCCTGTTTCAAGATAGTAATATATTACAGTTCACATTGTACATTGGGTGTGTCAATTTTCTGTAGCTGTAAACATTGGCTTGTAGTGAATTTATTGCAAGCAAAGACTTTGCTTATTAACCATAAAGTATTATCAACTTAGGCTTCACACAATATTGTAAGGCAAAACCTGTGATTTACATACTACCCTTGCTGGATTAAAACAATATACAAAGACATGGTATGATTGGGAACCTCGTCAAAATGTTTAATTCTTTGGTGGACTAATCCTGGTTCTGAGAATCTCAAAGCTAGTTTATAAAAATGCTTTAATTTCCAAGAACATTTACATGAGAATACATGTAAAAAAATCCCATAATAAATATACTAACCTCAGGATTTGAAATATCCAGTTTAAACTATCGACCCTTTTGCAAAAACTAATTGAGCCTTTTGAGGGTTCCTTCCTGAGTTCATACAATATACTAAATCAAAACCAATCATAATCTATTCTAATAAGTATTTTATGAACTCCGTGATTAATGTTTATAAACTATAATTAACGGATCAGTGTGTTGTGCAAACCCAAGTACAAAAAGTTTAATAAATGTTTATTCACTGCATTCTGGTTTCATGTGATACAAGAACTGGATAATGGGCCCTGAAGGGAAATGTCACACTTTTTTTTTATCCCCAAGTTTCTTTGGATTTGTATGCTTTATGCACATTCATAAACATTGCTGGTGCCAGCCTTCCTAATGTCTCAATGATGAGTATGAAATTCCAAAGGGAGATCTTATTTTGTATAACAGAACACAATATAGCCTACTCAACAGCTGGATTGAGACATTAGTCATTGCGACATATAACTTGAAGGATGAAGATAGCAAACAAAATTCTAACCATTTTCCACCTGTTTAGTGCTTGCACAGAGATTTCTTGTGGCCTGTGGCTTAACATATTAATTCCCATTCCCAACTATAAACAGATTTTTCAGAATTAATGACATTTCTATTCTCTTCTCTCCCAATCTTCTTCTTTTGGGCAATATTTCCACCCATTGTGATATGTTCTTTGCATACAGAATGATGCCTCTTTGAGTGCATTCACAAGAACAAGCCAAAATGAGGTCAAAGTAACATTTATGTCATAATAGACTAGAAGAGAAGAGAAGATAATTTTTATTGGCCAAGTGTGATTGGACACACAAGGAATTTGTCTTGGTGCATATGCTCTCAGTGTACATAAAAGAAAAGATACATTCAGACTACAATAGAATAGAAATTAGGAATGGAATGGAATAGAATAGAATAGAATAGAATAGAATAGAATAGAATAGAATAGAATAGAATAGAATAGAATAGAATAGAATTCTTGATTGGCCAAGTGTGATTGGACACACAAGGAATTTGTCTTGGTGCATACGCTCTCAGTGTACATAAAAGAAAAGATACCTTCATCAAGGTACAACACTTACAACACTTAATGATAGTCATAGGATACAAATTTAACACTTAATGATACAACACTTAATGATAGTCATAGGCTACAAATAAGCAATCAGGAAACAATCAGCATAAATCGTAGATGACAGACTCAATAATTCCTCTGTAGAACTGGATCAGCAGCTCCTTGGGCAGTTTGAGCTTACTGAGTTGGCTCAGAAAGAACATTCGTTGCTATCCTTTTTTGATGATGTTTTTGATGTTATGTGTCCATTTTAGATCTTGTGATATGGTAGAAGCTAGAAATGTGAAGGTTTCTACTGTTGATATTGTGTTGTCTAGTATTGTGAGAGGTGGAAGTATGGAAGGGTTTCTCCTAAAATCTACCACTATTTCTATAGTTTTGAGTGTGTTCTAGAATAATCTGTTTTCATCTTGACTTTTTTTAGAAGTTCATCTTTCATAGCTGTCATAATTCAAATCTACTCACCTTCTGCTGACTCTTTTCTTCCATTTTCCATCCTCTTTTCCAAGCTTTACAAACTTTTCAAGGAACTGTCTTCTCATGAACTGTCCATCATACTTACATACTAGTTGATCTCCTGCCCCTGAGTCCTTAACCTGCCACACCCACCATGCTATGCCATGGTTTGCTTAACTATGATTTGTTGAATAAGTCAAGATTGGCTCCAGTTATCTATTGTGTCTAATGTAGACCACGATTTTCAAGTCACCAATCAAAACCATGTTACTACGGTCCATAATCCATGTAATGGGGTATAAATGCATTACAATTCCAAGGTCCACGCTGTCAAAATTGCATTATATACCGCTATAGGTGAAAGAACAGTTCAGGTTTAGTACTACCATATTATTATAAATAAATAAATAAATAAATAAATAAATAAATAAATAAATAAATAAATAAATAAATATGTTTTCTGAGGTTTTCGCGGGTGTTTGTATATAGGTCTTTGGTTATTCGGGTTTTCTCCCGCGTAAAATTGGAAGTGTCTTGGCGACGTTTCGACGAAGTCTCATTCGTCATCTTCAGGCTTCAGCTTCGTGCTTCTGGAAGCAATGTGTGATTGCAGCTGTTTCTTCCTTTTTAACTGCTAGTGGGGGTTTGACAGCATTCTGCACAAGACAGCATTCTGCACAAACCAAAAAATATCCACCATCCTAAGAAACCCCAAAGACAAAATTGAGTTAGAAAATCAAGGAGTATATGAAATCCCATGCACCGCCTGCCCCACCACATACATCGGACAAACCAACAGAAGAATAAGTGCACGCATTGAAGAACACAAGAACTCAGTCAAAAAAGAGGAACCAACTTCTTCCCTGGTCCAACACCTTAAAGCCACAGGACACGATATTGACTTTAAAAAGACCAGAACTATCGCCAAAACTGAACACTTTAACAACAGAATAATCAGAGAAGCCATCGAGATAGAAAAACGCCCACACAGCATGAACAAACGAGATGATACCTCCCGCCTACCAGCCATTTGGAAACCCGCCCTTATTGACAAATGAGTCCCTAACACGAGGAATGACACCAGACCCACACTCACGAGGTCCACACAGGATGTCACCACCACACATCCACCCAGAAAGCAGACCCAAACCCACACTGATCAGGAAGCACGACCAAGGACCAGAAGCCAGACCGCAGCTGCAACATTAGCCATTTCAAACCCCTCCAATCCATACATGCAGCAGACTGACACCCACTATGAAGATGTAGCACGACCACGAACACGAAGCCAAACAACGGCAATGCAGCTCACCAGCTCAAATCCCCTGCAACTCAAACTAATCTGAGCACAACCAAGCCCCCACCCAAACAGGACACACCCCCAGCCAATCAGAGCACGAAAAAAACCCCATCCAATCAGAGCACAGCCAAGCTCCCACCCAATCAGTTCAAACCCCCACTAGCAGTTAAAAAGGAAGAAACAGCTGCAATCACACATTGCTCCCAGAAGCACGAAGCTGAAGCCTGAAGATGACGAATGAGACTTCCTCGAAACGTCGCCAAGACACTTCCAATTTTACGCGGGAGAAAACCCGAATAACCAAAGACCTACATATATATATTCAGTTTTGAAGGATATTTAGCAAATGATGGTAATTTAGAGTCCATTCTAGCTTTATGCCAAAGCCTAGGAATTGTTCAAACACTAGCATAATACATATCTTTTCCATTCTCAGGTTTCTCTGAAGACTGTTATTTTTCCTGTGCGTCTGAGAGCGTACTTAAACTGCATACCTTTTCATTCTGCCTAAACAGCATTTCCCTTGAACCAAAGGTGCTTTTTCAAGAGGCAACTTGCCTCTTGAAAAAGCACCTTTGGGACAACCATGACCTGGATGACTGGGAATCTCCATAGACCATCCCCTTGAAGGAACATGTTGTGGTTTGCCCCCCACCTCAAGTCCCAGTAAGATACAGGTTTCATTGGAAAACTCAGATTATAACAATCAGTCTGTAACTGTATTACAGTTTATGTAAAAATTCAGGAGAGAAACATTCTAAATCTGAGTTGAAACAGAATGAGCAACTTGCTTTCCTATTTCACAGTCTGGGGATCAGCTTCCTGTTTGCAAAAGCCATTTATCCGCAGGATCATTTCTTATCCTAGTCAACCTGCAATGCTAGACCTCACATGCTGAGGCCTAGAGCCCTCGCCGATTTGAAATGAATCCTATATAAATATAGATTAATTTCAAGTTTCCAATAGAAAGTCTTCAGAATAATTCCATTTAATAGAATTCATTCTAAATCTCACAAGTAGTGCCCCTTCATTTTATTTGCTGCTGGCATTTTTAGCCTTAACAAAGTTGAGCCGCAATTGATGGGAATATATATATATTTTCAATATGAATTACTAATTCCTCACAGCTGTTTTAATAGTTGTCATACAATTGGAAATCAAAAAGCCCCCTCCTTCTCCTCCGCCTTTCTGTTTCTTAGCACCGCTAATACACTGTGAATATTAAACAATTTTCAAAACTTCACTGCAGCAACCTAATTACTGAAGTGAAAAATTAGCACTTTAAGGGACTTCTGAGTTCACAATGAGATAGTCCTTATAACAATCTTCCCACCGTTAAATTGGATTCACTTTTCAAGTTAGTCTTCCCCCCAACTAAATTACTAGATATAATTAGCTTAGAGTAAAACTTCCAATGTTCAGATTAGCCTGTCACTTCACACCCTTTGACACTGCTGTGTAAAGGGCCAGTTTATTTTTACCATTACGTTGCAAACAGATGCATTTTAACATAATTACAACCTCACTGATTTTACAGCACCAATTCTTTGACTTTATTTGAACATACTGTATCAATTTTGAAATAAAATCCTACCCCTCCCCCATAAATACAGGGTTGTTGGGTTTTTTTGCATTTATATCCCGTCCTTCTCCGAAGACTCAGGGCGGCTTACACTATGTCAAGCAATAGTCTTCATCCATTTGTATATTGTATACAAAGTCAACTTATTGCCCCCAACAATCTGGGTCCTCATTTTACCTACCTTGGCTGAGGATGGAAGGCTGAGTCAACCTTGGGCCTGGTGGGACTTGAACCTGCAATATTGCAAGCAGTTGCTGTTAATAACAGGCTGCATTAGCCTGTTGCACCACCAGAGGCCCTTATTTACAAAGTTCAAAGTTACAACTGTGACTTATGATTTTTTTTCACAGTTGTGACATTTGCAGCATCCCCATGGTCATGGGATCAAAATTGAGACGCTCGACAACTGGTTCATACTTGTGACCATTGTTGTGTCCCGGGGTCATGCAATCCTCCCCTTCTGCAACTTTCTGACAAGCAAAATCAGCGGGGAAGCCAGATTCACTTAACAGCCCTGTTGTTGTTAACTTCACAACTGCTGTGATTCAGCTAGTAACTGTGGCAAGAAAGGTCATAAAATGGGGCAGAACTCCCATAACAAATGTCTGTTGTGACCCAGGCCCAAGTAGGTAGTAAGAAACTCAGTCTGTGAAACAAACCAAATAAACTTTATTCGAACAGCTGAGAATTACTTCATTCCCAGCGTAGGAATAGAATAGAATAGAATAGAATAGAATAGAATTTTAGAATTTTATTGGCCAAGTGTGATTGGACACACAAGGAATTTGTCTTGGTGCATATGCTCTCAGTGTACATAAAAGAAAAGATACGTTCATCAAGGTACAACATTTACAACACTATTGATGGTCAATATAGCAATATAAATCATAAGGATTGCCAGCAACAAGTTATAGTCATACAGTCATAAGTGGAAAGAGATTGGTGATGGGAACTATGAAACGATTAATAGTAGTGCAGATTCAGTAAATAGTTTGACAGTGTTGAGGGAATTATTTGTTTAGCAGAGTGATGGCCTTCGGGAAAAAACTGTTCTTGTGTCTAGTTGTTCTGGTGTGCAGTGCTCTATAGCGTCGTTTTGAGGGTAGGAGTTGAAACAGTTTATGTCCAGGATGCGAGGGATCTGCAAATATTTTCACGGCCCTCTTCTTGATTCGTGCAGTATACAGGTCCTCAATGGAAGGCAATGGGGGAGGGCCTTCTCTGTGGCAGCACCGGCCCTATGGAATGAGCTGCCTCCGGGGTTACGCCAACTCCCCGACCTCTGGGCCTTCAAACGTGAACTGAAGACTCTACTATTTCATCGTGCGGGACTAGCCTAAGTATAATTTTAATTGTAATTTTAAACGGGTTTTATGTCGGTCTTTGACCGTTTTAGTTGATCTGGCCATTAAATATTTGGTTTTAATTCGCTTTTAAAATTGTTGTTTATATTTGTAGTTTTAACATGGCTGTAAACCGCCCTGTGTCCTTCGGGAGAAGGGCGGTATAGAAATTAAATTATAAATAAAAAAATAAAAGTTCAAGTAAATTAAAACAAATTCCTCCCAACACAAATTCCTCAGTCCTATCGCAAACCTTGGTCCAATTAGGCAAACTGCCAAAGGCCTTTCTTGGCAAACGTTCAGAAGTCACAAAAATAAATGCAAGACGTAGATGAAGCAGAAGACGAAGCTATGAATATTGTTTTCCGGCAAAGCCCAAATGCCATTGCTGGTCTGTTTTAAGCCTTATGGGAGGGGCCAATCATCTCTTGGCCCTACTCCTGAGTTGTCCTTTTTGCTTGAGCTGCTCTTGCCTTCTGGCAGCTCTTCTCATGTGTGCATTAGGAACAGGTTCCTCCTGTTCCTCTGCCTCACTACTATCAGTTTCTGGAGGCTCTGAAGTCTGCACCTCATTCCCCGATGGCCCTGGGCTCACCTCAGCCTCATCACTGTCCAACTCCGTTGCCAGTTCTTCAGGCTACTGCTGGACCACAACAATGTCTCACTTTGAAACAGAAATGTTGGGCTCAGTTGTGGTCGTAAAACAAGGACTACCTGTAGATCCCAATGGAAGGAACATTTTGTTAACCCAGTCTACATGGCAACTGTGTGATGAAACATATGTGTGAAGGCTTCTGAGAGCTACGATTGTACATGAGATTATTTATTCCTTCTGAAAGATTTCTAAGACAGGTGGCATTGCAAACATTCATAGTTATTTGTGTGGACAGATAATTGAATTCCTTGAAAGAAGATATAGGAGGAAAGCAAGTTCCTTTGAAATATGGATACACGTGTTCTTTTTTAAAAGGAAAATAAAATAAAACGAAACTCTATTGGCTGCTTCCGAAAAAGGAAATGGTCCCTCTTTCCCCAAATTGCAAAACTTTGATCATTTCTATTCTCCCACCACCTCTTAATTTGCCTGTTCTCTTGTCTCACTCTTCATGAAAGTGCTCCTAAAGACTCATAAAAGCATTTCCTATCTTGATGATGGTGATATGAATTCATGTATTAATCCACTCCATCAGAACTCATTCATTCTGAAAACCCCGCCCCTCTCCAAAGTTAAATAGTTGTGGTAGTAGAAGCAGGCTATCACAATCAGACACAATGATGTATAAACTTCTATTGATAATAAATAAGGCAACTTGATATTGCGTTTTTTCCCTCCCCGTACAATGTATATTCTTCGCCACTAAGCTATTTTGTTTCTGGTTTGACATTTGCTGATGCCTGCTTTGGTCTTGAGCTGTTATCAGATTCCACCAGTGTTTGTCCCAGCTGATAGGCTTGTGGTTCAACCCCATTGGCTAATATCTGATTTCCTAGCCTACGATTACCTTTTATATAGGAGCAAATGTCAAACCAGAAAGAAAGTAATTTAACGGTAAAGAATATGCATTTATATGTGTATGCTGGCGCACGCATGCACAAAATAGACATACAATGGATGTGCATAGTTAGATTTAGCATGATATGCAAAGCATTTGCATTTTTGTATGATGACTCGTGCCCTCGTCACTTCTCGCCTGGACTACTACAATGCTCTCTACATGGGGCTCCCCTTGAAGAGCACCCGGAGGCTCCAGCTGGTCCAGAATGCAGCTGCGCGGGTGATAGAGGGAGCTACTCGTGGCTCCCATATAATACCGCTCCTGCGCAAGCTGCACTGGCTACCTGTGGTCTTCCGGGTGCAATTCAAGGTGTTGGTTATCACCTTTAAAGTGCTCCATGGCTTAGGACTGGGTTATTTATAGGACCGCCTGCTGCTACCGTTTGCCTCCCATCGACCTGTGCGCTCCCATAGGGAGGGCCTCCTCAGGGTGCCATCAGCCAAACAATGTCGGCTGGTGACCCCCAGGGGGAGAGCCTTCTCTGTGGGGGCACCTACCCTCTGGAATGAGCTTCCCCCAGGACTTCGACAGCTTCCTGACCTCCGGACCTTTCGCCGCGAGCTGAAGACGTATTTATTCTTCCGCGCAGGGCTGACATAAAATGACTAGTAATTTTAATGGGGTTTTTATGGTTTTTAGGGGTTTAGTGCGTATTTTAATTTATGGGCCAAATTGGTTTTTTAATGGGTTTTTTAACTGTATATTGATTGTATATTGTATGTTTTATTGTGTTTTTACCTGGCTGGAAACTGCCCTGAGTCCTTCAGGAGAAGGGCGGTATAGAAATTAAATTATTATTATTATTATTATTATTATTATTATTATTATTATTATTATTATTATTATTATTATTATTATTATTTTAAAATAATACATATTTTCAGGACAATTATAATAAAATTAATCAGTACTCCTGTCAACCTGTCTGACTAGTGAACCCAAGAAAAGTAGGCACTCTCAGGCGTTTCAAAATCCCAAAAGTAAAACTTTATTGGATACACCATTTTGGTACTGATGAATTAAAACCAGCTCTGAGGTTTTCCCGTGCAATGCTACCTAGTTAAATGTTAGTGTCCCCTTCTTCCAACCCATAGAGATCATGCTGTCCAATTAAGAATCAGTCTTTTGGTTTGAGAACAGTTCATTTCTTTGTTGGACACTTGCAGTAGTGACCTTGGTGGATTCTTGGCTCACACGATCTATTCTTGGATCATCTGCACTCTCTCTTATCCCTCCCTCCCCTCCAGTTCATTGGCAAGCTGAATACATAGCTCAGAGGCATTTCACATTTAACACTGCTTGGAGTATAGCATTTTAAACCAGAATCACATTCTAATATCCTTAAGCCTTGGTTACATTTGGAAATGTCAGATACTTATCCAGCATTGATTTAAACTGCCGAAGTCTATTTGTGTAAAGCTAAATTTGACCAATCATAATAATCTGTCTTTTTTTTTTCCAGTGGAACTAATACACATACAGAAAATAGAGAAAGGGACCTGAAAGGAAAAGAAACATGCTATTTATATACAATTGTTCCAATGCACACTTTATCCTATAAAATGAATCTATTGAAAAAATGGATCCAACATCTTGTTACCGATTTTCAAGTTTTTCTCCCTAGATTCCTTCTAAATTGGAACATTCGTTGTCTGTCGCAGGAATTAGAGTATTTTTCGGAGTATAAAACATACCGGAGTATAAGATGCACCTTAGTTTTTGGGGAGGAAAATAAGAAAAAAGCTGATTGGCAGGTGGATTGGCCTCCTGAAATACTCCCAATCAGCTGTTCCCAGAGGTGAATTTTAGCAACAGGTTCCTTGTTTGTGAGCTCCATGCCTTGTTTTTTGTTTTGTTTTTTTGCTTTTTTTTCTGCCTCTGAAACTCCATTTCAGAAAAAAACTTTTTTCTGCCTCTGAAAGCCTCCTAAACAGAGCTTCAGAAAAAAGCCTCTGAAGCTCTGTTTGGGAGCTTCTTTTTTGAAGCTCTATTTAAGGGCTTTTTTTCTGGAGCTCCGTTTGGGGCTTTTTTTCCCGAAGCTCCGTTTCTGATGCTTTTTTCAGCCTCTGAAACCTCTGTTTGAGCAGCTGGGCAGGGCTACATTCGGCGTATAAGACGCACCCAGATTTTCACCCTCTTTCTTGGGAGAAAAAGGCGTCTTATACTCCAAAAAATATGGTAATGTGGCATCAAACTTTAAAAAGGGCTCTATTTTCTTTCTCCGGGGAGCAGAGGGGGGAATGAAGAATCAGAAATCAGAAAAGAAATTTGGCTTTGTTCCCAAATATCTAATACTCCAATATTAGTTTCATTTTTTTTTCTATCCCTTAGGAAATTGTAGCAGCTGCCAATCGAAGAATTAGAATTTCAGTATTGATTAAAGTGACCAGATTTCAGCCATGGCAATGAGGGACACCATTGACGGGGGGGGGGGCTGCGCATGTGTGCTGAGTCTTGCCACCTGCCTGAAGGAGGAGGGGCGGCTGCTGCTTCTCCGCTCTTCCAGCCAGGCTCGGCTCTCCTCTCGGCTCTCCTCTCTGCTCTTCTCTTCCTCTCGGGTGAAGTCAAGTGGCGTCTCTCCTCCCTCTCGCGCCCCCTTCTCCGCCTCCTCCTCTTGCGTTGCCGCCTCCCATTTTCAGAATGGGAGTGAAACAAAACAAAAATCGGGACTTTTTGGAATTGCAGTGGGACGCGGGACAAATTATTAAAAAGTGGGACTGTCCCGCCAAAAGGGGGAGGTCTGGTCACTATAGTATTGATGTAAAGTTTTGGGCTTGGTTCATGTCTACACTTGATCTTAGCCAAAAGGCCAAGAAGCAATGGCTTGGTTCATTTCTGTTGACTTGCTAGACTTGCTTGTTCAGGAAGGCCACACTTGGAATATTGCATCTAGTGTTGGATGCCACAATAAAAAAAAAGATGTTGAGACTCTGGAAAGAGTGCAGAGAAGAGCAACAAAGATGATTAGGGACTGAAAAC
Source organism: Ahaetulla prasina (assembly GCF_028640845.1). Classification (NCBI taxonomy): domain Eukaryota; kingdom Metazoa; phylum Chordata; class Lepidosauria; order Squamata; family Colubridae; genus Ahaetulla; species Ahaetulla prasina. The sequence goes on along the minus strand of NC_080549.1, from coordinate 19,151,926 downwards.
ATATGAAGAACGGTTGCAGGAATTTGGTTTGACTAGTCTAGTGAAAAGAAGAACTAAGGGGGATATGATAGCAGTGGGTAGCACTGTTTGCAATATTTTGCATATTTGCAATACGTTTGCATATTTGCATATTTGCAATATGTTTGCACTGATAGCAATGTTTGAAGGGCTGCCACAAAGAAGAGGGGGTCAACTTATTCTCCAAAGCACCTGAGGACAAGAAGCAATGGATGGAAACTGACTGAGGAGAGGAGCAACTTACAAGTAAGGAGGAATTTCCTGATAGTTAGGACGATTAATCAGTGGAACGACTTGCCTTCAAAAGTTGTGAGTGCTCCAACACTGGAGGTTTTTAATAAGAGATTGGACAATCATTTGTCTGAAATGGTACAGGGTTTCCTTCCTGAGCAGGGGACTGAAGACCTCCAACTCAGTTATTCTATTATTCTGATATGGTTTATTATTAATATCTGATATATTCTGCTGCTTATAATGACTTCTGCCTTTATTTTGCTGCATAATGAGACACAAATGAGCTTTTATACCTTTATTAACAACCTAGAAATTGAGATGGACAAACAAAGAAGTCCATTAGCGTTTGTGTGTTTGTATTCCTATAGCCGTACACCTGTCACTGTTTTGAACAGTTCTTAACAATGTGCATTTAGTCTACTCCCTTCCTTCGATTTCTAGACTTTGCACTTATTTTTTAACCACTTTAATACCCCTTCAGACACAACAGTGGTGAAATCCAATTTGTTTTACTACTGGTTCTGTGGGTGTGGCTTGGAGGGCATGGCAGCGGAAGGATACTGCAAAATATTCCCATCCCACTCCAGGGGAAGGATACTGCAAAATCCCCATTCACTCCCCACTCCTGGGGGAAGGATATTACAAAATCTCCATTCCCACCCCACTCTGGGGCCAGCCAGAGTGGTATTTGCTGGTTCTCTGAACTACTCAAAATTTCCGCTACCAGTTCTCCAGAACCTGTCAGAACCTGCCGGAATACTTTTCTGAGACACAAATACTTTTGATAAGGAAAGGATTATTTCCTCATTCTCTCGCTATACTTGTTTCCAAATATCTGTTGAAGATTGAATTAAATAGCCATTTAAAGATTAATTAATTAACGGTTTGATTAAATAATTTGATTTATATTAATTATTTTAATTAGTTAAAAATAACAAATTAAAGATTATCCATCAGGAGACTCAAGGCTCGGAGAAGGAAGCAATTGTTTATGTATTGTATTATTAAACTGTAAAAAGCACTATCGTGCTTAGATGTGCCTATCACTAAAAAGGGATGGAAACAGACTAGGGCAATGCATAAAATGCATAAAATGTATTGCCTTGCTTCACAATAAAGTCAGAAATAGAGCACATTGAAATCTCATTTAACTCTCTCAACCCTCTGAAAAGTAAATGAGGTGCCTGATTTGTTTCAATTTTACCCCTTCATAATTAATCAATTAATCACTCCAAGTCATATATCCTTTATTGAAAATTACTAAAATTATAGCCTTCTTGGAGCCTGTGCATACATCTTTCAGGTTCCAAAACAGCCCAAATTGCTCGTGCTTTATTTCTCTGACATTGTTGGAGGCTCTTTGGGCCAAATGTTTTTCAAATGCTTAAGGCATTAATTTTCTGATGCTTTAACTACTAAACTTCCTTCCAAAATAAAGTCTGGAGACCATATCTTTAACCCTCCAGGCAAAGTCTAGAGTCAACAGCAAAATGATTTGTTTAGCTGTGACGTCAATCCAGCCAGTTACGGTTTATTAAATTACCTAGAGTTAAAACTATTTATAAGTACAATGAAATTTTAGAAATAATCATTCTTCCACACTTGTTCTCATCAGCCATGACCAATTTAATGTTTCCCAATTCCTTTAAATTTTCCCAATACAGTTAACCAATCTGATATGGTCATTTCTAATTAAATGTGAATTTCTATAAGTACTGTAAATCCTTAAATATTTCCATACTCTATTAACCCGCACATTAGTTTCATATTCCCTTTCAGTTATGTTTGCTGGCAGCATCTTTGATTTTTTTTCCTAATTGTCTTTACACTAAGGCACGTGTTCAGCTACCCTTTTCTGAGAAGAAGGATGTGTTTTCATATATATATAAATCGTTAATAGAATATAATATAACAACAGAGTTGGAAGGGACCTTGGAGGCCTTCTAGTCCAACCCCCTACCCAGGCAGGAAACCCTACACCATCTCAGACAGATGGCTAGCCAACATTTTCTTAAAAATTTCCAGTGTTGGAGCATTCACAACTTCTGCAGGCAAGTTGTTCCTCTTATTAATTGTTCTGATTGTCAGGAAATTTCTCCTTAGTTCTAAGTTGCTTCTTTCTTTGATCAGTTTCCACCCATTGCTTCTTGTTCTACCCTCAGGTGCTTTGGAGAACAGCCCGACTCCCTCTTCTTTGTGGCAGCCCCTGAGATATTGGAACACAGCTATCATGGCTCCCCTAGTCCTTCTTTTTATTAAACTAGACATACCCAGTTCCTGCAACCGTTCTTCATATGTTTTATCCTCCAGTCCCCTAATCATCTTTGTTGCTCTTCTCTGCACTCTTTCTAGAGTCTCAACATTTTTTTTAGTTCATTCCTGGAAGCTCATGTTATGATGCCCAAATAACATGAAATCTTTGCACTGTAGAAAAAGTTAATTAAGAACTAAGAAGCCATATTAAGCCAGAATGTAGCTTGCAAATTCAACCACAGTATGATTGTCTTATATTTTTTTTTTTCCTAATTTGGGGGAGACTGTGGGAAGACAGTGGAAGAATTGATGTGAGAGAGGTAACTAAGCCCACATATGTGGATCACAGAAAGGAAATAAATGACTCAGAGTTGCCTGAGCCATGAGTTGGGTTGATAAATAAATAGAATTCAATAAATATTTCAAAGATATTATTTTATTTTATTTTATTTTATTAAATTTTTATACCGCCCTTCTCCCGAAGGACTCAGGGCGGTGTACAGCCAAAGTAAAAACAAAGATATATACAGTTTAAAACAACAATTAAAAAGAGCAAATTTTAAAGGCCGATTATTAAAATTTAAATTAAAAAGTTAAAAAATATTAAAACCCCAATTAAAATACATCACTAAATTATGCCAGTCCCGCTTTAATGAATAAATATGTTTTGTGCTCACGGCGGAAGGGCCGAAGGTCGGGCACTTGACGCAGACCGGGGAAGTTCATTCCAGGCGTCACTGCCCCCACAGAAGGCCCTACTCCTGGGGCCGCCAGCCGACACTGTTTGGCGGACGGCACCCTGAGGAGACCCTCTCTGTCAGCGTCTGGTCGGTGGGAGGCAAAGGTAACAGCAGGCGGTCTCGTAAGTACCGGGTCCTAAGCCATGGGCGCTTTAAAGATAGTTACCAAAATCTTGAAGCGCACCGAAGACCACAGGAAGCCAGTGCAAGCTACGGAGCAGCGATGTCACGTGGGAGCCACGAGCGGCTCCCGTTACTACTCGCGCAGCCGCATTCTGGACTAACTGCAGCCTCCGGGTGCACCTCAAGGGCAGCCCCATGTAGAGAGCATTGCAATAATCCAGCCTAGGCGTAACCAGAGCGTGAGTGACCGTGCATAAGGCATCCCGATCAAGGAAGGGACGCAACTGGCGAACCAGGCGAACCTGGTAAAAGGCCCTCCTGGCGACGGCCGCCAGGTGTTCATCAAAAGACAGCCGTCCGTCCAGGAGGACACCCAAGTTGCGAACCGCCTCCTTTGGGGCCACTAACTCGCCCCCAACAGTCAGCTGCGGATGCAGCTGACTGTACCGGGATGCCGGCATCCACAGCCACTCCGTCTTGGAGGGATTGAGCTTGAGTCTGTTTCTCCCCATCCAGACCCGTACAGCTTCCAGGCACCGGGACAGCACTTCGACCGCTTCGTTGGGGTGGTCCGGGGTGGAAAAGTACAGCTGAGTATCATCAGCGTACAGATGATAACTCACCCCGAAACCACTGATGACCTCACCCAGCGGCTTCATATAGATGTTGAACAGGGTGGGCGAGAGAATCGACCCTGAGGCACCCCACAAGTGAGGCGCCTCGAGGACGACCTCTGCCCCCTGTCAACACCGTCTGCATCGGTCAGAGAGATAGGCGGAGTACCACCGATAAACGGTGCCCCCCACTCCCAATCCCTCCAACCCGCGCAGCAGGATACCATGGTCGATGGTATCGAAAGCCGCTGAGAGATCTAATAGGACCAAGGCAGAGGAGCAACCCCTGTCCCTGGCCCTCCAGAGGTCAACCACCAACGCGACCAAAGCCATCTCCGTGCTATAACCGGTCGGAAGCCGGACTGGAACGGGTCCAGATAGACAGTTTCCTCCAGGTGCCGGGGGAGCTGCCATGCAACCACACTCTCAACAACCTTCGCCACAAAGCGAAGGTTGGAGACTGGACGATAATTACTCAAAATAGCTGGGTCCAGGGAAGGCTTCTTGAGGAGAGGTCTCACCACCGCCTCCTTCAAGGCGGCGGGGAAAACCCCTTCCATCAAAGAAGCATTTATAATCCCCTGGAGCCAGCCTCGTGTCACTTCCTGAGCAGCCAGCACTAACCAGGAAGGGCACGGGTCCAGTAAACATGTAGTTGCATGTAACCTCCCAGCAACCTGTCCATGTCCTCGGAGCCACAGAATCAAACTCATCCCAAATAACCTCAACAAGACGCGTCTCTGTCGTCCCGGCTGTATCATCGCAATCTTGGTCCAAACTATCCCGAAGCTGAACGATTTTATCGTATAGATAACCGTTAAACTCCTCAGCTCGTCCCTGCAAGGGGTCATCCCGTCCCTCTTGATGAAGGAGGGAACGGGTCACCCGAAACAGGGCGGCCGGGCGGTTATCTGCCGATGCAATGAGGGTGGAAACGTAGAGACGCTTCGCCTCCCTCATTGCCACTAGGTAGGTCCTAGTAAAGGACCTCACTAGTGTCCGATCAGCCTCGGAACAGCTAGACCTCCAAACACTCTCTAGGCGTCTTCTCCGGCGTTTCATCTCTCTCAGCTCCTCGGAAAACCAGGGAGCCAATTGAGATCTACGCCGGGTCAGAGGCCGCAGCGCGACACGGTCCAAAGCCCCAGCCGCAGCCCGCTCCCAGGCCGCAACCAGTTCTTCAGTCGTGCCGTGGGTAAGATCCTCAGGAAGCGCCCAAGCTCCGTCAGGAACCTCTCCGGGTCCATCAGGCGCCTGGGACGGAACCAACGCATTGGCTCCTCCCGCGGTGGTGAGCGGCGGTCTGAAAGTCTAGGCGAAGAAGAAAATGATCTGACCATGACACCGGTTCTTTCACTAAATCTCCTAAATCCAGATCATTTACCCACTGACCAGAGATAAAAATCAAGTCTAGCGCGCCTCCCCCAATGTGTGTAGGGCCATCAGTTACTTGAATCAGGTCCAAGGCCGTCATGGAGGCCTGGAACTCCTGAACCACCGTCGACGACAAGCCGGCAGATGGCAGGTTGAAATCCCCCAAGACCAGTAGTCTGGGGATCTCCACCGCCACGCCAGCGAGCACCTCTAGCAGTTCAGGTAGGGCTGTAGTCACGCAGCAAGGAGCCAGGTACGTGATCAACAGCCCCATCTGATTCCGGTGGCCCCACTTCACAAGGAGGGATTCACAGCCAGCTATCTGAGGAACAGTGGACTCCTCGGCTCCAGACTTTCTTTAATCACAACCGCCACCCCCCCACCCCTACCTTGGGTCCTCGGCTGATGGAATGCACGGAAACCCGGAGGGCACAGTTCGACCAGGGGTACACCCCCTTCTGTGCCCAACCAGGTCTCCGTAATGCCCATAAGGTCCGCGGACTCCTCTGAATAAGATCACAAATCAGGGAGCCTTGTTAACCACGGACCGGCATTGCAAAGCATCAGCCTAAGACCCAAGCTCTGAGGGTCTTGACCATCCGGGAACGAGTGAGGACTGGGGGCGGAGCACGTGATCGCTTAAACATCGAACACGTGCTCCCAAAGAGCGATACGGCCCCCTGCCTCCGCCATATCTGCCCCTCCCACTCACCGTACAGATGGAATAATGTTCTCCGCTCTGTACAATCCCTCCGCCCGTCTTGGACCAAGTGAAATAGTGTCGTGAGCCCGCGTTGGGACTGGACATACCCTCCCCGACGGGTCACTCCCCCTACCCCTCAATCCCTCCCCTTTAAAAGCCCCTTATTAAAAAACCTATTAAAAAACCCCCAGAGATTCTTCTTCGAGGCATGCCACCTCTCTGGGTCCCAAGACCCTTCATTAAGGTAGGCCCTCGATAGAACAGAGGGCCACTCCTGCGAGGCGGGGGAACCTCGCAGCCGTAAGAGCTCAAGCGCCGAGTAACTCATAATAGGATCAAGTAACAACGGAAAAAATATATTAATTGTATATTAATTTGCTTGTGGTAAATCAGTCTAGAACAGGGATCTCCAACCTTGGCAACTTTAAGCCTGGCGGACGGAGTTGAAGTCCGTCAGGTTTAAAGTTGCCAAGGTTGGAGATCCCTGGCCTAGAAAATAACTATTAAGCGTTTTCAAGATTTTTTACTTTTTAGTGCTAATGATGACTTTTTGAAATCTGTTTTGCTTCCTGGGTTTTCCAGCTATGTGGGGATTGATAAATTTATAGGGAAGGTTTCAAGGAGAGCAATCAGAATAAGTGTAGAAGATGCTCATTATTAGAAACCCCAATACTTTAGAAGTCCTATTTGGCAAATGTTTATATTCCAGCCATTTATACTCATAGCCGTAACCCTTTTACAGAATCTTCCAGAATAACAGAGTTGGAAGGGACCTTGGAAGTCTTCTAGTCAAACCCCCTGCTCAGACAGGAAACACTACACCATTTCAGACAAATCGCTGTCTAATCTCTTCTTTAAAACCTCCAGCATTGGAGAACCTACAACTTCTGGAAGCAAGTTGTCCCATTGATTAATTGTTCTGTGGGGGAAAAAAATCTTCTTAATTCTAGGTTGCTACTCTCCTTGATTAGTTTCCATCCATTGCGTCTTGTTTAGGTGCTTTGGAGAATATTTTCTAATTTTGTAAACTGCTCTGATGTTTTTATGGAATACAGTAAAAATAATGATCATGATAACGGGGTAGTGATTCAGGATCAACATAAGAGGTGCTCATGGTCGATTATAAAAAGTTCCGAATTATTTTATGACTACTGCTTTCTCAATTCAAGAGTCTCTCTGTTTTCCCACCCCTCTCATAATGGTTATGTTTTAAAAACCTTTTAAAGACCTTTTCCATCTGTGTTGCTTTCTCATAACATACTAATTTCTACCACAGTAGAATGTTCAACTCTATAATCTGGTAAACTGTGATCTGTTCCCTATTAGAGAAGTGTAATTTTACATTCTTTCTTCTGCAATTTTAAGGAAAAATCTTTGACTCCTTAGTTTTGCTACTAAGTAGGACTTCTCGGTTGTACCACCTTCTTAAATGGTTAGATACCACAAATATTACTTTTTTTAAAAAAAAGGTGGGAGAGGAAGGGGGTTTTCTTGATCTTTAGATTGGTCCCAATGGGAACATGCTTTCTTAAGTACTAGCATCGTGGTTTCAATAGCTTCAGTTTTCTACCCACTCCTTCCTGTTTATTTTTCTGTTAAGATGTGATTAAGGGTGAGGATTTCTTTTACAATATTTCATTCTCTCTCTCTTTTTCACCCACACACACTCAGGTATTTCTCATGAATAAACATGAATGCATTCCAAAAAAATGAGACTCTTATTTTTAAAAGTTACCTTTTGCTAAGTCTCTAGAAAAGAATAAATTCAAGAAACAGGCAGGTAAGATAGTCCAGTGATTCTGAACCTGAGGTCCAGAGACCCCTGGGGAGATATGATGTGGTCTCTGGGGGTCCGTAAAGGCTTGAAGAAATGTTATGATTTAAATCTTGGGTTAAGTCTTGGTGGATACAAAAGATATTTATAGGGGGTCCGTGGTGAAGAAAAGATTGAGAACCACCGAGATAGACCATACAATTCCCATATCCAGTGATTCTAACTTCCCTCTCAAAGACTTCTGGGAAGAACTAAAGAATCCATGTCTTACACACTAAAATACTCCTGTCTTGTTTGCCAGAAGTAAATCTGTCTTATGCAAGGCTACTTGAACAATCAAATTATATTATGGTTTCACTTGATGTTCTTCATTGGGCAATGTGTGGTAACTAGGTTTCCGCAACACATTGTTTATAAACTATTCATTATCATTCAGCCTACTATAGATTTTCATTCCTTCCTTCCCTCCCTCCTTCCCTCCCTCCTTCCTTCCTTCCCTCCTTGCTTCCTTCCTCTCTTCTTCCCTTCTTCTTCTAAGAAGGCCTCCTACAAGCCTCTATTATAATGAAAATGACAAACTAGATGATCCCAACCCAACTAGGGTCTTCCTGTTGGAGAAACAGCTGTAAATCAGTGGTGGAGAACAAAGAGAAAATCCCAGATTCAATCCTTGATATCTGTAGAGGCTATTGGAAATAGTCTCTGTCTGAAAATCTGCAAATTATTATATAAATTAGTTTTCCTCCAATGGTTATCCTCCAAATGTGATGGACTTCAGCTGTAGCTTTGTTCTTCTGAACCTCTGACTAAAACATCTGGATTCTGGAGGGCATCAGGTTGAAGGAGGCTAATATAAATAATAATGAGCTAGAACACATTCTGACTTTGCAGCTGGATTCATTTATTATACTTAATAATAATTTGGTTTCTGAATTTAACTTGCATAAGGCAGATTCTTAGACTTGCCATTAATGTATTTTTGTTTGGTTGTTTGATAGTTGTGATCTAATTAACATAAATTCCATGGTTGAGAAAAATTCCATGGTTGCTTTCATTCCATGAAATCCAGAATATTCTTGTACAATTTCTATCATCTCATAAGCAGGCTCAGCCTGCGTAAAAACCTTAGCACAAATTAAAGCTTTACTAAAATGTTTGGCTTTGGGAAAGAACATTTTCCCCCCATCAAATTCCATGTTCATAAATGAAGGCACAATAATATTGGACACCAATAGAAAGAAAATTCTTAGGAGCAACCCATCCACATTCCAAGTTCTTATCAAGATGCTGTATAGCTAGGATGCTTATGAAAAGACAAAAGGTCACATTAGAATGTTATAGTTGATTTCATTGTTTTACCCAATTGATAGTATAATGTTGCTTTCAAAAGATAAAAGAATACAACACAATCTACTTATAAGTAAGAAGCTCAAAGATAAATAATATCCTAGTGGTTTTAATAGTAAAATATAAGCCAGCTGCTTAATTTCCATAATAAATATTTGTTGACTTTAATTGCTGTGAAAGACATAGTTACTGCCTCCAAATTTTTTGATGTTGTTTGATAAGGAAGGCCTCAATGCACTATCCAGCCATCTGCTAAGAATTAAAATTCCTCCCAAGCTGCGAAATACTTTAATTGCTAGTTGTGTCACCAAAAAATGTTTGGTTAAAAATGCAAGTTATCTGTAAAAATCTATATCATAACATCAGGTAGAAGCAAAAATGAGCCGTGAATGGTTTCCTTTATGATAAATATTGGTATTATGAGGATTTTAACATTTAAAGGTGATACGTGGAGGTGAATGCATTGATTTACATCTAATTTGGGTCAGTTTTGCATCTATTCATTCATAGATCAGTACCAACCAACTTCGATATTACCCTGAAAGCTCAGAACGTGTGTCTGTGTGTATTTTTAAGAAACAGCACACAAACAGAAAGTTTAGTTGGCATTAAAAATATAGGCTTATTTGCATGGCAAAATTAACCATTAATCAAAATGGTTGGATGGAGAAGATAGATAGATAGATAGATAGATAGATAGATAGATAGATAGATAGATAGATAGATAGATAGATAGATATTCACTTGGACAAAGCATTTTTGTAAACCATTTCAACTATACAACCATAACTATGCAAAAATTACATATAATTTTGAACCAAGTATTGGCTATGAAATTGAAATGCCAGTTGCACTCCATACTGAATAGAATCTGAAAAATTGCTTAAAATTAAGATCTATCCCAAAGGCCAAAATAAAGATATTGTATTTGCAAAAACACACACAGCATGCTATAGGTCTGAATATTTGTAACTAGAGCAAACTCCATATATAGTATACCGTATACTGTATATAGTAATGGCTATAATGCCATTCATCGTCTCACAGCTCATTTCGCTGTCTGTTTCTGCCGAACTGAAAATATAGTCCATTAATTCATGGCAGCACAAAGACATGAAGGATCTAAAAAATTAACGTTACAAATTAACTATGGCACAAACCTGAATGAACCCTTCAAATCATCATCATCATCATCATCATCATCATCATCATCATCATCATCATCATCATATTGTGGGACTTCCAAATACAATCTGATAAATATTTAGCACATAATGGATCAGAGATATAAGGAAACAAGTAGGAATCAGTAACACTGCAGTGGCAGGAGATATACTGGAAGGAGATGAGGGGAGGGGAGAGGGAAAGACAGAGAAGGAAGGAAGAAGGGAGGGAGGGAGCAAGGAAGGAAAGAGGGTATGAGAAAGGAAGGAAGGAAGGAAGGAAGGAAGGAAGGAAGGAAGGAAGGAAGGAAGGAAGGAAGGAAGGAAGGAGCAAGGAAGGAAGACTAAGAGGAAGGAAAGAAGGAAGGAAGGAAGGAAGGAAGGAAGGAAGGAAGGAAGGAAGGAAGGAAGGAAGGAAGGAGCAAGGAAGGAAGACTAAGAGGAAGGAAGGAAGGAAGGAAGGAAGGAAGGAAGGAAGGAAGGAAGGAAGGAAGGAAGGAAGGAAGGAGCAAGAAAGGAAGAGTAAGAGGAAGGAAGGGAGGGAGGGACGGAGGAAGGAAGGAAGGAAGGAAGGAAGGAGCAAGGAAGGAAGAGTAAGAGGAAGGAAGGAAGGAAGGAAGGAAGGAAGGAAGGAAGGAAGGAAGGAAAGAAGGAAGGAAGGAAGGAAGGAAGGAAGGAAGGAAGGAAGGAAGGAAGGAAGGAAGGAAGGAAGGAAGGAAGGAAGGAGGAGGAAGGAAGACTAAGAGGAAGGAAGGAAGGAAGGAAGGAAGGAAGGAAGGAAGGAAGGAAGGAAGGAAGGAAGGAGCAAGAAAGGAAGAGTAAGAGGAAGGAAGGGAGGGAGGGACGGAGGAAGGAAGGAAGGAAGGAAGGAAGGAAGGAAGGAGCAAGGAAGGAAGAGTAAGAGGAAGGAAGGAAGGAAGGAAGGAAGGAAGGAAGGAAGGAAGGAAGGAAGGAAGGAAGGAAGGAAGGAAGGAAGGAAGGAAACCTTCAAATAATGATTGAGTGAATATGGAAAAATAAAATTACAAATTACAGTAGTGCCAATAGTGGCTGGTACACTTTGATCCCAACCCTAAAGATCTGGAAAAGCTCTTGGACACAACAGGAATAAACAGAATCTCAGTTTATCTATTACAAAAATTTCCATGATTTAGACCAGTTGCATATATTATAATGAGATCTTCAATTTAAAGATTCAGGAATTATAAATTGTGAGGTCAAATGAAAAAAAATATAAAAGATGCGGACAATAATAATTATCCTGTGGCCATTCCCATGCAAGTTCATTCCATCACTGGGTGTCACAAAATGCCCCATTAATTCTTTTGACTATAACTTCTTCCTATTATATTTTATTTTACCATGTATTTACTTAGTTATTCCTACTGGAAATATTATAATAGATCTCAAGAGCCCCTGTTGTCTGCAGTAGCTGTGCAATAACATGTGGATGGCAAAAACTGAGAGATATAGAAGAGTGCATGTTTATTAAAGAACAGACATCGTTAAGTAGAACTTAAGTTATCTCTTTCAAATTAGCAGCATAATTCACTTAGGTCTGGGAACAGTGTTCTCTAATTATTATTTAAACCTATAAATACTAGTCTCTTCTTCAAGTTCAGGAAGATCATGAGATGCAGTAGGAATAGGTTAGGTTAAGTTTCAGGAGGGTAATCTTAATCAATGGTTTTGATTAGATTAGATACAGAGTTCGAAGGGACCTTGTTAACATAACCAAACATAACATCAGAAGTAAGACAAGAGCAATCGGAAGGTTATCATAGAAACTGCAATTGTGATAAGGGATAGCCAAGAAATGTTTCTACCATCAGTTGTGTTTTTGTTTATGAGAGAGCCTTACCTACTTCCATTTTAGTAAGCATGTCTATTTACGTACAGGTAATCTTCATTTAGCAACTGTTTTGTTTAGTGACTATTCACAGATACAATAGTGCAGTGGTGGAATTCAAATTTTTTTTACTACCAGTTCTGTGGGCGTGGCGTGGCTTGGTAGGCATGGCTTGGTGGGCATGGCAGGGAAAGGATACTGCAAAATCCACATTTCCTCCCCACTCCTGTGGCCAGCCAAAGGTGGTATTTGTCGGTTCTCTGAACTACTCAGAATTTCCGCTACCGGTTCTCCAGAACCTGTCAGAACCTGCTGAATTTCACCCCAGCAATAGTGGTAAAAAAGTCACTTTGCAAGCAATCCATGCATTTATGACCTTTGAGGTCTCTAAAGCAAAGGAAAGCTGAAGTAAGATCATAAGATATTTGTGGTTTCACTTAACAACCAATTCACTTAACGGAATTGTCAGTCCCAATTGTGGTTTGCTGAACAAGGATAATTATGTGTACGTGTATGTCAGGGATGGGTTCTACTTACCTTAACTACCGGTTCACAACGGGATCACTTCTGCGCATGTGCAGTTTGCTTATGATGACATCTGGGTGGGTGGGCGAAGCCTCCCCCCGGTTTTACTACCGGTTCGCAAGTACCGGACCGAACCTGGGGCAACTCACCACTGGTGTCTGTTTATGAGCACTGAATATTCATTCGGGAATGCATTTCAGAAGGATCAGCCCTATGTGTGGAAGCCAGTACAGTATTTCTTATTGTTCTTGTTTACTTATCCGAGAATTGCTTAAGACCATGAGCAAAATCCTAATTCATATCTAGAAAATGCTGATTCTCCCAAATTCCAATGACTACGTTCATGTATATTTTATGCAAATGGAGTCTGAGGAGGGAGGAGAGAAAATTAAAAGTGTTGATTGTGAAGAGAAAGGAAAAAACACATTGACCTCTCTGGGTTACTCGGAACATGGACCATGGCGATAAACCATTTGTCCCCACTTTTTTTTTTTTTTCTTATGTGCAGCCTGTTTCAGTGTAAAAATGCTGACGGTTTTATCACCCCAGAGTTTTCTGTGCAAAATGGTCTTCCCATCTGAAGAGTCAAAACTGATTTTGTTCCAGTGCTTCTTTTGAATTAAAGTGCCCTACTTTAGACGCCTTCCCTTTGAGATTCAGTTCTTCCTGGATTTTGACCTTTTCAAGAAAACCTGCTTTATCGTGAAATGGGGGAGTTGGGAAAGTAAACATATTCAGCACCTGTTATTAAATGAGTTTGTATTTTTTTTGAAAGTCATGGTCAATAGGTTAATCCTTCTGTACAGACACTTTTGTTGGCAGAGAGGCATCCTACACAAATGGAAGTTTCACCACAATGCTAATTTTGCCATCTCTTTGTCAATCGTCAAAGGACTGAAACCTCCGCAGGGATCGGGATCGTCAGACTGGTTATCATTTGTATTTTGCACTCACCTTCTCTTAGCCTGGTCTTCAGCAAGCTTTAGTCTGCAAATGGGTTTAATTGAAACCCAAGCTTTAGCACAGGACTTTAGGTTGAAAATGTTCTTTGAGGCCTCTTATGAAGAATAAATAAATGTCCTAGGCATCAGAGCTTTTCTCTGGCAGGGTAACATAGAAAAAAAGAGTACTGTAAGCCAGAGGTCTCCAACCTTGGCAACTTTAAGACTTGTGGACTTCAACTCCCAGAATTCTGCAACTGCGGAACTCTGGGAGTTGAAGTCCACAAGTCTTAAAGTTGTCAAGGTTGGAGACCCCTGCTGTAAGTAACCCTGTAACTTTAAGCACCTTGAAGAGAAAAACGTGTCCTCAGACAGAACAGAATTTTCTGCTAAAATTACAGAATGGATTTTCAGGGAACTCTACATATATGCAAGGTTTAATGCCTTGCACCAAACCATGGTTTTGGTAACCTTGTTTTGCTAACAATCCAGAAGAGCTGGATTCAAACCCTACATTAACCATAAACCTTTCCAATGTTATAAACAGTGAACTTCTTTTTTTATTTAGGATGTCATGACAATTTCAGAGTTCCCATAGTCATTCCATTTGATGGATAGGAGTTCAAAGAAATAAAAATTTCATTTCCCTTTGATGGATAAGATTTCAAAGAACGGAAACTGCACTGAATATGAATTGTGTTGTTTTTATGCTGGGTCGATGGCCGTAATAAAGATTTGATTGGATGATGTTGCACAAACACATCCAAAGCTAGGCTATGACAAGCTTCACAAATTGTAACCATATGTGTAAAAGACTACCTAGAAAAGCACTCCAATTCTTCGGGTCAGAAAAACCACAGTTTCAATATTCCTGTCACATGTCATCTTAGTAACTTACAACACTGAACAGCTTATTATGCCGTTGACCTGATATCATTCAAGGACAGCTCATTCCTTAGATGTCTATCAGAACAAGAGCTTAGCCAGACAAACAATGATACAGCCCACTTGCAGAAAACCGATTAATTCTGTGCATTTCTACAATTAATCCTCTTGTCTAAGATACAAGAAGGCAGTCATGGCATGTTTACCGTTTGAAAAGCCATCATATTAATACTCAGCTAAAATAGCAACCAGGGTGGCATGGTGGCTCAGTCATTAAGATGCTGGGCTTGTTGGCTGGAAAGCTGGCAGCCCCGGTTTGAGACCCAAGCACCACATGATGGGGTGAACTCCCGTCCTTGCTTCAGCTCCTGCCTACCTAACAGTTTGAAAGCATGAAAATGTGAGTAGAAAAACAGGTACCACTTCAGTGGAAGGTAGCAATCCTCCATGGCATCATGCTGGCCACATGAGCACAGAAATGTGTTCAGAAAGTGCTGGATCAATGACCTTGAAACAGAGATGAACACCTTCCCCTAGAGTCATCAAAGACATGTGGAGTAAAACTGCAGGGATTCCTTTACCTCTACTCAGGGGTGGGATTCAGCCAGTTCAGACCAGTTTAGGCAAACTGGATGCTAATTTTACATCTGGTTCGCCGAACCGGCAGTTGCAAGGACTGGCTGGCCCTGCCAGCCCCGCTCCACCCCTCCCAGGAGTCTCCACGTGGCCCGTTTTAGATGCCAGGTAAGTGCAGGGCCCGCACAGAGGCTCTGGGAGGGCAAAAAATGGGCAGGTCCATTTCCGGCCTCCAGAGGGCCTCCAGAGCCCGGGGGAGGCCATTTTCACACTCTTGGAGGCTCAAGGGAAGCCTCCAGAGCCTGGGGAGGGTGAAAATGCCCCCCTTTGCTGTGATGCAGGAGGCCTAGTAGGCCACGCCCACCATGGCCACGCCCACCCAGCAACCAGGCAGAGAACCAGTTGCTAAAATTTTTGAATCCCACCCCTGCCTCTGCTTACCTTTTTTTAAAAAAATAGCAACCAGGTTTTATTTGAACTGATCAAAGTTTTCATTGTCCTGATTACCTTCCAGAACACAGCAAGTGATACAGGAAGCTGGTGGATTGTAAAATATCTTGTTTGTGCCGTATCCTCTCTCTCAGCTTTAGAGATAGGGGTGTCAGCAGGAGGAACAAGGGTGAGGGGGGTCAAGAAACGCCGGGCATGTCATGACATCATTTACATAATGATAGTAGCATCGCATGACATAATTACGGCTTTTACCAGACCCCTGTGGCTACATAGACTGAGTATTATACCTAACCACTGTAATAACAGTTCTCAGGATAGGAAAGCAATGTTCAGCTTTAAAACGTTTGATTTGTTTTGAACATTGTCTCTGGATTTTCACTTTCCCAAGCATAATAATAATAAAGTGCTTTTCAGCAAATAACATAAAATTCATCTCTCCTTCTATGGAGAAAGTGATCCCAGTAACAAAAAAGAGAGACAAATTCTAACGTTGGGTTAATTTAAAGAAAAATTATATGCAATTTATACCTGCTGTAAAAACCCTTGGCATACTTTGCAAATCTGCTCAACGCCTCTCAGAAAGGCTATATACAGTGATAGTTCTGGAAATGCTGAAAAATAAAAATAAGAAGTTTAAAAATCCAAAAAATAAAAATAAGGAAGCTGAAAGAAACTTTCCTTTAAGAAGAAAAGGTATAATGTTCGGATCTCTTTAACTTTAAAATAAAATAGGTAAGAGGAGATGTTAAAAACAAAACAAAACAATGCTGCTGAAAATTAATCCCTGCTGAAATTAAGCTTGCAATTTTTTTCAAAAATTTCCTTCCCCTCTGAAAGATGTTCCCCCCACCCCACAGGTCTCAATGTTAAGCTGCTTAAGGGTTTCTTTGATGGACTTTTTAAATTCATCTCTAAGGTACTTTTTCAAGAGGCAACTGGACTTTCTTGTTTTTCCTTGAAGACATTTTGCTTCTCATCCAAGAAGCTTCTTCAGCTCTGACTGGATGGTGAAGAATGGAAGGAGTTATATTCCTTGTTGACAGCTGGTCATTTGCATCCTTTTAGAGAGCCGCTGAGGCCACTTGGAGGTTTATCTGTGTCCTCAGGGTCACCTGAGTGGTGCAAATGGGTGTGGAACTTTCTTGAAAGGACTGGGCTGTAGACTGGAAATAGATAATGTCGTATTCCCTTCCCCTCTGTTGAGACAAGGCTGTTCTGTTTGGATATAGAATGCAATGCTAATGCAAACAACCGGCTGTCTGCAAGGAATATAAATCCTTCCATTCCCCACCATCCAGTCAGAGCCGAAGAAGCTTCTTGGATGAGAAGCGAAAGGTCTTCAAAGAAAAACCAGAAAGCTCAGTTGCCTCTTGGAAATAATAATAATAATAATAATAATAATAATAATAATAATAATAATAATAATAATAATAATAATAATAATAATAATAATAATAATAATTTAATTTTTATACCGCCCTTCTCCTGAAGGACTCAGGGTGGTTAACAGCCAGATAAAATACAGTACAATACAATACAATAAAATCACTATTAAAAAACTTATTCGATATGGCCAATAAATTAAATTATAAAATGCATAATATAATATAAAACCCCATTTAAAATCCAATTTAAAAAACCCATTTTATGCCAGTCCTGCTCGGAAGAATAAATACGTCTTCAGCTCGCGGCGAAAGGTCCAGAGGTCAGGAAGTTGTCGAAGTCCTGGGGGAAGCTCATTCCAGAGGGTAGGTGCCCCCACAGAGAAGGCTCTCCCCCTGGACCCAACATTGTTTGGCTGATGGCACCCTGAGGAGACCCTCTCTATGGGAGCACACCGGTCGGTGGGAGGCATGTGGTAACAGAAGGCGGTCCCGAAGATATCCCGGTCCTAAGCCATGGATGACCTGGATGACTGAGAATCTCTGTAGACATTTTTTAACTGATGTTTTTCAAGTGAAGGAAGAAGTGGGAGCATCATCACTGGAGGCTTTCAAGAAGAGATTGGACTGCCATTTGTCAGAAATGGTGAAGAGTCTCCTGCTTGGACGGGAGGGTTGGACTAGATCAGGGGTCCCCAACCTTGGCAACTTTAAGCCTGGTGGACTTCAACTCCCAGAATTCCTGGGACTTCTGGGAGTTGAAGTCCTCCAGGCATAAAGTTGCCAAGGTTGGAGACCCCTGGACTAGATGACCAACAAGGTCCTTTCCAACTCTGTTAATCTGTTAAAATAATGCTTGTTTTAATGTTTTCTGTTTCATGTTTTTCCTTCACTCTGAAATTTCTCTGGCTGCCCACTCTTCCCAGTGATCTCAAGACTCATAAGAGGAATATGATATCTATCCTTACTCAAAGTACAGAAAGCTTAAAAAATGCAGATTTCTGGAAAGATGAAAATGCACTAAAGGAAATGATACACACACACACACACACACACACACACACACACACAAATACAAACATACCCTTTGGCCAATCCAAACATTATATTCCTCACCTAGAAGTTCCTTACCAATATTTTCTTCTGCTTCAACCTGTTCAGTAAGAACTGCTAAGGGAAAAAAATGCTGGAGGATTTTTCTGTACAGTCTCCAATTTATGGTGTAAGGAGAGTGTGTGAAGTGAAGATGTGCTCTATATACTGTCATTAAATAATTTGGGGTCACCTTCTGTAGCTGAAGGATGAAGAATTCAGGTCTGAAAGGAAACAGCCCATCAGCACAAGGCACAAAGTACAATTTGAAGGCCATTATTACAAAATTGAGGGTGGCTACCAACTTGACAGCTTCTTGAAGCGTGTCACTTCTGGAGATTATCTGAGGTCTATCTTGGAAAATAAGTCTATATTCTAGGTCCTCGTACTGTACTATCATTGGTTATATGCTGCAATGATGGAGAATTGGCTTCCTCTCATGTTTGAGAACAATTCAGTAGATTTTATTGAGATGCTGGCCTTGAATGCTTTTATATCCAGAAAAAAAATCTGTTCCTTTGTTTGTTTCCATCTAAAGTACATACCTCCATTAAAAACTGTTTGCGTTCTGTCAAGATTTGTACAAATTACAGATTTTTTTTAATACTAAGATAAATCAACGTAGAAACCTAAAACTTTCTGTACCAAAATTATAGAAATGAAGGTTCTTGGTTGTCTCATAATAAGCCTCTGTACTTAAACCAAAGAGACATTGCTCCCAAGCCTTGCATTCCAGCTCATGCTTGCTCCTTAGTAAAGCCTTAGACCATAACTAGAGTACTGAATCCAGTTTGGTCACCACACTATAAAATAATGTTGAGACTCTAGAAAAAGTGCAGAGAAGAGCAACCAAGATGATTAGGGGACTGGAGACTAAAACATACAAAGAACAGTTTCAGGAACTTGGAATGGCTAGTCTAGTGAAGAGAAGGACCAGGGGAGACATGATAGCAGTGTTCCAGTATTTGAGGGGCTGTCACAGAGAGGAGGGGGGCAAGCTATTTTCCAAAGCAGCTGAGGGGAAGACAAGAAATAACGGATGGAAACTGATCAAGGAGAGATTCAACCTGGAAATAAGCAGAAATTTTCTGACAGTGAGAACAGTCAACCCATGGAACAGAAGTTGCCTTTGGAAGTTGTGGGACTTCACCACTTGAGACTTTCAAGAAGAAACTATACTGCCATCTGTCAGAAATGGTGTAGAGTCTCCTGCTTAGGCGGGGGGTTGGACTAGATGACCTACAAGGTCCCTTTCAACTCTGTTAATCTGTAATCCTTTAACGTGTCATAAGTGAAAGTGTCAAAAGAGAGATTATGAGATCAACCAACTTCTTTCAAGTAAAGAGAAACCTCTGCTTTGTAAGGGCAAAGCTACATTCCTAATATGTCTTAGTTGCCAATTCAGACTCGGGGACTCGGGGCTTTGTTAGTAGTAAAAGGATCTCAAATTCAATCTCTCCTTAATTTTGCTCCTCTTTGCCTCCTCTAAGAAACAGATTTCTCATTTCAGCCTCTTTTCAAATTTCTTTGGGCAACACTTTTGAGCTTGCTTCATTGTTGTAAAGCAGTCAAGGTTACCACAACTGTTGTTGTCATCTTGGACTATATAATGCTTCACTGTTCGCTATGTAAAAGGGATGTGGCGGCTCAGAGGCTAGCAGTTAAAATGTCAGTAGGAAAATAGGGACCACCTTTGGTGGGAAGGTAACAGTGTTCCTTGCGCCTTTGGCATTTAGTCATGCCGACCACATGACCACAGAGTCGTCTTCTGACAGCGCTGGCTCTTCGGCTTTGAAACGGAGATGAGCAGCACCCCCTAGAGTTGGGAACAATTAGCACATATGTGCAAGGGGAACCTTTACCTTATTCACTATGTAAAATGAATGGATGGATGGATGGATGGAAGGATGATTGAATGAATGAATGAATGAATGAATGAATGAATGAATGAATGAATGAATGAATATTTGCTTCTTCTCTGGCTGTCTTTTTCTTCTTCAGAGGGAGCAGTTCACACATCCAATTCTTCCTTTAGGAAAGGAAAGCCAAGATCAACGAGGAAGCAGTTGTGTAATATAAAAGAAGACTTTTGTATACCTTATCCACTGACCATTTCAACAAGCAAGAATTTTGCACCTTACTCCTGAAAAATTCACTGAATGTTCATTTGCATATGTATAATAAATAGCAACAAAAGTGTGTATAGTCAAGGCTATGGTTTTCCCGGTTGCAATGTATGGCTGTGAACGTTGGACCATAAGAAAGGCTGAGCACCAAAGAATTGAAACCTTTGAACTATGGCGCTAGAGAAGACTCCTGCGAGTCCCTTTGACTGCAAGACGATCAAACCAGTCAGTCCTAGAGGAGACCCTGACTGCTCTTTAGAAGGCCAGATCCTGAAGATGAAACTGAAATACTCTGGCCACCTAATGAGAAGGAAGGACTCACTGGAGAAGAGCCTAATGCTGGGAAAGATTGAGGGCAAAAGAAGAAGGGGACGGCAGAGAATGAGGTGGATGGATGGAGTCACTGGAGCAGTCAGCGTGAACTTAAATGGACTCCAGAGGATGGTAGACGAGAGGAAGGCCTGGAGGAACATTGTCCATGGGGTCGCGATGGGTTGGACACAACTTTGCGACTAACAAAAATAAATTGCATCTATTTTAGAGCAAGGGATAGAGAGGCTATCAAAGGTGGGTCATGGAACCCTCAGCAAAATGAACATAGTAAATCTCTGGTAGCTTCCATAATCTGGTGTCTTTTTGTTCTGTTGAAGTACAAGTATCAGAATCGTGAGTTTAGGGCAACCATTGACTGAGAACTCTGGGAACAGCTCTCAAACTCAGCTAGAAATTGCACTGTGTTCAGCATTGATCAATACTTTTTTTTTTTTTTTAAAAAAGAATCTGCTCACTCTTCTGGGACAATCCCCCGCCCCCAAAAAAACCCTACCACTCTGAGAAATGGAAGATTTTTTTTCCCCACTCAGAGAATTAACTCTCAGTGGCAACCTGTATTATTAATGTCTTAAGTACTCCTCTATTCAGTGAACTCTCTTAATAGTTTGAAATAACTGTCTGTAACTTGCATGGAATGACAAATGGTAGTCACAAGGTTTGAGCAGTTCCTTGTTATAATCATAGGTCACTTTATGAATTAATTACCTCCATTTATCTTTGGAAGCCGAGATATGTTATTTAGACTACACTCTTCAAAACAATTTAATCCCTGACAATAGTGCTACAGCTTTTTAGGCTCTGAATGTACAAGGGCTATCAAATTTTACAATATAAGAAAATTATGGTGTCTTGCTTAGAAGAGGGACAGGCTAATATTGACTTCTCTGAATAATAAATACTTTAAAAAAAAACCAGCAGACTCTAAAAAGCCTCTAAAATGAAAGTCAATTTGGATGCTTCAGAACGGAGTTGGAATTTTTATGCTGCAATAGTTTAAACATGAGACAGTAGCAGTTTATTTGCTTTGTGCCTTGGGCTACTAACCTGCATTTGGCAGGACCGCTAAAAGATCTCTGCAATTTAAATAACCAAACTCTATGCAGGATTCCAGCATTCAATATTAACACATTATACAGGCCCAAATGTGAGCACCGAAGCTTTTGAGGATGCAATTTGTCCTTGAACAAAATATTTTTCTTTACAGAAACTAATGTGGTTCTGTTGCAGCAAATATGAAAATCGACTCTTGGGTTGCAAGTTAAGATAACTTTATATGACTCTCACAGGTGCTCTGTGGCTCCATATTATGGTGATTTTATTATGGTTTTATCTTAATTTAATATTTTATCTCCTATATTGTATTCTCCACATATTGTGTGTGTTTGCGTATAAAATTTGCTGACATTTTATTTAAACTAAATTTGTATATCAGTGATTGCATGTTCTCTGTGGATGCCATACGCTAAATAACTAAATAATAGGTGCTCTGCATTTAAAGGGGGATGTCAGGGTGGAAAATCCAACCATTTAGCTGTGCAGAAGGGATACCTGAAGGGGAGGCAAACAAAAAATGAACATGGGAGCCACAATTCTGTGCTAGAAATCCTAACTATAGATAGTCCTTGACTTGTGACTGGCTGCTTAGTGACCATTCAGAGTTTCAGCAGACATACCTGGGGATACTTACAACCTGGATCCTAAGTTCTAATGGTCACCTGATCCTGCCCACAATCATGTGACGTCACTTCATGCACCTGGCAAACGGGCTGCAATTATGTCCATTGGCAGCATCCCATGGCCATGTGATCACATTTTAGAAGAATAGAATAGAATAGAATAGAATAGAATAGAATAGAACTTTTTTTTTATTGAAAAAGTTTTACAAGATTTTTCCCCCCATACATCCCCCTCTCCCCCCAACCCTAACCCTTCCCCTCTCTCCTCCCTCCTTCCCCCATCCCCTCCCCCCCCAACTTCCCAGAGCAAATACAGGGTATTGTATCTAACAATCATAAACTAAAATATGCTAATTAACATAAACTCCCATCCCTCTTCCTGAACCTCAACTCCCCTTTTCCATAAAAAAAGAAGAAAAGGGAAAATATTAATACTAATACAATTACCTTCTATTCATTTAAAAGCTATTTAGTATTTTGTTATTTCAATCTCCATTATATGTATCTTTCAAAAATAATCTTTCAAATATGCAAATTCTACCTTCTCATCTAAATCCATTAAGCTTAAAGTTCAATCTTCTGTAATAAACAATATCTCATCTTCCAATGTTGTAAAATCAAAAATTATTCCTCAGTATACCTTATAATCCATCATATTTGTATATCCATCATACATAATAATAAACATCGTCTTTCCTTATATAAATTTAACATTTACCTCATATTCTTCCCCATATTCCCCATACCATAAATTTCTAAACAATTTACACCCCATTTATCATACAATCCATAACTTCTTTCTACTTTTTATATTCAGAAATATAGTTTATAATTTACCCTATTGCGTGAAAGGAAAATCCTTTCATTTGAAAATATTACTTCTTTACTCCTTGCTCTTTGCGTTTAATAGTTACAATCATACTTTGATCCTTCCCTACAGCTTTCTGTGTTTCTTCTCCCAAATTTACAGCCCCAATTTTAGGTTGTATTTGCTTTGCTTCCTTTTCCCCTATTTTAACCATTCCCACCTCTCCTTTCATCAACTTCTAACAATGGCAAACTTCCAACCTTCAATACTTTAGTATAGAAATCTCTTGCTTTAAAAACTGTATTAAGACAATATTTCCCTCCCTTATAGTTTACTGTTAATCCAGCTGGCACATTCCATCTATACTGTATCTGGAGATTTCTAAGCTGATCCACCAAAAAAACATATTCTTTTCTATTTCTTAACATTTTAGGAGGAATTTCTTTCCATACAAATACCTCTTGTCCCAATATTTGAATTTTATTTTTATAAGAAACTTGTGAAATTTCATTCCTAATCTTCCTAGATATAAAATAAATTACTACATCTCTTGGCAAATGTCTCTGCTTTGCAACCCATGAATTAACACAGTATTTTTTTTAAAATCTGGATTTCAAAGTCCACTGGTTTCTGTCCAATCAGCTGTGCAAAAGCCTCTGCAAAAATCTTTTTTAAGTCCTCTTGTTTATTTTCTTTCAAACCTCTTACTCTCAATGCAAATTCCATAACTCTGTATTGCAATACAACCCGCTCTTTTTCTGCTCTCTCCGCCTTGATCTGGAGCACCTCTATTTTATTTTTTAAGTCCAAATTAACTTGATTAATTTCTTCAACTCTATCATCCAACTGCTTTATATTCTCTGCCTTGGTCTGAAACTCCTCTATTTTGCTTTTTAAGTTCGAATTAACTTGATCCATCTCTTCCACTTTTTCATCCAATTGTTTTGTGTATTCAACCAGAGTCTTAAATGCTGCCACCACTTCTTCTCTTATCTCTTCATCCTCAGCTGCAACAAAATCTTTAATTTTCAATATTTTCTCCTCAATTTCCTTAATTTTTTTATCCCGAACAGAAATTTGAGCCTTCTGAAATTCCTTCAGCTCCTCTTGTAATTTATGTAGTTGAACTAACGGTGCTCCAACTTCCTTGAAAACAGCAGGCTGTATTTGTACAGAAGCCATCTTACTTTAATTTTATAATTTGAAACAAAGTCAAGGTCTTTTCATAAACACAGTATTTAAATTAAATAAGTCAGTTGTATAATCCTTCCAGCTTTCACTTTATAGTTTCTTCATATAAACGTAAAATCCAGCAAGTTTAAGCAAAGTTATAAACTGTAACAGTGTTAATAAACACCTCTTTGACTTTCACTTTCACGCCCATTATACTCAGACGCCATTTCCTTTCTTCTCAAATGGAATCCACACACAGGGTTGAGGTCTGGTACTTACATCTACCTTGCCTCCTGACATTGCTCTGTCTGGTTAAGTCAAAAATCCATTTAAACTCAATATTGATCGCAGATGTGGTCATGGCGTTTTGCTCTGCCAAAAAAAATAGAGGCGTCTTGGATCCGGAACTCTTTGGGTTCCCAAGGGAGCTCAACCCTTCAAGCCTCCAGGATCATTCCTGGTGCTTTTGGGGGAGCTCTACCTCCACCCGATCACTCACCTTTCTCTCTTCACCCGAGGGAAAGGTTTCCAAGCCGCTAGACAGCTGATTTTCGCTGTCTTAGCAGTTCTACGCAATCCAGGGCTGGCGGTCTAAAAAGACCGTCCTCAACGACCAGCGGAGCCACAGGAAGTCCAATAGAATAGAACTTTTTATTGGCCAAGTGTGATTGGACACACAAGAAATTTGTCTTGGTGCATATGCTCTCAGTGCACATAAAACAAAAGATGCCTTCAGCAAGGTACAACACTTACAACACTTAATGATAGTCATAGGCTACAATTAAGCAATCAGGAAACAAGCAATATTTTTTTACAGTGGTTTTCCGAAAAATCACCAAAAATTTCCAGTTTTTGGCAAAATCACGCCCATAGCACCCCACTGTTTCCCTTAATGACTGCAGATTTGCTTAATGGTGATTTGTTTTAACAACTGCTACAAAAAAAGGTGATAAAATCAGGCTAATCGTGTGATCAACAGCTAACATGAATTTATAACCATGATGGACAGGCTTCATCACAGTCGTGACTTGAGGGTTATCTGTATTCTTCATATTTGTTGCAATGTATTCAACATAGAAAAAAGTCTGGCCCCTCAGTCCTGTGGAGATGACCATCATCTTTTTTGACCCTCTCCCACCTGCTATGACCTGTAAGACAAGCAGCCTACAGCCCTGATATTCTGTACAAGTTTCAGTTTATTACAGCCATAGGCCAGAACAAATAAAAAACACTCAGTAAATATACAATTAAAAATTCAAGAATAAAATAATACATATCAGATAAACTCTATGATAAAGACCAGTTATCTGTTATGTAACTTAAAATTAAAATACACTGACATCAATCATATATAATACCATTCCTATAATTAAAATACATTATCTCAACCAATAGGGTCACTTCCTAAATTACATGCGTAGAGAACCGTCAAGTATGTGAGTAAATGTATTTTTCCCATACTGTTATATATATCTCCAAAAAGTTGGCATCAGCTGACATCTATAATTCGGTAACCAATTTTTTTCTTGTGGACATTGCAGCAACACAAAATGTTGCCACTGCACATGGAGTAGCCAGATTTGAGTCTTGGAGGAGAAAGCCTACATAAAAGTCGTCTATCCTCCCTGGCAATCTCGCTAGTAAGGGGAAAATATATATTGACTTAAATACTCTGTATAACTCACAGTACAATAAGACATGTGAGATATCTTCGACTTCTCCTTTACCACATATACATACCCGTTCTGCTATTGGTGTTTTCTTGTACCTACCCTGGAGAAGTGCTGAGGGGCAAATATTAAATCTGGCTCTGAAGAAAGCTATTCTTTGTTTTGGGGAGATCAGGTCATTCAGATATCCTGCTGCTTCCCACACACCCTGTTTGATTTTGTCCGTATTGTGGAGAGGCAACCTGTTTAATTCTTCTTGGAACTCCATGTCCTTCATTCTATCAATTACCACTTGCTTTGCTTTGTCAAAGCCTAGGGACATTAAGAATATCGGTGAGAGCCCGTAAGAACCCAGCTTGTGATCTATCACCTGTTTCCAGGGGGAGGGGTGATATTCTGTACAGTCCTTATATTTCCAAAATTGTTAGTCATATTTTCCAGTTCTGCAAATGATACCAATGAATAGTGGGGGAGGGGGAGAATGAAAGAATTAATAAATGGAACTCAATGAAACAATGGAACAGTTCAAATATTTTAATTAAATCCCCTTTATCTCCTTCACACATCTGGATATCATTGCTCATTTTTGGGAAGGCTGTTGGTTAAGTCGAAAATATTTTGAAGATCGCCTGGCAGAGCTTTAGCATAATTTCCTCTCTTTTTTTTGGTAACTTTCTCATCCCTTCCCAAGTCACTTTTTCCTTCGGTTCTCGACACAGCCCATCTCCTTTGAATTATTTTACAACAAACAGCAAGTGGCAGGCAATTCAGAAGAAATTATGCGCTGTTTGAGAACTTAAAAGATCTTTTTGCATTTCCGTCTTGCGAATTTCCAAAAGCAAGTGTGAGATTGCAATTGAAATTTCATTACAGAGATGATAAAGCTTTTTTTGGTGTCACAGATTTGCCATATCTTAGAATATACCCAAATAGTAGAATATTTTTGCAGAACAGAAGAAAAAAGTGGAAGCGGCTAATATCATTTATTACTCTAAAGAAATGCTTAACCAAAGCCTTGGATATTCTTCCTTAGAGATTTCCAAAAGCTGTGAATTGTAGATTACAAAAAAAAAAACACACCAAGCTGTAAAGTAATGAGACAAATTGTATTGAAATATTTATTCTAAGTTCCTTGTCCTAGCTCCACCCTCCACGAAGGAGAACCTCTGCACTCTGCTCAAATATTTCTCTTCTCAATGTATCTCTGCAGCATTGTTATCATTTCATGCTGTGGGTTGACACAGTTCTTCAATTTTGGACTTTTGCTCTAAGAAGAGAACATCATAACCTTCTCAGAATTCCCCTAGATTGGAATGGCATACAAAATAAATATAACTGTGTTCAGAGGCCAAGAGCTGTCTTTTCCCTAGGATCTGCACATTTCGGCTGTGTTGAACCAAAGTCCTGTTCAATTGTTTTACTTTTTCATTTTCTTAAAAAAAAAAAAAAGTCCTGTAATTTTATCACAAGGTATTCTGATTGATTTTGAGTACTGCTTTTAAATTAACAATGCTGGAAACATCTAACACCCTCAAATTCTTTTCACGATGCATTTCTAGATCGAGTACTGAAAACCAAAACATTCTGACATGGTTTTGCAACCCTGTATGCTTAAAAGTCTACCTAGAGAACTCCCCAAATGTGTAAAACCTGAAAGCAAGGTTCTCTAACTGCAGAAAGCTTTCTGAGTAAATTGAGCTCAATGGGTTTACGAGCCACATTCAGATGCATAAGCGAAATGTAGAAAGATTTCCAGGTGCAGGTTCTGACCAGTTCTGGAGAATCGGTAGCGGGATTTTTTTTTTGAATTGAAAAAGTTTTAACAAACAAAAACATTTTTCCCCCTTTCCCCCCCCCTCCCCCCTGCAAAACCCCCTTCCCCCCTTCCTTCACCCCCCCCCCCGGCTTCCCGGGTCAATCACAAGGTATTGTTATACATAAACCAAACATAGAATAAAATTTTCCCTTCTAATCCAATTAACCTCATCCAAATCTTTTCATTTCCTTACCCCCCACCCCATTATATAAAATAATACATCCTAATTATTCAAAGGCAATCTGATATCTCTTAATCTGATATCTGTTTTGTAAATAATCAATCCATTTTTTCCATTCAATTAAATATCTTTCCTGCGTATTGTCTTTCAAAAAGGCTGAGATTTTAGCCATCTCAGCCAAGTTAGTAACTTTCAATATCCATTCTTCTATTGTAGGTAACTCTTTTTTCTTCCAATATTGTCCAATCAGCAGCCTTGCTGCTGTTATTAAGTTCAAAATCAATTTAATCTCAGTCACTGTACAATCCGTTATAATTCCCAAAAGGAAAAATTGCGGCAGGAACTTTATCTTCTTCTTCAGGACATTTTGAATAATCCACCAAATTCTTATCCAAAAGGCCTTAATTTTCTTACAAGTCCACCAAATATGAAAATATGTAGCGTCATCACAGTCACATCTCCAACATTTCGCTTGGATATCAGGATACATACATGAAAATTTGATAATCATGAGAATTCCACATTAGAATCATGATACATGAGAATCAGTAGCGGAAATTTTGAGTAGTTTGGAGAACCAATAAATGTTACCTCTGACTGGCCCCGCCCCCATCTATTCTCTGCCTCCCAAGTCCCAGCTGATTGGGAGGTAATGGGGATTTTGCAGTAACCTTCCCCTGAATTGGAGTGGGAATGGAGATTTTACAGTATCCTTCCCCTGCCACGCTCACCAAGCCACACCCACCAAGCCATTCCACGCCCACCAAGCCACGCCCACCAAGCCATTCCATGCCCACCAAGCCACGCCCACCAAGCCATACCCACAGAACCGGTAGTAAAAAAATTTGAAACTCACCATTGACCATAGTCCTCAACTTACGGCCACAACTGAGTCCAAAATGCCTGCTGTTAAGCGAGAGATTTGTTAAGTGGGTTTTGCCCCATTTTACGACCTTTCTTGCCACCGTTGTTATGTGAATCGCTGCAGTTCATAAGTTAGTAGCCTGGTTGTTAAGGGAATCTGGCTTCCTCACTGACTGTCAGTAGGTCGCAAAAGGAGATTGCATGACCCCGGGACACAACAGTGGTCACAAGTATGAACCAGTTTCCGAGCGTCTGAATTTTGATCACATGATCATGGGGATGCTGCAAAGGTCATAACTGTGAAAAACGTTCCTAACTTGGTCACTTCTTTTCAGTGTTGTCCTAACTTTGAATAGTCCCTAAATGAATGGCTGTAAATTAAGGACTGCTTATACTTATATTTTTCTTAACCCTAGGAATGACTGGCTTTGGAAGAGAAAATCTCTCCATTCCAACATTCTCAGACAATTCTCAGACAACCCCCGCAAGATATTTTTTTTAAGGCTGATCTTTTCATGGGAAAAACCAAGAAGTTCCTTTGGTTTGAATTGAATATGTTTGCTCATTCTGGTTTCGGAGACTCGTCCTTCATTTATTCTTTTCCTTTGGAAGCACTTTTGAGTGCAAATTGCTGCTATCAGAAACCTTGAACTGAGAGACTATTATTCTCTATGCTCAGATTAAATTAATTTTGAACAGTTTAATGCAGCATGTCCGAACTCGGAGTCCGAGAGGTGTCAAATTTATTTCTGTGCTTTTTTAAGCGGTGCCTTCAAGGACAGTCGGAATCACAGTGAATGGATTCTAATGTCTTTGAGTAAGTGGGCTTTCTTTCCCCCCCCCCTCTTTCTTTTCAATGGAAGCCATCAGGCTCAGATGTTAATCATTTTCCTCTGAAAATTGTACAAAGGCAGCATCATAGCGAGGCCAAAATAGAAGTGTTGTTTGCTTGCTATTCAAATGAAATCAGAAAGCGAAGGGAAGGGAAGGGAAAGCGAAGGGAAGAGAATCTTCAACACAGCAAAATACAGTAAAAGGTAATGGGGGAAATTGTATTAAAGTTAATTGGAAAGGAGGAACACACATCATACAATAAATGAGTGGTGATGAAGTTTGTAGTGAATAGTACTTTGACTTGCAAAACAACCCCTCCTATAAGTCATAAAAATGGATATCTATTTTCTTCCCTCCAAACCAGTTGTATGCCACTAGCTTGTTCTGCCAGTAGGGGTAGCTTTTATATGTTCCATGTATTTCTTGTGTAGCTATTAAGATAGTTCCTCAATTACATAGTTCCTAATTAAATTCCAATTCCTGACTATCAAGGAAAAAAAACATACCTTTACCAACACTGGCAGGAGAAGCTACTGTATATAAAAAGGAGCAAAACCCTTTTTTGCTCCCTGTTTCAGCCTTCCATCCTTCCGAGGTTGGTAAAATGAGGACCCAGATTGTTGGGGGCAATAGGCTGACTCTGTAAACCACTTAGAGAGGACAGTCCACCAGACTTCAAGTTGCCAAGGTTGGAGACCCCTGACCTGGATGACTGAGAATCTCCATAGATATCTTGCTACTTATGTTTTCAACAACTGGTTTCACATTCATGCTTCCAGCAATATTGAAGATGCATAGCCATCGTGACTAGCAATCTTTTTTTAAAGTATTTCATTGAACTTTATTCTAACTTAATAACATTTTATGTTTTATAGCTAGCAGTCATTAATAGCCTTCTCCTTTTTCAATATGCCCAATCTCCCCCAAGTTAAGTAGTCATCCAAGCTGATGGCCATCAGAACATTTTGTACTAGCATAAACTCTACAGCTTTTCCATTATGTATGGAAGTTGATACTCTGGTCATCTAGATTCATTTCATGATTCTCAGGTTACAAACCTAAGAAAGAGAAATTAAAACTTAATTCCTATCTATTCCTTTCATAAGACAATAATAATAATAACAGAGTTGGAAAGGACCTTGGAGGTCTTCTAGTCCAACCCCCTGCCCAGATAGGAAATCCTACACCACTTCAGACAAATGGTTATCCAACATCTTCTTAAAAATTTCCAGTGTTGTAACATTCACAACTTCTGCAGGCAAGTTATTCCACTTATTAATTGTTCTAACTGTCAGGAAATTTTTCCTTAGTTCTAAGTTGCTTCTCTCCTTCATTAGTTTCCACCCACTGCTTCTTGTTCTGCCCTCAGGTGCTTTGGAGAATAGCTTGACTCCCTCTTCTTTGTGGCAACACCTGAGATATTAGAAGACTGCTATCATGTCACCCTCAGTCCTTCTTTTCATTAAACTAGACATCCCCAGTTCCTGCAACCGTTCTTCATATGTTTTAGCCACCAGTCCCCTAATCATCTTTGTTGCTCTTCTCTGCACTCTTTCTAGTCTCCACATCCTTTTTACGTCGTGGCGACCAAAACTGAATGCAGTATTCCAAGTGTGGCCTTACCAAGGCATTATAAAGTGGTGTTAACACTTCATGTGATCTTGATTCTATCTCTCCATTTATGCAGCCCAGAACTGTGTTGGCTTTTTTTGGCAGCTGCTGCATACTGCTGACTCATATCTAAATGGTTGTCCTGTGTATACTTCTATCAGTCTCTTATCATATGTGTCTTTTTTTTTCTAAAGATCAACAATGTGTTCCAAATTCTCCAGTTCTCATTTAATAGCTAAAATGAACAATCCAGCAGCTTTTATAACATACATAATGTATCCATAAATAAATATAAGCATAGATACAGATATACAGATATCTAATGTTATTATTTAGCTGAATACAACACACCCATACTGGGGCCCATCAATACATTAAGGGAAGAAAAAAATTAGTTTGAGGTCACAATAAAATTTAAAAGTTTTAAAATATATTAAGTTAGGACTTTATAAAAATATAATGGAGACATTATGAACATTTCTGTATAGAATCATATTTCTTAGGAACACCAGAACTAAAAATATAAATGCCTATAATATTCGATCTGTCAGTTGAATTATGAAATGGTCTGTTCCATATCTTTGATTGTGCAAATTACTTATAAATTCAATTTTATACTTGCAGATTAACTTTTTGGATGAACTAATGTAAAATTCATATTTTGATAGGGAACAAAATTAAAATATTGCGTTGAAAGGTACAACGTTTTCTGAGGTTTTAAATTTCAGAAGCGATTTAGAAGTGCAAAGCTGAAACCAGGCGAAAACAAACTGATTCAACCATCCTTCTCCTCTATCAAACCTTCAACGCAACTTACAGGTACAAAATAAAACCATGAAAAATAGAAACCAAATAAGTCCATCCAACTACATTATCCAGTGAGGAAATGGCTGAATCAATACGATAACAAAGAAATGTTTGACTGCACAATGCACATATAATCAAGAAAATAAAATAGGTCTAATCCATCCAACTCTGTAACTGCGTACAACAGCTTTGCCAACATCTCTGCCTTCAAGATCTATTGCAATTATTAGTCTCCAAAATCCGCAGCCGACAGGTTGCTTGTCAATTCTGGGAGTTGCACACTGAAAAAAATGAGGGAAATAGATTTACACACTTATAAATTATTACAACTGCATGGAGTGGAGTGGAGTGGAGTGGAGTGGAGTGGAGTGGAGTGGAATGGAATGGAATAGAATAGAATAGAATAGAATAGAATAGAATAGAATAGAATAGAATAGAATAGAATAGAATAGAATAGAATTCTTTATTGGCCAAGTGTGATTGGACACACAAGGAATTTGTCTCCAGTGCATAAGTTCTCTCAGTATACATACAAACAACAAAGTAATATAATCATAAGATACCAATAGAAGGTACAGTAGTACAAAAGTTGAGAAGGGTAATAGTGATACCAGCCATACTAAATGGGTAAATATCCTTAGACATAAGACAGTGCTGTGGGAATTGGGTGAATGATGGCACGAGGGAAAAAGCTGTCTAGTTGTTTTGGCATGCAATGCCCTTATAGCAGCATCCTGAGGGAAGGAGTTGATGCAGTTTATGTCCATGGATGTGGGGGAGGGTGGGTCTGTAGATATTTTCTCAGCCCTCTTTCTGATCTGTGCAGTATACTATTTTAAGCACAATATAAAACATGGAAATTTGGAATGGATTTTAAGCCAGCTGATGTAGGATGGAGCTATTTTACTCATTCTATACCCAATAAACAAAATTTATCTATAGAATTCTGCCTCTCACTTCTAGTTCGGGCATTCAGTATGCTGGCCCGTAAAAGTTGAAGTCAATAAAACCTTCTGTTCTTCCCCATTTCTTTCTCTTTTTCCATCCTTCTCAACACATATTCGTTATATCCCTTTACTTCATTTAAAAATAAATGAATCTGACTTATTAAAATGCTGTAGCCATCCTCCTGATAACATCTACTGTTCAGGTATGGACTTTGATATGCATTCAAAGCTCAATGTGGCCTTTGCAATGATGATGGTGGCAGATCCCTGGCTTATTACCCTGAAGCAGTCAAATTCACCAAGCAGAAAGGAAGAGGAGAGGAGGGCAGACCGATTGACAGGCAGGAGATAGATCTGACTACAGTAATGAAAAGCAGGTTGAGCAGAAAGGAAGTCAAGAAAGAAAGAAATCAAATGACTGTCAATCACATGGGTAGATAAGAGCAAAAGCCAGCTACCTGGCTGATAATATAGCAAGGAACCATGAATAATGCAGAAACATACAACTTCATGTATTTATTTCCCTTATTATATGAGCCAGAGAAGGTAAATAGACAGGAAAATAGCTCCTGGAGAGAGAGAGAGAGAGAGAGAGAGAGAGGAAGGGAGGGAGGGAGGGAGGGAGGGAGGGAGGGAGAGAGAGAGAGAGAGAGAGTATTCCTTTTTGCAGGAGTTTAAAATACACAGAAATATTGATATACTACATTCAGAAAATGAGATTATCATGGAAAAAGAGAAACAGAATCTTTACTTAAAAGTCAATCTATGTTTAATAAGTTTGAACCCAAGTATATATAATGTCTTTATTGTGGGGAAATTGACAAGTCTTACTAAAGTGAAAAGGCCCTCTTTGGAGTTGAAGCATGCATCCTTTCACTTGGAAATAAATTTCACTAAGAATTATGTCAAAGTATATTCATCAGCTGGAATAGGACATGGTAAAAAGGTCAGCCAATGTATAGGCATAGCAACTAAGTCAGCCAATGAGGGCTGTTTGGGAGCTGAGACAGACTGGAGCCAGGGTGTGTCTTAGTCTGCAGCTTCTGAGTCTGGGCAGAGAAACTGAAACTAGTCTGCTTTGCTGAAATGAAACTAACTGTTCTCTCCTGCCTTGTGTTTTGCTTGCTTGTAACTGCTACTACATTGAAGAATCTATATTGGTATTGTACATTTATCTTCATGTATTATATGTATATAAAGAATTTAATGAATCCTGCTCCATCAGTTTGCCTGTGTGTGCTTTCTAGATTTAATTTTGCAACAAACTCTAACAAATTGGGCAAATCAGTTCTTTGGGTCATTGAGCTCTTTAAATGAAGGTGTTCCAGCTTTACTAATCAAAAGGTATAACTGTGTAACTGTATCTTATTTTATTTCTGAAAAATAATAATACTAAGAATAACAACAATAAGAATAACTATAAAGAAGGGCGAAAATACCAGGCATAGCAAGTAAAATAAGATAAGATGCTTATCCAAATGTAAAGGTTTGCACTTGGTCTGAAAGTACTATTAACTTGACTTACCGTTAATTAACCATGGAAAGAGGCCATTCTGACTATATAGCAATTTCCTTGTAATGATAGAGAATGGGAAATATCTTTCTGATAACAGAATAAAAGAGTTGGAAGAGAATTTGGAGGTCTTCGGGTCCAACCCCCTGGTCAAGCAGAAAGCCCTATATCATTTGAGACAAGTGGTTGCCGAATTTCTTCTTAAAAACCTCCAGTGTTGGAGGATCTATCTATCTATTTATCTATCTATCTTTCTTTCTATCTATCTATCTATCTACTATCTATCCAGCCACCTACCTACCTACCTACCTACCTATCCATGTATCTAGCTAACATCTACCTATCTATCTAATCTATCTCTTATATCATTTATTTATTTATCTATCTATATCTATCTACCTTTATCATCTATCATCTCTCTTTCATCTACTTATCTATCATCTCTCTATTGTATCATCTATCTGTCTCTATCATCTATCATCGCTCTATCATCTCTCTAGCTCACTCACTCACTCACTCACTCACTCTATCTATCTATCTATCTATCTATCTATCTATCTATCTATCTATCTATCTATCTATCTAATCTATTACTGTATCTGTCTATCCTATCTTTTCTATTATGTATCTATCTCTATCATCTCTCATGTCTCTATCTCTATTATATATCTATCATATATCTGTCTGTCCAAATCTATTCTATCTATCATATATCTACCTGTATCAACTATCATCTACATATAATGTGTGGGTGTGGGCGTGTGGGTGTGTGTGTATTTGTTTTCGTAGGTTTTCACAGGTATAGGTATGTAGATCTTGGCATTTTCGGGTCTTTTCCCGTGTAAGGTTGTGAGTATCTTGGCGACGTTTTGACGAAGTCTCACTCATCACCTTCAGGCTGGTGTCTTCGGCTTCATGCTTCTCGAGCAAAGAGTGGTCGGAGCTGCCGTCTCTCTATAAATACTGGTGGTGAGGTGGGGAGTGTTGCTGTGAGCGGTTGATTGGCTGTGTGGTTGCATCTTGATTGGTAGATGGAGTGGGTGTTTGCAGATTGGTCGGCTGTTTCGTAGCATCCTGTGTGGGTGTGGTCCTGGTCTTTTGTTCCTAAACTTTGGTGTTGTGGCTTCTGAAGTTCTGTGATATGATGTCTTGAGCAGATGGCTGTGATGCAGCATCCTGGGCCCTGGTTTGGCTCCGAGTCTGAGGTCCTGTCACGTGTTCCTAGTGTGTGTCAGCCTGCTTTGTGTGAGGATTGGAGGGGGGTGCACAAGCCAGTGGTGTCAGCATGGTCTGACTCCCCACCTCGACCAATCTGCAAACACCCACTCCATCTACCAATCAAGATGCAATCACACAGCCAGCCAACCCACTCACAGCAACACTCCCCACCTCACCACCAGTATTTATAGAGAGACGGCAGCTCCGACCACTCTTTGCTCAAGAAGCACGAAGCTGAAGACACCAGCCTGAAGTTGATGAGTGAGACCTCGTCGAAACATCACCAAGATACTCGCAACCTTATACGGGAAAAGGCCGAAAAATGCCAAGACCTATATACATTTATACATTTATACATACATACATACATACATACATACATACATACATACATACATACATATATATATATATATATATATATACATATACATATACATATACATATACATATACATATATATGTGTTACACACATACATACATATACGTATACATACATAGATACTGTTGTGTCTGCGCCCCCCGAGCCAGCCCTGCTGCCAGAAAGTGACTTGGAGCCGGGCCTGCTGCCACAAAGTGACGTGGACACTGAGGGGGAAGGGCAGTCAGGACTTACCTCGGGAGCACCGGCTTCCCTGGCTCAGCTCCAGGAGCCAGAAGCAGGCCAGGTGGAAGAAATAATGAGGCCTCCATCCCCTAACTCTTCCCCCCCAGGCCACGCCTGCAGACCCAGCTGACAGCAATCAGGTTTGGTTGAACCCTGGGTTTCATAGGCAGGAGAGGAGGGAACAACAGAGGCAAGGGTGGGGCAGGCCTAGGAAGTGCTGAGTCATGGAGCCACCACCCCACAAGATATAAAAGGCAGCAAGAGCTGGTGTGTCTTTTTGTAACAGGCAAATCCACCGATTGATTAGAGCTGAAGTTTGTGACTCACCAGCGTCGTGGAAGATAACGAGGGCTCTTGGCAGACGCTGGCTCTTTTGCCGCCAGAGCTGATAGCGCCGGCTAATTAAGCCATCATTCAGACGGAGGCGGAGGAGGACAGAACAGATACAGACACACACACATATTATATAATCAAAAAATTTTCTGATATTTAAGGGATCCAACCCAACCAGGATATCATATTTATCTTCTTGAGGAGAGTGCTGCTGATGAGAACAGAGGAACACCCATAAGGGTAGAGAGGATGTGGTGAAGGCATTACTCAGAGGTGGTTTGCATCCTTTATATTTAGCACTTCC
Source organism: Ahaetulla prasina (assembly GCF_028640845.1). NCBI lineage: Eukaryota > Metazoa > Chordata > Lepidosauria > Squamata > Colubridae > Ahaetulla > Ahaetulla prasina. The sequence goes on along the minus strand of NC_080549.1, from coordinate 19,115,057 downwards.
ACCTTTCTGCTCCCCCAGGTCCAAAGGTCAGTCTCTTCTTTTTCTAAGGAGTTCTGTGAGAAACTCTGGAGTCCTGACTAGTTCTTGCAAATACAAACAACTGCATGTTGAATAGACCCAGAATCTGACTCAAATGAAGGGAGCTTTTATGTTCTTACAAAGTGGATCATGTCCCCAGTGTGTGATGTAATACATGACCTCCAAAACACTTTTATCTTTGTGCTTGTTCTCGTTTCTTTAAGATGTCTGCATAAACAGGTTTTTCATTTGCTTTGGTAGGAAAATACTGAGACATTGACACTGAACTGTCCGTAATGATGCGTAGAGCTTTTTCTTTTTGGAAACATAAAGAAGATTTAAATCCTGACTAATAGCTGGATTCCAGAGCACAAAGTCATTTTTCTTTCATTTTACCTCGATTGTTACCTTCAATACACATCCATACTCAACATCCAAAGACAACTTACTGACTTGTTTCTATTCTCTGTCCTTCTGGGCCATTTGAATCATCCATTTGTCACTTGCCTAGATAATTAGAGTGCTAAAGAATGTATTATTTCTCTCCAAGTATCTTGACAGTCTTGGAAAGGAAGGGGTGAGGAGCTTCAACATCGTTGATTTCCACCCAGACTCTTCCCAACTACCTCCTATTGCACCATCCCTACAGGTTATGGGCAGAACTGACTAGTAGGATACCACTAACCAATTTATTTGAGATAAAATTTTCATGAGCTTTATCAGGGAAAAATATCTCTACATCTATCATCTATCTATCTATCTATCTATCTATCTATCTGTCTATCTATCTATCTATCTATCTATCATCTATCAGGGGCTAGGACGTTGAGCTTGTCGATCGAAAGGTCGGCAGTTCAGCGGTTCGGATCCCTAGTGCTCCCGTGTAACGGGGTGAGCTCCCATGACTTGTCCCAGCTTCTGCCAACCTAGCAGTTTCGAAAGCATGTAAAAATGCAAGTAGAAAAAATAGGGACCACCTTTGGTGGGAAGGGAACAGCGTTCCGTGCGCCTTTGGCGTTGAGTCATGCCGGCCACATGACCACGGAGACGTCTTCGGACAGCGCTGGCTCTTCGGCTTTGAAACGGAGATAAGCAGTGCCCCCTAGAGTCGGCAACGACTAGCATGCATGTGCAAGGGGAACCTTTACCTTTTACTATCTATCTATCATCTATCTATGTACCAGTATTTATTTATCTGCCTAACTGTCTGTCTGTCTGTCTGTCTGTCTGTCTGTCTGTCTGTCTGTCTGTCTGTCTGTCTGTCTATCTATCTATCTATCTATCTATCTATCTATCTATCTATCCATACATCCATACATCCATACATCTCTAGCTAGCTAGCTATCTAGCTGGCTGGCTGGCTAAATAGAAAGACAGACAGACGGACGGACGGACAGACAGACAGACAGACAGACAGACAGACAGACAGATAGATAGATAGATAGATAGACAGACAGACAGACAGACAGACAGACAGACAGACAGACAGACAGATGTCATCTATCCACCCACCTACCCACCCATCCATTAATCTATCCATTGCCTTAGCTGCCAATGCAGAAGACAAAGTCATATGGATGGATAGTGTCCAAATGACTTTGTTCTTCTCTTCAATAAAGCTACATATCTGTCCATGTCAGTCTACGAAGCCTAGTACTGCAGAATACCAAGTAGACTTTTTGGAGAGTTAGGATTTATTGTTATACCTTGGAGAGAAATCTGGCACGAGCCCGCCAGGATGCAAAGCTCAGCCAGTGTTATTGTATTATTTGTTGGAATGTTTTTAGGTCCCACCTAAAAAAAAAAAAAGGTGGTACCTAGTCCCACTGTGACTGTGGAGACGAACCTTGAGGATACAACTTGCTTTCCAGCAAATGGGTGATTTCTGAGTTGCTATTCCCAACATGTCAGTAAGCAGATGTCCCCCATGTTAGTTATTTTGTGAGTATACCCTGAGTGTCACAATGGCAAGATTGAGCTGTGGTGGCACAGTGATTAGAATGCAGTTTTGCAGGCTAACTCACTGTTCACTGCCAGGAATTTGGTCCTGACAGGCTTAAGATTGACTCAGCCTTCCATCCTTCTGAGGCTGGTACAATGAGAACCCAGATTGTTGGGGGCAATAGGCTGGGGTCTATGACAATTTACCATGGCCAACTCGCCACAGCCTATTTGCTGCAGCCAACTCGCCACAGGACAAGAGTTACACAAATATCAAAGAAATGGTGGAATAAAATCATTAAAGAAAGAATGAAAAAGGAGGGAGAAAATGAAATGTGAATGACAAAAATTAAAATATTTTTGTTATTTATTTTAAATAATTAATTTGAATTGCTCAATTGTCCCGTGGCGAATTATCCCGTGGGGAGTTGGCCATGGCAAATTGGCCACAGTGCGTTGTCCCACTTCAATATGCTGACTCTGTAAACTGCTTAGAGAGTCCTGTGAAATGGTATATATAACTCTAAGCGCTATTGCTATTCTAGCCCACACCTGTTGCCAGAATGAAAGGGAGCTGTAATAAAGGGAAAATTGTAAATTAGTTCCTTGCAGAAGGTGGAATAAACTGCACGAATCAAGAAGAGGGCCGTGAAAATATTTGCAGATCCCTCACATCCAGGACATAAACTGTTTCAACTCCTACCCTCAAAATGACGCTATAGAGCACTGCACACCAGAACAACTAGACACAAGAACAGTTTTTTCCCGAAGGCCATCACTCTGCTAAACAAATAATTCCCTCAACACTGTCAGACTATTTACTAAATCTGCACTACTATTAATCTTCTCATCGTTCCCATCACCAATCTCTTTCCACTTATGACTGTATGATTGTGACTTTGTTGCTGGCAATCCTTATGATTTATATTGATATATTGACCATCATTTGTGTTGTAAATGTTGTAGCTTGATGAACGTATCTTTTCTTTTATATACACTGAGAGCATATGCACCAAGACAAATTCCTTGTGTGTCCAATCACACTTGGCCAATAAATTCTATTCTATTCTATTCTAAACAAGATTGATGATCTCTTATGATCTTTTTATTTAAATACTAACCTAAAGTCAGGGGTATAATTGGGCAAATGATAGGGAGGACCCTAAAATGTAGCAATTCTGCTATTCCAACAGTCTTCATTGAGGACAATTTTCCTGCGCCCCAAAGCAGGCCCTAAAAAATGGGTACAAAAACCTGTCTTAGAAGAGTCTATGGAGATTCTCAGTCATCCAGGTCATGGTTGTCCCAAAGGTGCTTTTGCGAGAGGCAACTGGACTTCCTAGTTTTTCTTTGAAGACGTTTCACTTCTCATCCAAGAAGCTTCTTCTGCTCTTTCATTCCCTACCATCCGCTCAAGAGCTAAAGAAGCTTCTTGGATGAGAAGCGAAGCATCTTCAGAGAAAAACCAGAAAGTCCAGTTGCCTCTTGAAAAAAACCACCTTTTGGGACTATCCTAGAAGAGTTTCATTTCGGTTTCCTTTGTGTTTATGAAGACGGACATGGAAACTAGCAGGGAGAAGGCAGTAACAGTAACAGAGTTGGAAGGGACCTTGCAGGTCATCTAGTCCAACCCCCTGCTCATGCAGGATACCTGTACTAGGGATTTGAACCGCTGAACTGCCAACCTTTCTGATTGACAAGCTCAGTGTCTTAGCCACTGAGCCACCTAGTCAGGCTGAAAATAGTGAGAAAAATAGTTGCTTGGGCCTGAGAAAGAGAAGCACATTTATCATGTGAAAAAAATATATATTTACTGGAGGAGCTATTTCACAAATGCTGAATTTCCAGAAACAAAAGAGAGCCAAGTCCTTGCTTTGTTTTTACGCTTTTTGAGGAATGAACATTGAAAAAGCTTATGGCCAGCGTAAAGTTCATCTCCTCATTCCAATCCGCTGCTTTCATTAAACACCTTCTACCCTCCTGTCACCATCGCTCTTCTATTTCATTTCTGTCTCTCGGGTTCTTGAAAATGCAATCATTGCCCTCTGCGTGAGCCTGCAGGTCCTCGCAAGTCACATATCTGGCAGCGATAGGATCTTGAGGTCGAATCTCTGGATGCATTTTTCATGCACCATTGCCCGTAGACAGAAGCAGGTTTGTGCTGGTTGTCAGAATGGGAGAGAGAGAAAAAAGATTGAAAGAAAACAAAGTTATTGCTCTCTTACACACACCCATTTGGTTTGCAACAATACACAGTCGCAATAAAATCTGTTTTAATTAGCAGCGGGCAGCAAAGATTTTATTTTTTCAACAGCTGTCATTCCTTTCACTGAAAAATAGAGTAGAGTAGAGTAGAGTAGCGTAGAATAGAATAGAATAGAATAGAATAGAATAGAATAGAATAGAATAGAATAGAATAGAATAGAATAGAATAGAATAGGAATTTGTCTTAAGTGTATATGCTCTCAGGGTACATAAGGAGAATAAAATACATTCATCGAGAATAAAAAGATACAACACTTAGTGATAGTCAGGGTTACTAATAAGCTATCAAATCATACTAGGAAACAAATAAAAACAATATAATTGAAAGATACAAGCAACATGGTTATAGTAATAAGTGGGAAGAGATAGATACTAGTAAGGAGGAGACTAATAATCGTAATACAGTCATAGTAAATTATTTAACAGTGTTGATGGAATTATTTGTTTATGTTAATTTATGTCCAGGATGTGAGGGATCTGTAGATATTTTCACAGCCCTCCTTTTGACTCCTGCAGTATACAGGTCCTCAATGGAAGGCAATTTGTAGCCATTGTTTTTTCTGCAATTCTAATGATCCTCTGAAGTCTCTGTCTTGTCTTTTTGGGTTGCAGAACCAAACCAGACAGTTATAGAGGTGCAGATGACAGACTCAATAATTCTTCTGTAGAACTGGATCAGCAGCTCCTTGGGCAGTTTGAGCTTTCTCAGTTGGCGCAGAAAGAACATTCTTTGTTAAGCTTTTTTGATGATGTTTTTGATGTTAGGTGTCCATTTTAAAAATGGACTTTTTTTTTTTTAAAAAAAGAACTTGTTTTAGAAAATCTTTAAAGAGAGAATTTTAATATATTTTTCCTGGGTGGAAATTCCATTGATTTTCTAATCTTCTCCTTTACAATCATCATTCAGGGAGATGCCCTGGATTCAACAGCCTTTTAGAGAAAGAAATCAGAAACTAAATTATTGTTTAGCAACAGTGGCTTTCCCATCATTAAAAGGAAGTTAAGACTGGAAAGTGTCTCCTTCTAACGAATTTTAGATAAATTGCCCACTCATTTTCTGTGCCAAAAACTTGGCTGAGAATTTTAACCGCCCCTTATTCCTGGCTCCAGTTTTAATAGAAGTTAATTTTTATTAAAGAGGACAAAAAAAAATTAACAAATGGGCAGATTCTTCCATTTTTACTTAGTTTTTTGCTCTCAAAAATTGAAGACTTTTGGGGGGGGGGGAATTTGCAATACAGTAGAATTCAAGTGTTTGAAATGGGATGAGGTTCAAACAGCAAATAATGTTGTTTCTGCTATCTTTTTTGTGTTTTTAAATATTTATCCAAACACATACCCATACATACATATATACATGTATATACATACACATACATTCTTCTAATGTTACTTTCTTCTGGGTATCATCACCTTTATCATGTTATATAATTTTTAAGATCTTAGTATCCCTTTTCAGACCAATTTTTCATTCCTTACGCACCTAATTACTAGTCTAATACTGACTAGTATTTGGTAGTCTTTCCCCCCCACCTCTCTTTTATTTTATCACTATTTTTAAAGTAATATTTAATGCTATGATGATGGTCTGGAAATGTGAGAGCAATAGCAATAGCATTTAGACTTATATACCGCTTCACAGTGCTTTACAATCCTCTCTAAGTGGTTTTCAGAGTCCGCATATTTTCCCCAACATTCTGGGTCCTCATTTTACTGACCTTGGAAGGATGAAAGGCTGAGTCAACCTTGAGCCAGTCAGGATCGAACTGCTGGCAGTTGGCAGAGTTAGACTGTAATAGTGCATTCTAACCTCTGTGCCACTACTTTAAAGCAGTTCAGGAACTGATTATCATCTCCTTTTAACGATCCTATAATCCCTTGTGGGGTGGAGTCTGGGCAACTGTATGGAGCTGAGTGTTTACTGGCCAGATGCCCTTCCTGTTGCCAATGCAGAGTTGTTTCAGCAGATACATTCTCAGAGTGCCTAGAAAGAGAAATATCTGCCTCTACCTAGGATCAAACTCACAACCTCCTGACTGTGAGGCAAGAGCTCCACCTCTAGGCCACCACACCACTCAATGAATTCTCCCACCTGACATGGTCAAAATAAGAGATTGATGATTTTGCCAGGTTCATATTATCATGTTACAAAACCTGACACTGATTTAAGCTGCGAAGCCCAAGATCATTCTGCGGATTTCTGTGCTGAAGGAAAACTAGAACCTGGGTCCTCCTCTCCTACTCCAACACCTTAACCACTACACCATGATGTCCTACTATCAACTCTTGCAGGAATTGATAATAAAAGGTAAAGGTTTCCCTCGCACATATGTGCTAGTTGTTGCCGACTCTAGGGGGCGGTGCTCATCTCTGTTTCAAAGCCGAAAAGCCAGCGCTATCCAAAGACGTCTCCGTGGCCATGTGGCCGGCATGACTCAACTCCAAAGGTGCATGGAACGCTGTTACCTTCCCACCAAAGGTGGTCCCTATTTTTTCTACTTGCATTTTTACGTGCTTTCGAAACTGCTAGGTTGGCAGAAGCTGGGACAAGTAACAGGAGCTCAACCCGTTACACGGCAGCACAAGGGATTTGAACCGCTGAGCTGCTGACCTTTCAATCGACAAGCTCAACATCCTATCCCCTGAGCCACCATGTCCCTATTGATAATATACATCTATTTTTAATTATGATCTCTGCATCTCTATAGATTTGTGGCATTAAACATCTGGAACAAGGCACTGGGCAGCATTAAGTTGCGACATAAGTTTTTCTTTTTTAAAAAATGGTTAAAATATAAGTTTTAGTAGAGGAAGTAGAACATTACAATTCATTATCTTTAGCCGATGGCAAACTGGTGAAATTGTTCTTAAGAAATTGGACATGTGAGGGTCCTTTTTTCCCCCAAATTGGCATTCTCCAAGAGAGGTAACCTTTGTGTAGAATTTTGGAAATCCTTTACAAATCAAGTTGGACTTGAGTGTGTTGCAGCCTATATCAGAGGCTCATTAAGACAATAATTGGGTCTCTGTGTAGCTCGCTGAGCTTTGACCTCTATTAGTAGCAGGATCAATGTCCATTTAATCCTCATTTTTCTGTCTATAAGCAAATGGGTCAAGCTATTTTTATCTTGGCTCTTGTTTTATACTGAAAAATCCAGGAGAATGGATTCTTTCATGCATCTTTGGACATGTTTTGGTTTTTACGGTGCGTGGGAGGGCACAGCCTACCTTAGACAACCTGCAGGATTCTCAGAACAGTTCATAGAAGTACCAAATGTTGCTGTCATGCAACTATAGAAAAGAGAGCTAGACCGCATTCTGGGGCTGGTGAACATATTGTAGAATTTGGAGAGTCGGTTGAAGACTTGTAGAACAGCTGACAGTCTCAAATATCTACCTACCATAAAGCAAACTGCTGAGATTTCTCCCCATCCACCCTTCTGATCCAACTGCTTAGGATCCTATAATAGAGGTAGCCCTCAACTTACAATAGTTCATTTAGTGACAGTTTAAAGTTACAACGGCACTGTAAAAGTGACTTATGACCTGTTGTAGCTATTGGCCGCTGGCCCCTCCAGCAGCTGAATCAGAGGAGGAAGAGGAGGCATGGGAGTCAGGGTCAGCATTGAGGCAACCTGAGAGGTCCGAATGGGAGGAGGGAATGGCAAGGAGAGAGACAGAGAGCCTAGGCCAGCTGTCAGCCCTCAGACGGAGACTCAACAGCCCCCAGGTCTGGAGGTGGTTGATGAGGAAGAGGAGGAACAGCTGGGTCCAGTGCCTGATGTGTGGCTGTGCAGAAGGCAGAGGAGAGGAGAGCAGTGGAAATCTATTGGCTGGTCCTTGGTACGGAAGAGCCACTGCTGCTAGCGAAGCCCCACCCTAGCTCTGAGATAAAAGGCAGGGGATGGAGATGAATAGATATGGATGACAACTATTCATCTTCTGGTCAGATAGGCTTGTTAGCCTGCGGTGAGAGAGAAACTTTTTGGCGAGGCTGCCATCATTCCTAATAAAGGAATCTTTGTTTTGTGACTCTGGCTCCTGAGCCTGTCGTCATGGAGGAGGTTGACTCTGAGAGTGATGGGGAGGAGCTGACATGGCCTCCCTCTCCAGGACCTTCCTCTCTGGCACTGCTCCAGGTTCCAGCTGCAGGCCAGGAGGAGGAGCTGACAAGGCCTCCCTCTCCTGGACCCTCCTCCTCCCTGGCAATGCCTCAGGCTCCAGCTGCTGAGGATCAATCTTGAGTTGACCCAAGGCAGTGATGAAAAGATAAGCGTGCGCAGCAAAGAAGAGGTGTGGCAGGCTCAGAGATTGCTGAGTCACTGAGCCACACCCCACAGGGGATAAAAGCAGGTGGAGTTGCCATCTGGCCCTTGTGACAGACAAAAGCTACCAAGTGCGAACTGCAGATCGGTCGTTTGGGAGTTAAAGGTTGGACTGTTCAAAGGCTTTTTTCTGTGAGCTCTTGACAATGGATCTTGGACATGTGGGCTTCGGTCTCCGTAAGAGATAAAGAACTCAGAACTTGGCAGGCCTTTGCACTGTAGCTGCCAAGTCTTTCATTCACTACAGAAAATCAGGTCTGTTGCAAATATAAAGGACTGTGGGACGCGTGTCTCTGCATCTTCTCTGTGAAGTGGGGAGGGGGACAGAACACTCTGAGTTAACTTCAGAGGGATTGTCATGTTTGGGGAGCTGGGTCAGAACATGGCAGTTTTTCACACTTACGACTGCTCCGGCATCCCCATGGTCACATGATCAGAATTCAGATGCTTGGCAACTGATTCATATTTATGACAGGAGTGCAGCGTCCTGGGCTGGGGATCCCCTCTTGCGACCTTCTGACAAGCAAAGCCAGTGGGGAAGCCAGATTCAGTTTATAACCATGTTACTAACTTAACAACTGGAGCGATTCATTTAACAACTGTGGCACGAACAGTCATCAAATGGGGCTTAACAACTGTCTCCCTTAGTAACAGAAATTTTGGGCTCAATTGTGGTCGTAACTTGAGGACAGCCTGTACTAATGTGCAGCCACCCCACATACTTGTTTTCTATGAATGCCTCTGGAACTCTGCAGGCCACTTAATATTGATGATACCGACGGATGACACCTTGCTTTGTAGTGTGGAAGCTTTTTTTTTTGGTTAATTAAAAGAAACTAGGCATAAACATCAGGCCTAGCAGCGTTTCTGGCAGGTGCCAAGGGAATCCACCCAGGCCCTCCGGTATGCGCGGTTCTCCGTTCCTTGTTAACATTCCTGGTGTGAGCTAGGGAAAATGCACCAAAGGGAGAAGCCCTCACCTTTTTTTTTCTTTTTCGTACGGCCGCAAATTCCTCTGTGGGCTTGTTAAAATGCATCATCTTTGCTCCTTTGGCCTCCCTTATCTGTCAGATGGTAACAAGAGCCGCTAACCTTCTAGACACCATTTGTAGAAACCAATTAGCTGCGGTGCCCTGTGCTGAGATTAAAGGAATTTCAAGCAGGAGGGAGTAGGGGAGGAAAAACAAATAAAGAAAATTGAAATGGAAGTTGAGATCGTATGCCAAGGAAAGAGCAATACTATAACTATGCAGGACAAAAGAAACCGGCTAAATAATAACCCAGGGGGTGACAATAAGAATCTACAGCAGTGGCAACAAATTAGTCCAAACAGAATAGCAGGAAGTACAAGACAAAGAGTAGGGACAGACAGATGGAATCAAGGACAGTTATCGGTGGAGATGACCTCAAGATATCAGCGTCTGGGTTTTCTTTTTGAAAAAGACATGCTTAGAGACCTACGATTTTAAAAGCTATTTTGGATAACGCTGATTATAACTGGTTTGGAGCGGCTTCTCTTTCTAGATGGCAAGGTGAATTAAGGAAGAGTGGGGGGGGGAAGAGAGAGAGATAGAGACAGAAAGAACAATCTAAATCTTCAAATGTGCATATAAAAGTATGTTGCATGGACCATCGAGCTGGCTGTAATGGCTTCCCTTATTTAGTGAATTGCCTCTGCCATTTTTACGGCTCTCCAAGAATCCATGAATAAAGATGGAATATGCAGGCAATGCACGGTCAGAGCAATCGAGCTTACAACTGCCCCCTGTTGTAGGTGATATTTTAAGGCTGGCTCACATATTTCTTCTGCTCTTGGGCGGGAGGGACCTACCCAAGGCACCTTTTCCAAAATGTGACTGGGACCTCCTGTTTTCTCACCGGCAGTGAATTATGCTGCAAATTACAACTGCAGCAAAATTCTCAGCTCGCATGTTAATGGCTCCCACAAATGAAGACCAGCTGCCTGGAACTAATATGGGAACTAGATGATATTTCGTTGGGATTTTTTTCTTTTTTTTTACCTTTGTAGCCAGAACGTTCAAAATTTCGTCTCCCTCCTGAAGTTTTCTTAAGTCTGTTGTTTGCAAAACAAACTAAACTGACTGAGAAATGATGGTGTTTTGTTTGGAGGGGAGGGAGAGGGAGAAGGGAGGTTGTGGGTCCTTTCTTGACAAGATAGCATGAGATTTGTGTGTGTGTGTGCTTGTGCAAATAGTATTGTCCAGGGGTGGGCTTCAAAAATTTTAGCAAGGAGTTCTCTGCCCGGTTGCTGGGTGGGCGTGGCCATGGTGGGTGTGGCCTACTTGGCCTCCTGCATCATGGCAGGGGGAACATTTTTGCTCTCCCCGGGCTCCGGAGGCTTTCCTCGAGCCTCTGGTAGGGCAAAAACGGCCTCCCCAGGCTCAGGAGGCCCTCAGGAGGCCAGAAATGGGCTCATTTCCAGCCTTCCCGAACTTCCAGTAGGCCTGTTTTTCACCCTCCCCGAGCCTTTGCACATACCCTGCACTTACCTGCATCCAAAACAGGCTGCGTGGAGACTCCTAGGATGGGCGGGGAGGGGTGGGTGGGGCCAGCCAGGAGTGGGATTTGGGGGTTCTCCAAACTGCACAGAATCTTAGCTAGAGGTTCTCCCGAACCCCTTCGAACCCCCAGCAGCACACCCCTGATGTTGTCTATGTCTACTGTGAGTATTAAGATTTGCCACCCTCTCTAGTCTCTAAGGTTTTGCTTTGATAGCTGGCAAAGGTAGCGGATTAAGGCTGATCTATCAAATTGATAGATATTTTAGAACTTCAGATTCCAGATTCAACCTTTCAATCAGAAAAGTTCACTTTCCAGGTAATCCTTGACTTATGACCATAATTGAACCTGGCAATTATGGTTCTAGCTTGTGCAAAATGGGTCATCACCTGACCAGCACGAAGTTATGTCCTTTTTGGCAGTGGTCATGGAGCGAACCCATTGTTTGCTATGGGTTGGTTTTTGCTGCAAAGCCAGATATAAATGCTGGTTTCCTGAAAAAAAAAACATTGTAGCAAGAAGTCACGTTGCCACAGAACACTGCAAACAGCCATTAATGTAGGATGGTTGCTGGGCATGCAAAATGCGGTCATGTGACCACAGGGGTGGTTATCCATCGGAACTCCGAAACAAGGTTCCAGGTAACTTTCAGGGTGTCTGTCCTAACTTTGAATGATAGCTAAATACCTTTAGCTTTATACCGCCCTTCGGGAGAAGGGTGGTATAAAAATCAAATAAATAAAAATCAAATAAATAAAAATCAAATAAATAAATAAAAATAAATGAACAGTCATAAATCAAGGATTACCTGTCTTTATTGTCTGCTTCTTATAGAAGTTTGCGGCTTTGGATTCGAATCATACTTGGTTTTAACTGAATGTGTACCTCTGACACCTCCTTTGAATGTGCCTGTTTTGGATCTTACTTTGGCTTTGAGCTCACTAGGAAGCAACCTGTCAGACTAGCAGACCTCATTCTAGACCAGAGGTCTCCAACCTTGGCAACTTTAAGACCTGTGGACTTCAACTCCCAGAGTTGAAGTCCACAGATCATAAAGTTGACAAGGTTGGAGACCCCTGGTCTAGACCACATTTCTCTTTTCTGGTCACTGCAATGGTTACCAATGATTTTCTGAGTGCAGGTCAAAGGGCCGCTTTTAACCTGTAAAGTTCTCTATGATTTGGCACTGAACTGGTGCTACTGCTCTCGTGTCAGAGGCACCGAAGCACTTCTGGGTTGGAAGAATTAGTGGCATCACCTCTGCCTGTGGGGAGGCCCAGTTGGGGATTCCTTTGATATCCCAGTTAAATTGCCCACCAAAGTGGTATCTATCTATCCACTTGCGGTCGCCCACTTTCAAGCTGCTGGGTTGCCAGGAGGTGGAGCAAGTGATGGGAGCTCACCCTAACACGCACCAGCAACCAGGTCTTGAACGTGAGCCTGACAATTGTCACCCCAGCATCCTAACCACATGAGCCACCATGTTCCTTACTGAACTGGTTACAGGACTACTATACAACTAACCCCAGATGCATGAGCTTTCAGTGGTCTCATAAGTATGTGAATGGAAGGGGGCCAGGACCTGTAGGCAGTATTTCCAGCTGCAGCTCCTGTGCTATAGAATAATTTCCCTCTTGAAATTAAGTTGACATCCTAATTATCAGTTTGGCCAGAAGGCAATTTTGTTCCATGGTGCTTTGGGGGAATGAATTAGTATTGTTGTGCCTATCAGGTTGTGGTAGATTTGTTCTATTCTGATTTTTAAGTTTTACTCATATTTTTTAGGCTGTAAACTATCAAGAATGATTTTCTGACTGACAGTAAACAAATCAAATATGATAGGTGATTGATAGGTAGATGATAGATTGACAGATAATTGCAGTATGCAACTTTCTTAGGTTGCAATCTATTCCTGCTTTTGAGATACAATTGTTTACTTTCAATAAAAATGTGCTCCGATGCATTTTACTTCAAATACTTTATTTGTATTTAAAAAAAAAACACATTTAAATTGTCAGACTGATGCAGAAACAGAGTGAAGCAGATTTAGAAAAACGCATATACGAAACTGACCTGTTTAGAAAACATTCCATATATAGAACTCAATCAACTGGGACTTGGCATTCAGAACAGAAATTTTAGTCCTCTAAATAACACGGTAGAACTGTGTAAATCAAGTGTAAGCTAAAATGGAATCCTCCAATCATCTCAAAGCTTTAGATTCATTAGATGTGATTTATCAGTTCCATTTTCTGATTTGATTCAGATGCTTGCATCTATTTGAAGTCATTTATCTCTGAGTTGGGGCAGTGCAGTGGCTCAGCAGTTAAGATGCTGGGGCTTATGGCTAGAAAACCAGCAGCCGAGGTTTAAGACCGACCTCCACATGATGGGGTAAGCTAAGCTCCCTTACATGCTCCTGCCAGCCTAGCAGTTCGAAAGCATACAAACGCAAGTAGATAAATAGGTACCACTTTGGTGGGAAGGTAACGGTGCTCTGTGTGCCTTTGGCATAGAGGTATGCTGGCCACATGAATGCAGAAATGTCTTCGGACAGTGCTGACTCAATGGCCTTGAAAGCAAAGTAAAATAGAATAGAATAGAATAGAATAGAATAGAATAGAATAGAATAGAATAGAATAGAATAGAATAGAATAGAATAGAATAGAATAGAATTTATTGGCCAAGTGTGATTGGACACACAAGGAGTTTGTTTTGGTGCATATGCTCTCAGTGTACATAAAAGAAAAAGAGAAAAAAATACCTTCATCAAAGGTACAACATTTACAACACAAATTATGGTCATAGGTTGCAATTTAACCCTTAATGATAGCAACAAAAAGTTACAGTCATACAGTCATAAGTGGAAAGAGATTGGTGATGAAAACGATGAGAAGATTAATAGTAGTGTAGATTTAGTGACTAGTTTGACAGTGTTGAGGGAATTATTTGTTTAGCAGAGTGAAAATCCACACAGACTAGCAAAGTAAAATCCACACAGACTCCTTTACCTTTTACTTCCTATCTATCTTGGGCTGGCTTCATTCAACGTTGACTGATCTGCACCTGGTTCTGTACAACGAGTGAAATGCATTTAAGCAGGTGGCTCTAGCTATGTTACTTTGATCTCAAACTTGTGATTATTGGGAGCATCTTGTGAAAATGGAAGATGGGACTGTAAATTCTGTTTTGCTCAATACAGTCAGCCCAAGCGAACGCAGCTGCTTCTAATCTTGAGCTGGTTATTATTCCCCTTTTGAAATGAACGCTGAGATAAGATAGAGGGTATTGGAGTGGAAAGGGTAAATTTCTTCCACTTTATCTGGCTGGATCTGAAATCAGTGTACAGGGAGTTATGAATGTCAAATTTCTTGGACTGTGTCTACCCACAGGCTCCAATGCTACTTTTAGAAAGGAGTAAAGCTGCTTTTAAGGGGAAAGAAAATAGCTGGAAAGCAAAGTATAGATCTGGATATTCGGAGGATCATTTATTTCTGCAAACATCTGAAGTAATAAAAATAGCTTTGATCCCAATGAACAATCTCAGCATTTGATACCTAAATGAAGCTGGTTTGTATGTGATGGCCCTGATAAAAAATATCCCAGCACCAAACTAGATGGGGCAAGTCTGTTGGTCGGTTCATCAGCCAATCCAGACATCCAGGATCCAGTGTGATTCTGGAGAAGAAAGATGGTGCTGGGATATAATATGTGGGCAAGCAACTGGCCCTTTTAATTTCCCACCAAGTCTCAGGGTGATGTTGTAGACCAAGATGTCAAACTCAATTTAATTGAGGGCTGCATCAGGATCGTGTTTGACCTCGGTAGGGGCGGGGGGGATGGCCACTTCAACATCACTTATTGAGGCTCCGTTTTTGGCCGTGATGGCCTCCTGCAGCCCTCTGCCAGCAAAAACAGAGTTCGGAGAGGCCATTCATGGCCCTCCCAAGCTCCATTTTCGGCCATGCCGGCCAGTGGTGGGTTTCAAATTTTTTTACTACCGGTTCTGTTGGTGTGGCTTGGTGGGCGTGGCTTGGTGGACATGGCAAAGGAAGGATACTGTAAAATCTCCATTCCCACCCGATTCCAGGGGAAGGATACTGCAAAATCCCCATTTCCTCTCGATCAGCTGGGACTCAGGAGGCAGAGAATAGATGGGGGCAGGGCCAGCCAGAGGTGGTATTTACCGGTTCTCCGAACTACTCAAAATTTCCAATACCGGTTCTCCAGAACTGGTCAGAACCTGCTGAAACCCACCTGTGCTCTGCTATAAAGGATGACACCAGGATGACCATGTCAGATCTGAAGCATGTAATGCGAGATAGAGGCGCATGGAGATTCTGATCCATAGAGAGTTCGAGGGTCAGACATGACTGAATGGCTGACGACAATGATAGCTGGAGGACATCAGATTAAGAAGGACCCTGTCTTCACTCAAGGATAATCAGCACTAAGACTGACGTAGTCAGAACTTTTTTGGACAATTCTTATTTTTTTATTTATTTATTTTTTATTTATTTATTTGTCAAACACAACAGTATATATAAGTAAAAGCATGAAATAACCATACGAATTGGATACAGTCAAAGGGAACATTAGGACAGGAACAGTAGGCACACTGGTGCTCTTATGCAAGACCTCTTAGGAATGGGGTGAGGTCAGTAGTAGATAGTCTTTGGTTAAAGCTTTGGGGATTTTGGGAAGAGACCACAGAGTCTGGTAGTGCATCCCAGACATTAACAATTCTGTTACTGAAGTCATGTTTTCTGCAATCAAGATTGGAGCGGTTCACATTAAGCTTAAATCTATTGGGTGCTCGTGAATTGTTGCGATTGAAGCTGAAGTAGTCTTCAACAGGAAGGACATTGCAATAGATGATTGTATGTGTTAAACACAGGTCATGCCGAAGGCGGCATTCTAAATTTTCTAAACCCAGGATTTCAACCCAGGAATTCACCCAAACCATACCAGGTGCAACAATATTCTCTAGAAATTAAAAATTTGGCTTCTACCCCAAGCCAAGTCTGCCAAACTACCTTCTAACTAAGATGTTTGAAACGCAACATTGGAAAGCTTTCAAGAAAAGACTGGACTGCCATTTGTCAGAAATGGTGTAGGGTCTCCTGCTTGAGGTGGGGTTGGACTAGATGACCTACAAGGTTCCTCCCAACGCTGTTATTCTTTATCTGTGACAATGCTGCCAGCATCAGTCACTGAGCTATCCTCATAACTTTGGGATTTTGCAATGCTGAAAGAATTCATTAAGGACAAAGGATACAGGAGGGAGAATTCTGTAAAACAAAAGAGTGTGCATTATATAACTAATAAAATGACCACTGATCTGGAAAAGTTGTACAGCTGATGAAGCAAAGCTTCATCAGGATTCTGAGTTTTGTTCTACGAAGAGTACATTTCAAATCTATCAGGAAACATTTCTGTTTCGTCAAGGAATTACTGTGCAAATTTGTTTATAGTCAATCAGACTTTATGAAAAAAAATGTTTGTTTTTTCAGGGTCCAATTTTTAATTCCCTTCCCAATGTCCAGTGTATTTCCATCGTTGAAGCCATGAATCATTAAAATTGTAAAAAAAAACAGAACTGGAAAAATTAAATGATTAATATTTTTTTTAAAAAAAAAACATTGTTCCTTGCTGTAATGAAACTCGGACCTAGGCTAGAAATAATGATAAACTATACATTTTTCTTGCACCAAAAACTTAAAAAATATGTCATCCAATTGCATATATGGTATTTCTCAATGGCCTGTGGGCATATTGGCCATCTTATTAGTAAAATAATTTCTCTGCAATTACTTTGGCTTCAGTTGGTTTCATATTGAACTATTATTCCTGGCTGCGGTTGGAATTTTGGGGAAATAGTCAAACTGTTTCTATAGTAAACTCTTAAGGACAGAAGCTGAATGTTTGAACACATTCGCATGGTTTATGGGGAATAATGTGGTTTGTCATGCAGAGAGAACGCTAGAAGATATTTATGAAATGGTTGACCATGACTTCTTAACAATTTTGACTGCAATTAAGTGAAGCCTGCTTTGCATTCCCATTACTTCATTTGGAAGATGCCCAAAGTCCCAAAACACCGAAGGGATGGTAATTAATTCCTTCAGTAATTATCATGTTTAAAATGTGTTCAGCAACTCCCTATATAGAACATTTGTACTAAACAACATAGCATACAGGTGGAGATGGCTTTAAGTTAAAGAGTTTCTCAACTGGTCATACAATGAGGAAAACTCTAGAAACCTTGCTAGAAAACCTCAACCCAAGGCTGGGTTGTCATTTCTTGGGACTCTTCCAGCTACTTCACTGGACAGTTATTAACTGTGCCCTATGTCACATAATATAACTGCTTGATGTCATGATTTTTTTTTAAAAAAAAACCTATTTGCACTATGAATACTTTTTAAAAATGGAGAATTTCATTATATTGTGTGCAATGAGTTCAATCTCCCACTGCTTTGTGCAGGAGCGAAATATGCTATTTGACATAGGTCCTAAAGAAGATTGGAACAATTTGAAGAGCAGGTTAGGAAAATCTAGGACTATTTCAAAAGTCCGTAATGCAGGAGATGAAAAGAGGCCATTTTACCAAGCTTTCGAGTGAAGATATTGAGTGGGGCTTAGCACCCTTTAGTGAATACAAACAAAGAATAGCCAGTTTGTCAACAATTTGATCGTGTCCAAGGTTCTCTACATACACACCCTCTTTTATTTATTTTATCCTTCATTTAATTGGAAATTTAGGGCAGCTGGGTTTTAAAATATCCCGGAGACCAGTACTGGGTTCCACTTACCTTCGCTACTGGTTTGGAACTGTCAACACGTGATGCACGGTGCTTCTGCGCATGCGCAGAACAGTGAATGAGTGAGCCCACGGTGCCTCTGCCAGTGAAAAATGGAGCTCGGGAAGGTTGCATGCAGCACTTTTGAGCTTTGTTTTTACTGGCAGAGGGTTGCAGAGAGCCATCGCAACCAAAAATGGAGCTCAGGAAACCGTTTTCACTGGTATAGCGCTTAGGCCCCCACTTGCGCCCCCGAAATGGGTGATGTCAAGCTGGCCACACCCACCCTGGCCACACCCACATTCCCCCCTCCCAAGGTCAAACACAACCTTGATGTGACCCTCAATGAAATCGAGTTTGATACCCCTGTACTAGCAGAATAGAACAGTGGATGACTGAATCCTTCATCCGGTTTGCATTTCCTGTTTTATAACGGGATGTGGGAATGACCATGGCAGACAGGGCAACAAGACACAACCAAGGGAAGACTCGGAAGGCAGGATAGGAAGCAATGGATGGAAATTAATCCAGGAGACAACCAATCTAGAAAGAGGTGGAGAAATTTTCTGATAGTGAGAACAGTTAATCAGTGGAACAGCTTGCCCTCAGAAGTTGTAGGTGCTCCGTCACTGGAGGTTCTCAAGAAGAGATTGGACAGCCATTTGTCTGAAATGGTGCAGGGTTTACTGCTTGAGCAGAGGTTGGACTAGAAGACCTCCAAGGTCCCTTCCAACTCTGTTATTCTGTATTCAGATAAAAGGCAACTTAGCCTGTAACAGGAATGTAGGCAAGACAAGAACCTCAGAAGAAAACCTGTTGTGTCTGCACCCCCCCGAGCCGGCCCTGCTGCCAGAAAGTGACTTGGAGCCAGGCCTGCTGCCAGAATGTGACTTGGAAAGTGAGGGGGAAGGGCCGTCAGGACTTACCTCGGGAACACCGGCTTCCGTGGCTCAGCTCCAGGAGTCAGAAACAGGCCAGGTGGAAGAGATAATGAGGCCTCCGTCCACTCTTACCCCCCCCCCAGGCCACGCCTTCAGACCCAGCTGATAGCAATCAGGCTTGGTTGGATCCTAGGTTTCGTAGACAGGAGAGGAGGGAACAACAGAAGCAGGGGTGGGGCCAGCCTAGGAAGTGCTGAGTCATGGAGCCACACCCCACAGGATATAAAAGACAGCAAGAGCTGCTGTGTCTCTTTGTAACAGGCAAATCCACTGATTAAGAGCTGAAGTTTGTTTCTGAGTGACTCACCAGCGTCGTGGAAGATAACGGAGGCTCTTGGCAGACGCTGGCTATTCTGCTGCCAGAGCTGATAGTCCTGGCTAATTAAGCCATCACTCGGACGGAGGCGAGGGACGACACAACAAAACCTCTCTAGTTTGTGGACTATGAAGAGGATGTGAGAGAGAAGTACTTGCAGACTTGCCAGATGCTGCTAAAGGTAACCTTACAATAAAGTGGAATCGGTATACCTGGTTGCATTTCCTGTCTGGTCAGCCATGAAAGGCTGACATCAATCTTACAAGTCTAAAAGTAATTTTCTCTCCCTTTTATTTAAAATTCAGCATCTGAAAACTTCCAGGATTACTTGAAACTGAGGCTCTGGCTTGCCTTTCAGTTTGTAGCCATGTTTTTAAACTCACATAGGATCCCACTGTCGCTGACAGCAGACCCAGTTCTGAACAATGTACATTTCTTTCACTAATAAGGACAAAAGATTCCTTTAATCCTCCCCCCACTCAAAATGAAACATAAGTCCAAAAGTGATATATTTGAGGGGAGAGATTTAACTATACAAAAACTTGGATGACCAGTAGAGGATAACAACAGCACTTAGACTTACAATATATACCGCTTCACAGTGCTTATACAGCCCTTTCTAAGCTGTTTACAGAGTCAGCGTATTTCCCCCAACAATCCTGGTCTTTGGAAGGATGAAAGGCTGAGTCAACCTTGAGCCAGACAAAATCGAACTCCTGGCAATGAGCAGAGTTAGCCTGCAATACTGCATTCTAACCACTGCGCCACCACGGACAGAGCAAATGCTGACTCCATAGTACCATCTAATGGCCATTTGGATTTCTGCAGCCCAGAAATGCGTGTTGTGCCTTGTCCTCCCTCCCCTCCTCAGCCGGGCCCCTCCCATCTCCTGCTATCCGATTCAGAGTCTGATAATGAAGAGGAACAGCCTGGCATACCTCCAGCCCCCATCCCTGGCACCATGCCTGGACAGAATGTCAGGAATGAGCAAACAAACCTCACTCCTACAGCGTGTGAGCACGAAGCCAGCCACGTGCTAGAATTGCCGGCAGCAGATCAGGAGGAAGGAAATTCACAGTGGATGGATCCCCGCTTCCGGAGAATTGAGAGGCGACGTCAGCAAAAGGAAGGGAGGGGCAGGCCTGGATAAGTGCTGAGTCATGGAGCCACACCCCATGGCCTATATAAAGGATCTGCTTTTTGGCATTCCTTGAGTCAAGTCTCATCTGGTTTGCTGAAGTCACACCTTGGATTCCTGCCTGCCCTGAGACATCTGAAAGGAATTTGGCAAAGCTGCAGAGCCTTCGTGTCCATGCTTGATACGGACTTCCCAGACCCGGCCATCGGAAGGGGAGGGGAACACAACAATATGGCAGCTTTAGCTGTAGCACAATAGAAGCATATATTTTCTACATGATGGCACTCTTTGCTTTATTCCCTGGCAGGGCTAAGAGTGCCATCTTGCAGTCTGAAAATTTGGAGATCTGCTGTACATTAGAACAAACCATGCTGAGCTAGATGTTCCAGTGAACTCAGCTATTATAAATCAACCTGTTGTCCTTATATTCCTACCAAAACATGGATTTTTTTCCCCCAGAAATAGAAGGCTTAGCAAATATATGTCACCCTAGTAAAACATAATCTTCTGTCTACAGCAAGAGGGTTAAAAGATGGCGATTGCGTTCTCCACCCTCACCTACACACACGTCTGGGTATACACACAAAGCAAATATATGCACTTGCTAAGCCAATATGAATAGGGGATGGCACTAGCAGTTAAGGAGCTAAAAGGCTATGCAGGTGAGTCTGGCTATCTCTAGAATAATTGAGAGCAAAAGCCTAAAGGAAAATAGAATTAAGTCAATATACTTGCTGCTAGGAAAGATTGACAAAGAACCAACTAGACCCTAGTTATTGCTGGACTGCTGAAACCTGCTGAGTGAAGAGACATAATTACATCCATGGCAAAATTGGGAGCAATACTGAATAGCATTAAATGATGTTGTTGGCTGTGATTGTATTAATCCCTTACATGAAGGTAACATAATGTTAATTGAACTTGCAGAAAAGCACATGCCAGGTGACCCACAACGTTTTATTAATAAGCAGAATAGAATAGAATAGAATAGAATAGAATAGAATAGAATAGAATAGAATAGAATAGAATAGAATAGAATAGAATAGAATAGAATAACAGAGTTGGAAGGGACCTCCGAGGTCTTCTCATCCAACCCCCTGCTTAGGCAGGAAACCCTACACCACTTCAGACAAATGGTTATCCAACATCTTCTTAAAAACCTCCAGTGTTGGAGTATTCACAACTTCTGGAGGCAAGTTGTTCCACTGGTTAATTGTTCTCACTGTCAGGAAATTTCTCTTTAGTTCTAAATTGCTTCTCTCCTTCATTAGTTTCCACCCATTGCTTCTTCTCCTGCCTTCAGGTGCTTTGGAGAATAGTTTGACTCCCTCTTCTTTGTGGCAACCCCTGAGATATTGGAACACTGCTATCATGTCTCCCCTAGTCCTTCTTTTCATTAAACTAGACATCCCCTGTTTTTAGACTCCAGTCCCCTAATCATCTTTGTTGCTCTTCTCTGCACTCTTTCTAGAGTCTCCACATCTTTTTTTATATCATGGTGACCAAAATTGAATGCAATATTCCAAGTGTGGCATTACCAAGGCATTATAAACTGGTATTAACACTTCATGTGATCTTGATTCTATATCTCCGTTTATGCAGCCTAGAACTGTGTTGGCTTTTTTGGCAGCTGCTGCAACACTGCTGGCGCATATTTAAGTGATCATCCACTAGGACTCCACAATCCCTCTCATAATTACTACTATTGAGCAAGGTACCACATATACCTTACCTGTGCATTTTCTTTTTCTTGCCTAAATGTAGAACTTTATTTTTTTCACCATTGAATTTCATTTTGTTAGATAGCGCCCAATGTTCAAGTCTGTCAAGATCCTTCTGAATCTTGAGTATCTTGAGCCTATCTTCTGGAGTGTTGGCTATTCCTGCCAGCTTGGTGTTATCTGCAAATTTGATGAGTTCCCCATCTATCCCCTCGTCCAAGTCATTGATGAAGATGTTGAAGAGTATTGAGCCTAAAAGAGAGTCTTGGGGTACTCCACTGCATACTTCCCTCCATGCAGATGCAGTTCCATTGAGGTCTACACGTTGAGTGTGGTTGGTCAGCCAGTTATGAATCCATCTGGTAGTGATGCTGTCTAACCCACATTTTTCTACTTTATCTAATAGAATCATTATCCTTTTTTTAATTAGAACCATAATAATCTGGAAGCAAGATACCAAATATGATTAGACGTACATAAAATTAGATCCTAAAAATCATAACTTCACAACCTCTTAAAAACAGATTTCCTAGTTTTGTACATTGTTTCTGTTAACTCCATGTCAATAAAAAATACCTCCCTTTTTATGACCCATGTAAATTAAATTCCTGATTTGGGTAGAGTCTGGGCAACTGGATGGAGCTGAGCATTTACCAGCCGGATGCCCTTCCTGCCACCTATGCAGAGTTCACAGCCGATATTTTGTCTGTGTGCCCTGGGAGAGAAACATCTGTTGCTACCTAGGATCAAACTCTCAACCTTGTAAGTGGGAGACAAGCATCTTCTCCATTAGACCACTGTGCCCCTCTGTTAATTCCAGGTGAATGTAGTCCATAATTTAATATTACCTCATCCCTTCTCCATATTTCATTTCTATCCAATATCATAGGCTACATTCTAACTAGAATGTAGAATTAGTAGGACACAGATTATAAGAAAGTGGATAATTCGTGATGTTGATTCAACCGCCATAGCTTATTTGGGGGAAAATAGCATTGTTTTTTGTTTTTTTGGTTTTTGGCAAAGTCAAATATAAATTCATAAGTAATGGAGTCGGGCAAAGTTAGTTATGCTTGGATGAAGGATTCTTTATGTAAACATTGTCATCAGTAGGGTGGATTGCTGGGAATTATGGGAGCTGGGATCTAGCAACTAGAGCATTTCCATTTTTTCCATCCTTTGATGTAATAGATTGTATATTTTGCACACAATATTTGTGTCAGGGATGTCTGTGCTTAAAGGGTTTTCAGAAATTCAGCAGAACTTGGCAACTGAGATCTAGGCTAAAAATACAAATATATGCCTGTATATGGTAAACAACACTTAATAGATACATGCTAAAATAAGCACCCATATTGATGAAGTATATTGTGTTTGGAAAAGCGATTCTAATCAAACATTTGCCGAGAATAGAATCTTGGAAAAATAATTTCTGACACTCTGCAGGATTTTAACCTCTCTTCTTGCTTTTTATAGTTTAGAAATGATAGGCTTGGTTTTAGTCCTCTGTTTTTGTTTTTGTTTTTTTTTCCTATTTCAATCTTACTTTTGCCAAATATATCATGACTAATCAACATATTTTGATGGTCTTTTGTGCTGAACAGTTGTTAAATCAGTGTTCCTAAACAACATTTAAAATGACATGTTTATTAAGCTGGCATTGGACACATGACTGAATCACTTTTAATATGATAATGCTTGCAGTTTACAGTGTGGTTAAGGACAGCTTGGCAATTGAGTTTACATGAATATTTCATCTGCTAAAGACCATGAGTCCGTAATTATAAATAGACCTTCTCCGACAGAAGGAGACAAATGACTCCATTGCCAGTAATTTTCAAAGCTAGTGATAAACTGGTTGGAGACGAAGAGCCAATATTTTCCAACTGGACAGAGACATCTGTAGATCACTTTAAAGAGTTGAACAATTGGCGATAAATATACCTACAACTAGTCAAATAGTCTCTATAGTGTCATGCTCGAAAGAAACACCACAGGTTCTTCAGATGCCTACCTTTTGATTTTGAAACTGCCCGTGGTTATTTGTTGTCCACAATGAATTCCTGGCTCCTAAAGCACACCATAAAAACGAATCGTTTAAAACCAAATCAGCCCTCCTCCTCCTCCTCCTCCTCCTCCATGTGGAGAAGTTTTATCAATCGTTTTGTGAAAAAAAGATGAAAAGGAATAATCAAAAGTCTCACACAACTCACATGCTTCCATGAACAATAGTTTTCTTGGCACAACATAGTGTGTTTTCCTCTGGGACACTTTTGGCTTCCCATTCTAGCCCTGGGATTTTCATGTGCTCTGCTAATCTTTATTCAGCAACAGAGCAGCAGCTATCTAAGAGCTCAGCTAGGGCTGGTCATGCTATTCGTTGTTATGAGCAGCAAATAGCAATAGCGCTTAGACTTATATACAGCTTCATAGTGTTTTGCAACCTTCTCTAAGCAATTTACACAGTCAGCACATTGACCCCAACAATCTGAATCCTCATTTTCCTGACCTCAGGAGGATGGAAGACTGAGTCAACCTTGAGCCTGTCAGGATTGAACTCCTGGCAGTGAGCAGAGTCAGCCTGCTGTACTGCATTCTAACCACTCCGCCACCATGGCTCTCATATCGCGAGCTGCTGAAGCAATATGAAACCACTTTTACAAGCCTGAGACCTTTGGCATGGAGTGGACTATCTTTTTTCCCTGTTGGGGTTGATGAGGGTTATAATAATAACAACAGAGTTGGAAGGGACCTTGGAGGCCTTCTAGTCCAACCCCCCACCCAGGCAGGGTTGTTTTATTTTAACTTCCAAGCCCAGTCCATTGCCCACGAATCTTAGTTTGTGTGTGGAAATTGAATCTCCCATTCATTTACATGGAGTCACAAAGCCCGTCAGGAAGCAATTCTTAACCTTTTCCTTTCGACTGTCCATTAAAAGCTTTTAAGAACCACCACAGAATCCAAACAAGATGGAAAATAGGAGAGGCATCTCAAACATTTAACAAAAACTAATTGGCCAAACTTTGTATTTCATCAACAAAATGTATCAAGAATTTGAGTAGGAACAGTAAAATCTTCTGGGACATCCAGCAAGGAAACCATTAAATTCCATGTATTTATTTATTTATTTAAGCTTTCAGATCAAGATCAGTGTGCAGTACTATTGCTGGCCATAAGTTAGGAACCTTAGCATTAGTGGACTCAAGATAGGTTGGAAGTAAAATATAACTGAATCTCCTCAATCCATAATTGTCCATTATATCCTTCCTATTTTATTTGCTACAGTTTTTTCAGCAATGTAATGACTTATGATAGTAATAGTAATGACTTATGACCACAAGGGGCCGGGATAGCTCAGGCAGTAGAGAAGCCTGTTATTAGAACACAGAGCCTGCCATTACTGCAGGTTCGAGCCCGGCCCAAGGTTGACTCAGCCTTCCACCCTTTATAAGGTAGGTAAAATGAGGACCCAGATTGTTGGGGGGGCAATAAGTTGACTTTGTAAAAAAAAATATACAAATAGAATGAGACTATTGCCTTATACATTGTAAGCCACCCTGAGTCTTCAGAGAAGGGCGGGGTATAAATGTAAACAAAAAACAAACAAACAATTGAGCCCAAAATTTCTGTTAAGTGAGACATTTGTTAAGTTAGTTTTGCCCCGTTTTTATGACTTTTCTTGCCACTGTTGTTGTTAAGTGAATCACTTGTTGAACTTGTTAAATTAGTAACATGGTTGTTAAGCAAATCTGGTTTCCCCACTGACTTTGCTTGTCAGAAGGTCACAAAAGGGAATCAGGTGATCCCAGGACACACAACCATCATAAATATGACTTAGTTGCCAAGCCTCTGAATTTTGATCACGTGACCATGGGGGAGGCTGCAAAGGTCGTAACTGTGAAAAGTGGTCTTAAGTGACATTTTTCAGTGCTGTTGTAACTTGGTACGGTCACTAAATGAACTGCTATGAATCGCGGGCTACTTGTATTGCTTTAAAGTCAGGAAACATTCAGTAATATCTCAAATATTATTTCTAGATAATATTTATTATTCCCGCCTAACCAAGCAGATGAGAAATTATTATTTGGACACCTTCTCTCAAGACATTTCATTAATGGACCAATCTTTTACATATTTACTCAGAAATAGGCACCACTGAGCTGACTGGCATTCACTCCTAAGTAGAGATGAATGGGGTGTCGGGGTTCCGATGGATGCCCTAATTAAATCATGAGTCTTGAGCCAAGCTTCAAAAGAAATCCAGGTATTTATTAGGAGCTTCATGTTGGCACTTTCCCAAGTGAAGCCAGCTCTGACCCTACCTAATTTACGCTCCAATTATGACCCTGTTTCCTCCCCCCACCCCAGGGTGTGTCATCAATCACATTCGCCAACGGAGCAATTTCACGGGTTGTAGAGGGTCACTCCTCTTTGACTGCTGCAGGTATCCCTAGGATACAGCCTTGAAGGAGATAAGTGTGGAATGTGCATCTGTTTTTTGCTGCTGTGCAGTTTTTCCAGTTTCCCATCCCACCTGGCTTATAGCAACTCGAGAGCAGACCAGGTATGCTTCGCAAGTTGACATGGGGTTGAAATTCCATAGTTCAAGGCTCTGCGTATCCAGGTAAAAAAAAAATCCTTGGCAACACAAGGAAACAACAACCAATTGTCAACCATCATCACATCAATCAACCAATAGGAAGGCACCACATAAATACAATGCATAGAATAGTCCAAAGCACACATTTTAGTGAGAGAGAAGTTCCCTAAAGATGGGCTCCAGCATGAGTCTGAAAGCTGGGAAGGCTAACCTCTGGTCCAAGTGACTGATCCAGATTAGATCCTGCAAGTCTCCTGGAGACATATATTTGCGTTCATTCATGAAAAAGAGTTCCTTGGTGTTCAACAAATCTTCTGTTTACAAAAGAATGTTAAGATGATTTCTCTTCAATTGCCTATTTCGAAATGTTCATTGTTATACAATTGATAGCTATTTTTAAGCGGCTTCCGGTGGTTTCGTTTTCCCCGAGAAGGACGCCTGGAATGGCGTCCCGAACTGAGATTCTGTAAAAGCTGGTGAAACAGCGGGAGATCGGCTGTTAGCCAGCTTCAAAGCTTTTCTCTGGGTGAAAGAGAATTAGCCAGAGCGGCTGGAGAGCAGAAGATTGCCCCAGGGGCTCTGCTTTCTTATGCAGAGTCTCGGATGGCTGCCTGCATAATCCAGCCCCACTCCAGACTCGGCTCGATCCTGTTAATTAAGCAGGACAAGAGGAAAACGCCCACCTCTGCTCAATTGATTCCGTTTTGAATAACTTCAAGCAGACGGGGACAAATACAAGCGATCGATTACTGGGGAAGCAAGAAGAGAGCTGACTTCTACTCCTTTTTAAAAGGGGAAAACTTTTTCTCACTTGAACTTAGTGAAGGAAGAAATGGCGTCTGAAAGGAAGTGGATTGGAGGCTGCTTGTGAGAGAAAGCGAAGTTCGTCTTTGTGGATTTTAGCTGAATAGAAGCTTTCCAGAGGAGGCAAGGGGGAAGGTTTTATTTTACAACTTTAATTGGAGACTTTGAGACTTTGAGATTTACTAATTTTAATTAGAGACTTTACTTAAATTAAAATGGCTTCTAAGCCACCAAAAGCTCCCATGACGAGAAGGGGGTCTGAAACTAATTTAGAAGATATATTAAAGGAACAGAACAGAGTTTCTGAAGAGCGATTTAAAGAAATTATGAATAATATTCATGGTGTGAAGGATCAACTTAGGGAAGAAATTAAAGAGACTAATAAAAAAATTAGAGAAGATTTATTGATGGTTTTCAAAGGTTTGGCAAAAAATTTGGAAGTAATGGAGGATAAAGTGGAAGTAATTAGTCAAGCAAATCAGTATTTGGATAATAAAGTTGGAGAGCTTCAAAATAAAGTGGATAAAAATGAGGATCATGTGGTGGTATTGCAATATAGAGCGTTGGAGAAGGCTTTGAGAATTAGGGGTCTTCAAGACCGAAGGAAGAAGACCTTAAAAAGTTATATCAGAAGCCTTAGCTGAAATGTTAGGCATGGACCCTCGAGAAGTTGATTTTCAAATTGATAAGGCATACAGGGTTAATTCTTGGGTAGCGAGGCAGAAAAAGCTCCCAAGAGATATTGTAATTTATTTTTTAACTTCTACAATAAGAAATCAGATTTTGCAAGCTACATACCAAAAGAAATTGCAAATAGCAGAACAGGAGGTGTTGGTTTTGAAAGTGATCCCTGCTAAAATGTTAAAGGATAGAAGGATTTTAGGTTTTTTACACAAGAGCTTAAGAAGCATCAGATTCAATATAGATGGGAGGTTCCAATTGGTTTAACAGTATTTTTTCAAGGCAGGAGATATCGAATTGATACTGAACTGAAAGCAAAAGATTTTCTTTTTAATGTATTGAAAGTGGATGTAGAAACAGTGGATAAAAGTCTTCAAGAGAAACAGAGTGGGGAAGCTGAAACTGCACCTGTGATATCAGTCCCTCAAGAACAATCTCAGGAACAAAGAGTGACAAGGGGAGCTATTAGGCATAAGGAGATGGAGGAACGACTTCAAAGACAAGAACGGGATTCTACTACTGAAGCTGTGGGAGGAGCCAAGCCGAAGAGTGAGGGTCTTCAGCTAATTGCTCAGAAGCTTCAAGAGGCCAGAGATGGCAAATAAATTTTTGACATGGAATGTTAATGGTTTAAATTCAGCACAGAAAAGAAGAAAAATATTCCATTATTTGAAACAATTTAAAAATGATGTGATATGTTTGCAAGAGACACATATAAAATTATCAGATCAGAAATATCTGATTAATTCGAAATTAGGTAAACATTTTGTTTCTTCTGCTCCGAATAAGAAAAATGGTATAGTTATATATTTGAAGAAAAATATATCAAGTAAATTAATTGAAACGGACATTCAAGGAAGATATATTGCTATTGAATTGATTTTAGAAGGAAAAGACACTTGTGATTGGCATATATGCACCTAATCAACAACAAGAAAAATTTTATAAATTGTTACATGAAAAATTGACTTTTGGGACTATAAAACATTTATTATATTAGGGATTGGAATGGTGTAATGGACATTAGAAAAGATAAAAGAACTCTTTCTAAGAAAATTCCTATGCATGCAAAATTGCCTAAATCTTTTTGATTTGATGGAAGATTTTGAGTTGAAAGATATATGGAGAAAGCAGAATTTTGATGATAGAGATTATACTTATTTTTCGGATAGGCATCAATCTTTTTCACGTATTGATTTTATATTAATTACCAATGACTTGCTTTCTAGGGTTAGGAAAACAAAGATATTTCCAAGGTGTTTAACTGATCATAGTCCGGTATGGATGGAGTTGCAATATGAAGGTGGAAGAAGATCATGGAGAATAAATGAAAATTTGTTTAGATATGAGGATAATGTAAATCTATGTAAAAAACAAATGAAATAATTTTTTGATTATAATTTGGGAAAGTGAACTTCGATAGAAATGGTGTGGGATGCGAGCAAGGCCTTTATGAGAGGAAACTTGATATATATTAATAGTAGACAGAGGAGAAAACTACAAAAACAGCGAGGGATTTAGAAGAGGAAATTCAGAGGAAACAACAATTATTGGTATATAATCCACATGATTTAAAAACTATTGAGGCGATAAAGATATTACAGAGTCAATTTAATATGTTAATGGCAGATCAGGTGGCAACCAATATACAATATGCTAAACATAATACTTTTGTAATGCCAATAAATCAGGAGGTGGTTGGCTTATATGTTAAGGAAAAGACAGAAAGCACGTACTATTGAAGGAATTGAATACAAGGGTAAAGTGCGATTTCAACAGGATAAAATTAAAAAAGCTTTCTTGGAATATTATACAAATTTATATGCCAGAGATACAATATTGAATATGGATATTGATAAATATTTGAAAGAATATAAGGTTAAAGGTTTAACTAATGAACAAAGGGAAGAGTTGAATCGGCCTATAACTTCTGAGGAAATTATTTGGGTAATAAAGCAATTAAAAATAGGGAAATCGCCGGGCACAGATGGACTTACAGCAATATATTATAAAAAGTTACAGGATGAGATAGTTGGTCCACTTATGGAGTTATTCAATCAGATATTGAGGGGAGGAGGAGTACCACCATCATGGAGGACTACTTTTATTTCATTGATACCAAAAGAGGATCAGGATTGTACTAAGCCTGGGAATTATAGACCAATTTCTCTCTTGAATAATGATTATAAGATTTTGCAAAAATAATGGCAAATAGGTTAATGGAAATTGTACAACAAAGGATCCACACTGACCAGTCTGGTTTTATAAAAGGGAGACAAATGAGGAATAACGTTAGGCAGATAGTGAATATATTGGAATACTTGGAAAAGAAAAATCAGATTCCGGCAGCGTTTATATTTTGGATGCAGAGAAAGCTTTTGATCGTTTGCATTGGGAATTTTATTTAAATTAACAGACAAAATGCAATTTGGAAATGGTTTTATACGAATACTTAGGGCAATTTATGGAGAGCAAACAGCTCAGATAATAATTAATGGTAGTTTGACAGATAGTTTTAAAATTGCGAAAGGAACAAGGCAGGGGTGTCCTTTATCACCTTTATTGTTTATTTTATCTTTGGAACCTTTATTGGATAAGATAAGAGAGTTAAGGGAGATAGAGGTATTAGAATTAGAAGATATGAATATAAAGTCAGAGCATTTGCAGATGATTTGGTTGTTATGTTGACTCAGCCTATAAATTCAGTGTATATTTGTTGGAAGTAATTAATCAATATGGAAGGGTCTCAGGGTTTAAAGTGAATCAAAATAAAACAAAAGTGTTAACCAAAAATATGATTAAGAACCAGAAAGAAAAACTAGAGGAAATAACAGGATTTGAAATTGTAAAAAAGGTTAAATATTTAGGAGTCTTTCTTACATCATCAAATGGAAAATTGTATAAGAATAATTATGATGTGTTATGGAAAAAAATTCAGAAGGAAATGAATACTTGGAAAAATTACAATTATCTTTGTTAGGAGAATAGCAGCTATAAAATGAATGTTTTGCCTAAATTCTTGTTCTTGTTTCAGATGATACCAATAATTAAGAAAGATAAAAATTTGGATGAATGGCAGATTGGAATTAATAAATTTATATGGGAAGGGAAAAAAGCGAGAGTCAAAATGAAAATAATGCAAGATACACGGGAAAGAGGAGGATTAAAAATGCCTAATTTAAAATTGTATTATGAAGCAGTTGTTCTTTCGGTATTAAGTGATTGGTTTAATTTGACGGAGGAAAGGATTTTGAATATAGAAGGTTATGATTTATTATATGGTTGGCATGCATATTTATTGTATGATAAGAAAGTAGATAAAGCTTTTAAGAATCATGTGTTGAGAATTTCTCTTCTGCGTGTCTGGAAAAAATATTATTATAAGTTAAATTACAAAATTCCTATATGGGCATGTCCTAGGCACGCAGTAGAGAATATAAATATAGAACAGGAACAAGAAATGATTACTTATAAAGATCTTTTATACAATGAGAGGAAATTTACAACTAAAATCTTTGGATACATTAAAAGAAGAAGGGAGGAATTATACTTGGTTTCAATATGGACAGTTAAAGGCTAGATGGAAAGAAGATCAGAAAATTGGTATCATTCAAAATGAAGAAAATTTGGTTAAACAAATTAGAAATCAAACTCAGGGGCATATAAAGAGATTGTATACTGTGTTGATAGAAATAGATTCTGAAAGAGATTTAATAAAGGATTGTATGATAAAATGGGCACAGAATATTCAAGAACCAATAATGTTGGAAACATGGGAAAAAATTTGGGTTAGAAATGTTAAATTACAAGCGCAGAATTTAAGGAAAATTTTTATAAGATGTTTTATAGATGGCATTTAGATCCTAAGAAATTATCATGTATGTATCCAGATATGCAAGCGAAATGTTGGAGATGTAATTGTGATGATGCTACATATTTTCATGTATGGTGGACTTGTAAGAAAATTAAGTCTTTCTGGATAAGAATCTGGTGGATTATGCAGAATGTTCTGAAGAAGAAGATAAAGTTCCTACCGCAATTTTTCCTTTTGGGAATAACAACGGACTGTACAGTGATTGAGACTAAGTTGATTTTGAACTTAATAACAGCAGCACGACTGTTGATTGGACAATATTGGAAGAAAAAAGAATTACCCACAATAGAAGAATGGATATTGAAAGTTTCCAATTTGGCTGAGATGGCTAAAATCTCAGCCTTCTTGAAAGACAGTACTCAAGAAAAATATTTAAATGAATGGAAGAACTGGATTGATTATATTCAAAATAGATATCAGATTAAGAAATTTCGGATTGCTTTTGAATGAAGGATGTTATTTTGATTTTAATGGAAGAAGTCAGGTTATGTGAGAGAGAAAGATTATAATTGTGTTAGATTTTAAAAATTTAATGTATGACTGTTTTGTTTAAGGAACTATACCTTGTGTTTGCTCCGGGAAGTCCGGGGGGGGGGAGGGGGGTTTAGGAGGGAGGGGGGGAGGGGGATTGTTGTTGTTTAATTGTTGTAAAACTATTTTAATAAAAAAAAAAATGTAAAAAAAAAAAATTAAAAAAAACAAAAACAAAAACAAAAAACATAAAAAAAAAAACAAGATAGCTATTTTTAAGCGTGTTCATCTATGTCCATATGTGCATTTAGGCATGCAAAACTGTTGCACATCAGTTCAGTGTTGTGGCTAGAGCGTTCAGGGGTCATGTTCTCATTTAAAGATTCCAGGAGTTCTTTTCAACTATTACACCTTCAGCCATCCATTCTTCCCAGAAAAGGGAAATAAAAAAAGACTTTAATAGTTTGACTTAGTAAGAAAGAATCTATGAGCCACATTAGGTATAACTGAAAAGCAATTCAGAGTCAGACAAAAGGTGATTGGGAATCCAAGGTCTTGCTTGAATTCACTTTTTAAATTAATCTCTTTATCACATTTTTTGTTGGATAAAGGCCATAATCTGTACTGCTGACATCATCATACATATCGAACACACACACACACACACATTCTACAATGAGGAGTTTGCCTTTGATCTGTCATAGTTGAGAATTTATCTTCTATAGTGTAAGCAGATAAAGTCATTGAATTCAAACTCCTGTATGTTCCTTAAGTTCACTCTCCTTCTTCGATCAATCATTAAGGAATCTTAAAATGTCAGAGTGCAGAATGTGGTACTTAGTCTGCAGAAAATATTTTATATTTATTGGAGTTGCTTGGAAATTTCTAGGAATGCAGGATTGAATTTATTCACCATAGGTGCCATTAAATTTAAAACAACAGCTTAGAATTTCCTCTCAGCTGGGCACATTGTAACGGCTTTCAGAAGGATGAAGGGGTAGCCAAAAGATTTG
Organism: Ahaetulla prasina; assembly: GCF_028640845.1. Classification (NCBI taxonomy): domain Eukaryota; kingdom Metazoa; phylum Chordata; class Lepidosauria; order Squamata; family Colubridae; genus Ahaetulla; species Ahaetulla prasina. Next base: position 19,081,626 of record NC_080549.1, on the reverse strand, counting down.
GGTGGAAATTTAGGGTGGACATTTTTTGAACTGCTCATGATCTTGGTTCTCAACAACCAGGGATTTCTCAAAAGTAATTAAACTGGGAGCTCATTTGCTACATAAGAGAATTTTGCAACATCTTAAGATTCCGAAAATAAAGTTCATGATAGATAGATAGATAGATAGATAGATAGATAGATAGATAGATAGATAGATAATGAATGGATGATAGGTAGGTAGGTAGGTAGGTAGGTAGGTAGATACAGATGATAGATAGATGATAGATAGATAGATAGATAGATAGATAGATAGATAGATAGATAGATAGATAGATAGATAGATGATGGATGAATGGATGATAGATAGATAGATAGATAGATAGATAGATAGATAGATAGATAGATAGATAGATGAATGGATGATAGATAGATAGATAGATAGATAGATAGATAGATAGATAGATAGATAGATGAATGGATGATAGATAGATAGATAGATAGATAGATAGATAGATAGATAGATAGATAGATAGATAGATGGATGATAGGTAGATTGATAATAGGTAGGTAGATAAGTATTTACTTATTTCCCACCTATTTTTATAAATGAAGTGGCAAACATACCATTTTTTTTTATTTTCCGCAAAACAACTCTGTGAGATGAGTTGAACTGAGAAAGAGTGATCAGCCCAAATTCCCTTTCATTCCTTAGTTGGGCTTAAAACTCACTGTCTGCCGGTGATTGGTCCAAAGACACACATGTGACTTGCATGCCTAAGGCAGGACTAGAACTTACTTGTCTCCTAGTTTCTAGACAAGCACCTTAAACACTAGACCACACTGGCTGCTACCTGTAAGTGATTTCTATAATTTGGCATCTTGTTTTACTATACATGATGTGCAGGAGGAGTCATGTCTCCTTGATTTAGAGGCTGATATACTGCATGGCATTGGCTTCAAAAGGGAATCCTGAGCTTTTGTTAGGTGCGGGAATAAGTAGTTCTTCTTCCAGTTTCAGCCCTGAAGACAGATTCCAAAGAGTTAAGTTGTCAGGCCTGGAAACCATACTAGACTTTAGGGTTCCAGACGCTGCCACATTTTTCCCCTGAGGGGAAGAAGGGGGTTGAGGGGTATGTTAACATTCTTCAAGCGGTCAAGGTCGGATGGTGTTCACATTGCAGGAGGAGTGGCGGGAAGATATTCGAATGAGCTGGGAGAACGTGGGACCATGTGACTAGCAAAGGGGTTAGGGGGGTGGGACTCTTGGGGTTTGTATAACTGGGAAAAGAATCCGGAAGTTCAGTTTTGGAATTTCACTCATCGTGTGCCAGTTTCCTCATGCTAGTAAAGAACTCTGAAAGATAATGGCTTCTGAGTTTTTTTTATGCAGAAGAGGTTTTTCTGGAACCTTGACATAAGTCTTCCAAGGTGTACAGGACCCTAAGATTTCAGGAACAAAGAGGACCCTGGGCTCTTTCTGATGGCTTCAACTGTCTACAGAGTCTGGTTAGAACATTGCTCTACAGGTAGTCCTCGAGTAACGATCACATTTGGGCCCAAAATTTACGTTGCTAAGGTGAAACATTTCTTAAGTGAGTTTTGCCCCACATTACGACTTCGATTGCCACAGTTGTTAGGGGAATCATTGCATTTGTTCAGTTGGTGCCATGGTTGTTAAGTGAATCTGGCTTCCCTATTGACTTGGCTTGTCAGAAGGTCTCAAAGGGGATCATGTGACACACACACACCCCCGTGGGACACTGTGACCGTTATAAATATGAACCAGTTGCTAAGCATCTGAATTTTGATCATGTGACCATGGGGATGCTTCAACGGGCATAAGTGTGAAAGACAGTCATTAGTCACATTTTTCAGTGTCATTGTAACTTTGAACGGTCACTAAATGAACTTTTGTAAGTCAAGGACTGCCTGTATGTGGAGAGTTAGGGTTGTAGCTTTATTTCAGAAGTTAGTGTGCCCTTCCTATCTGCTGTCCATGGTACTGAATGTAAATTAATACGTTGAAAGGCTGGTAATATTTGCGGCTGCTTTGCTTCTTGCTAAGCATCTGAGATGTCAATTTGCTTTCACAGTGGCCTAATTCAATTTTGTAAAATGATTCCAAGGAAAAAAAAAAGTCTTCTCAAAGCTCTTGTGAATCATCAAATTGATTCAGAGAGTAACAGTTTGATTATTTGATTTGACTTTTTAATTCAGGTCTCAAAGTTGATCCAATTTATAGACTGAATTATATTGGCTTCAGAGCGAATTGTGTAATTGAAGCTTCACACAGACCTTCTTTTTTCAAAAAACAAAACAAAAACTAAAAACAAAACCTTCATGTTAATGAGCTTGTTAATAACAATTGTACAATTTTGTAATGTGTTCTGTTTTCCTTTTCCGGATCGACTGCCCAAAGCACGTGCACTTGCGTGCAAATGTGACCACGTATGCCCAAACCCCCAAAATGCAATGCATGCATGTGCCCTGCCCCCGTGCTTGCATGTGTGTGCAACACACACACACACACGTGCCCTGCCCCATGCACATGCATGCCAGAGACTTGAAAACCAGCTGGCTGGCAGGAGGCTTGTTGTTGTGTCTGCGCCCCCCGAGCTGGGCCCTCTGCCAGAACGTTACTCGGAAAGTGAGGGGGAAGGGCTGTCAGGACTTACCTCGGGAGCACCGGCTTCCCTGGCTCAGCTCCAGGAGCCAGAGGCAGGCCAGGTGGAGGAGATAACGAGGCCTCCATCCCCTGACTCTTTCCCTCCCCCGCACAGGCCACACCTCCAGACCCAGCTGATGGCAATCAGGCCTGGCTGGACCCTAGGTTTCATAGGCAGGAGAGGCGGGAACAACAGAAGCAGGGGTGGGGCAGGCCTAGGAAGTGCTGAGTCATGGAGCCACACCCCACAGGATATAACAGCAGCGAGAGCTGCTATGCCTCTTCGTAGCAGGCAAATCAACTGTTTACCTAGAGCTGAAGTACTGTTTGTTCCTGGGTGACTCATCGGCATCAAGGGAGATAACAGAGTCACTTGGCAGACGCTCGCTAGTTTGCTGCCAGAGCTGATAGTGCCGGCGAATTAAGCCATCACTCGGATGAGGGGGGACAGAACACTTGTGTGCATGTGCAGTCGAGATGAACTGGGGCGATGGCTCATGTGTCATCAGAGAGGGGCACTGAGTGGCACCTCTGGCACGCATGCCATAGGTTTGCCATCACGGTGCTAGGGTCTTGAACCTGGGCTATCAGCTTTCCAGCAAACAAGCCCAGTGTCTTTAACTGCTGAGCCATCACATATACAAACACACACACACAGGGAGAAAGAGAGAATATGTAGGATATAAGATATAAATAACTGCCACTGCTGCCCTCAGCATCTGTTTTCTAACATTCACTGTGCTCTCTGATGGAAATGGTTCTGACACATGTATTACTATAAAACATACAACTCTTGTAAAACCATTTCCAAAGCAAAACTCCATCCTCTAAAGAAGACTATCGAAGGGCATTTATAACAATGGAGGAAAGATTATCGGGTTGTATCAAGAGTAGAAGCTGAAGGCTATGTTTTCCCCTTCCCCTGGAAGCAAGTTGTGGCCCCGGGTATTGGGCCCATTTATTCTGAGGAAAAAACAATGAAGGAAGACTATGGGAAAGGGACGCGGTGGCTCAGTGGCTAAGATGCTGAGCTTGTCGATCGAAAGGTCGGCAGTTCAGCGGTTTGAATCCCTAGTGCCACGTAATGGGGTGAGCTCCCGTTACTTGTCCCAGCTTCTGCCAACCTAGCAGTTCGAAAGCACTTAAAAAATGCAAGTAGAAAAAATAGGGACCACCTTTGGTGGGAAGGGAACAGTGCTCTGTGCGCCTTTGGCATTGAGTCATGCCGGCCACATGACCATGAAGACATCTTCGGACACTGCTGGCTCTTCAGCTTTGAAACGGAGATGAGTACCGCCCGCCCCACCCCCGCCGACTAGCACATATGTGGGAGGGGAACCTTTACCTTTACTATGGGAAGAGTGGCTAACAGCGTGAATTTCTTGATGAAACCTCTCCCTTGGCAATTCTAATGCCAAAGCAGATGCGTTGTAGTACGTTCTGTCTATTTTTTAAAAAAAATATTTTTTAATTTTTTAACAAAAAAACAACAAGACATAACAAACACTAACATAAAATGTATACTTCTTCTTTACATCACCGTCGGTTCGGTATTCCTCTATTATTTACATTTTTCCTCTCTGGTTTTCTTTAATTATACTTATCTTTTTTGTCCCATTATCCCTTATTTCTGTATATATTCCATCATACCTATCATTATATCACGGAATTATATACCATATCACAGAAGGGCCGTAATAGCTCAGGCTATTAGAAGCCTGTTATTAGAACACAGCAGCCTGCAATTACTGCAGGTTCAAGCCTGGCCCGAGGTTGACTCAGCCTTCCATCCTTTATAAGGTAGGTAAAATGAGGACCCAGATTGTTGGGGGGGCAATAAGTTGACTTTGTAAATATACAAATAGAATGAGACTATTGCCTTACACACTGTAAGCCGCCCTGAGTCTTTGGAGAAGGGCGGGATATAAATGTAAATAAAAAAATAAAAAAAAATTATAACAATTTATTTTCTTTCATGTACTACCCTTTTTTGTATGTGTATATGTGACCCTTTCCCCTTTTTCGTCATTTATCATTTCTAATTTCTATCCAATTATACAGTTTATGCCATACTATATAATATTCCATATCATCCTTTTTTTTAATCTCCTTTGTTAATTTATCCATTTCAGCACAGTCCAGGATTTTTCTTATCACTTCCTCCTCCAATGGTATATTCTCATTTTTCCAATTCTGTGCATAAGATATTCTTGCGGCTGTTATTATGTGTAAGATTATATACCTTATTTCTTTACTATATTTCCTATTGAGTATTCCCAGCAAAAAGGTCCCAACACATAGACTGGAAACCAGAGACCTTTTTGCTGGGAATATTCAATAGGAAATGTAGTACCATTTTGTCTATTTTTATTTATTTATTTATTTTATTTTTATTTTATTTATTTTGTCACAACATCATACAAAAAGATTATATAGTATATAAACATATATATGAGTAAATATTAGGAGGTATAAGCATATATATATATATAGGAAGAAGAAAAGAAAAACAATAGGACAGGAACGGTAGGCACGTTTGTGCGCTTATGCACGCCCCTTATGGTCCTCTTAGGAATGGGGTGAGGTCAATAGTAGAAAGTTTTTGGTTAAAGCTTTTAGGATTATGGGAAGAGACCACAGAGTCAGGTAAAGTATTCCAAGCACTGATGATTCTGTTACAGAAGTCATATTTTCTGCAATCTAGATTAAAGCGGTTAACATTAAGTTTAAATCTATTGGTTGCTCTTGTATTATTGCAATTAAAGCTGAAGTAGTCTTTAACAGGAAGGACATTACAATAGATGATTCTATGAGTTAAACTTAGGTCTTGTCGAAGGCGACGGAGTTCCAAGTTTTCTAAGCCTAGGATTTCAAGTCTGGTGGGATAAGGTATTTTGTTGTTTTCAGAGGAATGGAGAACTCTTCTTGTAAAATATTTCTGGACACGTTCAATTGTATTGATGTCAGAGATGTGGTGAGGGTTCCAAACAGGTGAGCTGTATTCTAGAATTGGTCTAGCAAATGTTTTATATGCTCTGGTTAGTAGTGTAGTGTTTTTGGAAAAGAAGCTACGCAAGATTAGGTTTACAACTCTTAGAGCCTTTTTTGCTATGTAGTTACAGTGGGCTTTGGCACTTAGATCATTTGACATGAAAACTCCAAGGTCTTTAACGGGGTGGGGGTCATCTGTAAGGTAATGTCCATCAAGTATGTACTTAGTGTTTGGGTTCTTTTTTCCAATATGTAAGACTGAGCATTGATATTGATAGATCACTCAGCAGATCACTTTGCCTGATCTGCTGAGAGTCACACAGATAATAATAATAAACATCTCTTCACTTTCCTACCAGGTCGTAGCCAATGTACAAATACACACTGTGCCGTCCAGTACAATGTTCCCTATATATTGTTTCAAAGGGGCATTGCGTCCTATTCTGTGGTCTGTAAGCAAGCGTTAAATTATTCATTGTTTAACAGATGCTTAGCAACAACCGAAAAACTTCTTTAGCTCAAGCTACAATGACAGAGTCCTTCTTTCTTTAAACGTAGGCATTTGCCCAAACAATGATATGTACTTTCCTTTTCTGATGCAAATGCTTGCTCCGTTTACAAAGTTAATGAGGAAGACAACAGGGGAATTTTATTACTGCATCACAGGTCTCTTGCCTCCAGTGATTTATAATTAGTGATGTGTGAATCATTAAAAATTGTTTTCTGTGTCAATGCCCCATATTATTCCGGTCTATCTCATTGCACAGTGAATCATTTTTTAAAAAAAAAAATCTGGTAAATCTGCGATTTTTGTTTTATGGACTTTCCTGAAATTTATATTGATCCATGTGACTTATATAATTGCTCCAGTCTGCAATTTTTCATGACTTGCCTAAGACCTGCTCTTTAAGTGTAGCTTTTTATTCTTCCGCATAACTTTCCTTATATGTGTTATGTTTACAGTAAATGCAACATAGCTTTTTTTTAAAATGCAATTTTCCAGAAGAATAATGCATTTTTTGTAAGTTTCCCAATTCTCTATGCTAATTTTTGTAGACCTTGCCAACTTAGAATCACACCACGTCAAGCCACCCAGAGAACCAGAACCATGGATACAAGAAGTGCATACATTTCAGTAAGCTGTATCTTGTAGTTCCGATCTGGAGAAAATAGTAAATCTTGAAAATTAAGAGGAATTGCTCGGTCTTAATTTGTACATATATGGTAGTCCTTTGGGTTGTTGCAGTTCATCTCTGAACATGGAGGTGGATCTGCAATCCAAGTTTGAAGCACAGAGTCTAACACAATGGGGTCCCTGAAAATCCATTGTTATAGTAACCATTAAGCCTGGTTTCCCACACATACAGACTGGGTGAAACTAGGCTTAATAGCAGTGACTGTGAGAGGGATCTTGGAGTCTTAGTGGACAATCAGCAAAATATGAGGCAGCAGTATGCAGCGGCAGCCAAAAAAGACAATGCAATCCTAAATTGCATTAACAGAGAGATACAATCATGATCAAGTGAGGTACTAATACCACTCTATAAAGCCCTAGTAAGACCACACCTAGAATCCTGCATCCAGTTTTAGTCACCACACTATAAAAAAGATGTTGAGACTCTAGAAAAAGTGCAGAGGAGAGCAACCAGGATGATTAGGGGACTGGAGGTTAAAACATATGAAGAATAGTTGCAGGAAATGGGCATGGCTAATCTAGTGAACAGAAGGACCAGGGGAGACAGGATAGCTGACTTCCAATACTTGAGGGGCTGCCACAGAGAGGAGGGGGGTCAAGCTGTTTTCCAAAGCACTCGAAGGCCAAAGGCCTTTCCACCAAAGGTGGTCCCTATTTTTCTACTTGTATTTCTTATGTGCTTTCGAACTGCTGGGTTGGAGAAGCTGGGACAAGTAACTGGACCTCACCCCGTTACGCGACACTAGGGATTCGAACCGCTGAACTGCCGACCTTTCCATCGACAAGCTCAGCGTCTTAACCACTGAGCCACCCCTGCTATAGAGCAACTGGCAAAGTGTAGGGTAGTCTTCCATTCTGATGACATGCCCCACCCATCATATCTGGGCTCTGATCATTGGGACAGCAACGCTGGTGGATTTGATCAAAGACCTTGAGGTTGGAGACAAGGTCTGTCCAATAAGTGTCAAGGACGGAGCAGAGACCATGCATGTGAAATTTCTTTGGTTGTTTGTTGTGTTTGCATCCAGGACTCACATCTATATAGGAAGGGAAGGATAACCACAGCTATGTAGATTTTCAGCTTTGTGGAGCTATGGATGTTGTCTTGATTTAGTACACTGAGATACAGCTGCCCCAATGAGTTTATAGCGAATTCTTTAAGGCAGTCTTGGCTGAAGCTTTGAAATGATTTTTTCTCCCAAAATTTCTTCTCACCTGGGATGAGCTGAGCTGCCTTTTCTAAGATACGCTACTTTCCATTTCGTTCCCAGCCCTCAGATTCTGATATAAAATATGTGATTATTTCTTCTTCTTCTTTTTTTTTTTTACATCTCAACATCTAATTCCCCTATGAACCTTCTAAATATAACTAGCTAACTAGGGCCTCTGGTGGCTCAGCAGACTAAGTCTGTTATTAGCACAGCTGCTTGCAATTACTGCAAGTTCAAGTCCCACCAGGCCCAAGGTTGACTCAGCCTTCCGTCCTTTATAAGGTAGGTAAAATGAGGACCCAGATTGTTGGGGGCAATAAAAGTTAACTTTGTATATAATATAAAAATATACAAATGGATGAAGACTATTGCTTAACACAATGTAAGCCACCCTGAGTCTTTGGAGAAGGGCGGGATATAAATTCAAATAATTTTTTTTTTAAAAAGCTGATATCTGTGTTGCAGACAGACTGTGGACATTTTTAAAAAGCATTTAGTGGTCTTAGAAAATGGTTGCTAAACTGCCACAAAATCCCAAACATAAATTAAGCCAGGAAAACATCTGTTCCTTAACACAAACAATATTTACTACAAAGACATGATTATGACAAAGTCTTGCATAAATGGCTTGACCTTATGAATATAGGTAAGTGATAAATACATTAGATGAAATATTTTGTGGGAGAAAAAGACAGTATTTCAATGCAAGATACAAAGGCTTTCATGACTGTTATCTTGCAACCTTACACCGATATTTCCATGACTGATTCTATTAATTCACTACAAGTAGTCTTTGACGTACAACAGTTTATTTAGTGACCGTTCAAAGTTACAACAACACTGGAAAAAGTGACTTAGGACCATTTTTCACACTTAGGACTGTTGCAGTATCCCTATGGTCACATGATCAAAATGTAGATGCTTGGCAATTGACTCATATTTATGACGATTGCAGTGTCTTGGGGTCACGTGATCACTTTTTACAAGCTTCTTACAAGTGAAGTGTAGAGAAGGACCGGGGAGACAGGATAGCAGTGTGACAATATTTGAGGGGCTACCACAGAGAAGAGGGTGTCAAGCTATTCTCCAAAGCACCTGAAGGCCAGACAAGGAATAATGGATGGAAACTGACCAAGGAGAGATTCAACCTAGAAATAAGGAGGAACTTTCTGACAGTGAGAACAATCAACCCATGGAACAGAAGTTGCCTTTAGAAGTCGTGAGAGCTTCATCACTGGAAGCTTTCAAGAAGAAACTGGACTGCCATTTGTCAGAAATGGTGTAGGGTTTCCTGCTTGGGTGGGGGGTTGGACTAGATGACCAGAAGCAGAGGTGGGTATTGATCCAGTTCGGACCGGTTCGGGAAAACTGGTAGCAAGAATTGAGGGTGGGGTGGGGTGTGGTGGGCCCCCCCAACCCCAACCCCAACCGCAACCCCAACCCACAACCCCACCCACAACCCACAACCCACAACCCACAACCCCAACCCCAACCCCAACTCCACCCACAACCCCACCCCCCACCCACAACCCTTGTGTGAGGGTTTGTTCTCACTCTGTTTTAGGACTTGCTAGTAACATGGGAGCGTTTGGGGTTATTTGGAGCAATAAAGGGGCTGTTTGAACTGCCAGCTGCTTGTGTTATCTCTGTGCCATGCCCTAGGTCATCACAAAAGGTTGTACAAAGGGACAAAGCTCTCTTAACAAATGTTTCACTTAGCAACAGAAATTTTGAGCTCAATTATGGTCGTAAGTCGAGGACTACCAAGATAGGCAAATTTTGATAAATATTGTAATTGCTGCTATAAGCAGAAGATTAGCAGGACTTGGAAGGACGTGGTTAGCTTAAATTGTTCCTGTGACATATCTGTGCAAAGATGTCATAAGCGGGCTTGTAAGGGACCTGGTATTAAATGAATTTTACATAGAATAGCCTTTAAGCTGAAATACTTAAAGGGGTAAGGAGAAAACTGCATGTCCATGGAAGCATTCAAATATTCAGGCCAGTGTCCAGAAGCTCTAAGGACAAATGACAATGAATGCACATTAAAATGCTGCTTTAAAAGAGTTACATTGCCATAGCAAGGAGTTAGGCAGGTTTCCCAGAATACTAAATGAATTTCTCTTCAATACAATCTAATCACAGGATCAAACTAAAACAACAGTTTTAGTGTGGTCTGTGTGGCTCAGACTGCTAGACAGTCTGTTATTAACAGCAGCTGCTTGCAATTACTGCAGGTTCAAGTCCCACCAGGCCCAAGGTTGACTCAGCCTTCCATCCTTTATAAGGTAGGTAAAATGAGGACCCAGATTGTTGGGGGCAATAAGTTGACTTTGTATATAAATATACAAATAGGATGAAGACTATTGCTTGACATAGTGTAAGCCGCCCTGAGTCTTCGGAGAAGGGCGGGATATAAATGCAAATAAAAAAAACAAAAAAAAAACAGTTGTGTATACAGTTATTGGAGAGAAGCTCATATTGAGCTCAATGGAATGTCCTTTTGAGCCAATCTCCAGTCTGAGAGGTCTATCTCAAATAGGACTGTTGCTCATCACAAATGATTCAGTACAATAGATCTTACAAAACAGATAGTCCCCGACTTACAACAGTTCATTTAGTGACCGTTCAAAGTTACAAACGGCACTGAAAAAAAATGATTTCAGACTTACGATCACTGAAGCATCCCCCTGGTCACATAATCAAAATTCAGACAGTTGGAAACTGACTCATATTTATGACGGTTGCAGTGTCCTGGGGTCATGGGATCCCCTTTTGTGACCTTCTGAAAAGCAAAGTCAATGGGGAAGCTGTTGTGGCCTGCTGGTGGCCAGCAGAGCTGGCAGCAAAGTCGGACAGTGAGGAGGTTGGGGAGGAACTTGGGCCAGTCCTGGGGGCTGGGGAAAGCTCAGACGAGGGCTCTGTGTTGGAGGCGGAGAGGGAGTTAGACAGCAGCGAGGCAGCGGAACAGCTGGAGCCGTTCCCAGTGTGCACATGCGCAGAGCTGCCAGAAGACAAGAACAATTAAGAAAGCAGGGGAGACTCGGGAGTAAGGACACACCTTGGAGATGATTGGCCCCTCCCATAGGACATAAAAGAGGAGCAAACGGGATGTGGGCTTTTGCAGGAAGCAATTAGTTCATCTTGCCTCAAGATTGGAAAGTTATGTTCGTGACTTTAATTAATAGACTCGGTGCCAAGTTCGGTCTTGCCCTGCATTTGCAAATTGGTTCTCTGGCAGCGTTCCAAGTAACATAAGGTGGGGGTTGATAAATATTCTTCTGAAAGACTGTTTGCCAAGCCTTGCTGACTACGAATGAATGGAATTCACAGTCATGCTAATAAAAGAGGTTTTTAAGACTTTGCTTCATGCTTTCTAAGGAAGCCTAGGTCAGAACAGTAGCCAGGTTCAGTTAACAACCATGTTGCTCACTTAACAACTGCTTAATTCACTTAACAATGGTGACAAAAAGTGTCATAAAATGGGGGAAAATTCGCTTAACAAATGTTTCGCTTAGCAACAGAAATTTGAGGCTCAATTATGGTCGTAAGTCAAGGATTACTTTTCACTGAAGCTTCTACATGAGTCTGAAGAGTTCTGGTTTCTTTAAGAGTAAGCTTCAATGAATGAATTCCTTAATTGGGCCCTTTTCTTTCTTCACTCAGAACTTTCCAAAGACAAGATGTCATTCACAGAATCTCTGCTTCCATTCTATTAAATTCTAGCTCAAACATAAAGGTAAAGGTAAAGGTTCCCTTCGCACATACGTGCTAGTCGTTGCCGACTCTCCGTTTCAAAGCCGAAGAGCCAGCGCTGTCTGAAGACGTCTCCGTGGTCCTGTGGCCAGCATGACTCAACGCCAAAGGCGCACGGAACGCTGTTACCTTCCCACCAAAGGTGGTCCCTATTTTTTCTACTTGCATTTTTACATGCTTTCGAAACTGCTAGGTTGGCAGAAGCTGGGACAAGTAACGGGAGCTCACCCTGTTACACGGCAGCACTAGGGATTCGAACTGCTGAGCTGCCGACCTTTCGATCGACAAGCTCAACGTCCTAGCCCCTGAGCCACTGCGTCCCTAGCTCAAACATAATCTCTGCTTTAGTTCGGCCTCTGACTCCCGCATCTTGCAACTTACAGTACAGTTGGCCTAATGTCTTATTGCGTTCCTTGAAAATGTCTATGGAGATTCTTAGTCATCCAGGTCATGATTGTCTCAAAGGTGCGTTTTCAAGAGGCACTTTCTGGTTTTTCTTTGAAGACGTTTCGCTTCTCATCCAAGAAGCTTCTTCAGCTCTGACTTGGATGCTGGGGAATAGAAGGATTTATACTCCTTGCAGACAACTGTTCATTTGCATCCTTTTAGAGAGACATTGAGGCCACCTGGAGATTTATCTGAGTCCTCAGGGTCACCTGAGTGGTACCAATGGGTGTGGAGCCTTCTCGGAACTGCTGAAAGGATTGTGTTGTAGACTGGAGATAGATGATGTCATATCCCTCCCTCTCCGTTGAGGCAGGGCTGCTCAATTTTGAAATAGATGTTTCTTGAAAACGTTTTGCAGGCATGTCTCTTCAGTAATTTTTATATACTCATCCCTTTCATAATATTGAGTTCCCATCATAATTAATTTCTTTTGTCATAAATCCCACCATATATAAGCTCACTGATGGATGTTATACTTATTTAAGCATCAGTGGACAAATAAAAGTTATCTTCAGGTAGCTAACAACCTTGAATAAATATGATTCCCTCCCTGTTCATATCTTAGGAATGGAATTACATGCTGAGACCTATTATCCCAATTAATTGACTGTTTTATGTTCTCGGTGCTTTAGACTTGAAATGGTTTGGAGGCAGGGACTTTGGTTATCCATTACCTCCCCCCAAAAAAAGAATAACTATAATCCACTTTTCATTTACGTATCAGATATGCGTTTCATACATTTTACTTCGAACATAACTACGTAAGATTCGTGGATGCCCTTTTGGTGTAAGTAAATATAAAACTATGTAAAACTGAGTGGTCTTCAGCTTACAACCACAACTGAGCCTAAAAATTGCAAGCAAAACAGTTATTAAGTGAGTTTTGCCCCATTTTGCAACCTGTCTTGCCACAGTTTGGCAAGTGAATCATTGCAGTTCATAAGTTAGTTATTTATTTATTATTTATTTATTAATCACATTTATATACCGCCCTATCTCCCGAAGGACTCAGGGCGGTTCACAGGCAAATAAAAAACATATAAATACAATTAAAATAACAATTAAAAAACTTATTCTAACAGGCCGAATTATTAAAAACAGTATAAATAATAAAACCCATTTAAAACCAATAAATTTAAAATCTAATCCAGTCCTGCGCAGATGAATAAGTGTGTTTTAAGCTCGCGACGGAAGGTTCGGAGGTCCAGAAGTTGACGAAGTCCTGGGGGTAGATCGTTCCAAAGGGCGGGAGCCCCCACAGAGAAGGCTCTTCCCCTGGGCGTCGCCAGACGACACTGCCTTGCTGACGGCACCCTGAGGAGTCCCTCTCTGTGAGAGCGCACGGGTCAGTGAGAGGTATTCGGTAGCAGTAGGCGGTCCCGTAAATAACCCGGCCCTATGCCATGGAGCGCTTTAAAGGTGGTTACCAAGACCTTGAAGCGCACCCAGAAGGCCACCGGTAGCCAGTGCAGTCTGCGCAGGATAGGTGTCATACGGGAGCCACGAGGGGCTCCCTCTATCACCCGCGCAGCCGCATTCTGGACTAACTGCAGCCTCCGGATGCCCTTCAAGGGGAGCCCCATGTAGAGAGCATTGCAGTAATCCAGGCGAGACGTCACGAGGGCATGAGTGACCGTGCATAGGGCATCCCGGTCTAGAAAGGGGCGCAACTGGCACACCAGGCGGACCTGGTAGAAAGCTCTCCTGGAGACGGCCATCAAATGATCTTCCAGAGACAGCCGTTCATCCAGTTAATGTGGTTGTTAAGTGAATCTGGTTTCCCCATTGACTTTGCTTGTCAGAAGGCCTCAAAATCACGTGATCGTGGGACACCAACATTGTCATAAATATGAGTCAGTTACCAAGTGTCTGAATTGGATCACGTGACCATGGGGATGCTGCAATGGCTGTAAGTGTGAAAAATGATCTTTATTCCATGCCTTGTAATGTCAAAGGGTCACTAAATGAACTGTTGTAAATCAAGGATTACCTGGTTTTAAACCAGTGGTGAAATCCAATTTTTTTTACTACCGGTTCTGTGGGCGTGGCTTGGTGGGCGTGGCAGGGGAAGGATACTGCAAAATCTCCATTCCCTCCCCATTCCTGGGGGAAGGATATTGTAAAATCTCCGTTCCCATCCCACTCTGGGGCCAGCCAGAAGTGGTATTTGCTGGTTCTCCAAACTACTCAAAATTTCCGTTACCGGTTCTCCAAACTGCTCAAAATTTCCGTTACCGGTTCTCCGAACTGCTCAATATTTCTGTTACCGGTTCTTCGAACTGCTCAAAATTTCTGTTACCGGTTCTTCGAACTGCTCAAAATTTACACTACCAGTTCTCCAAACTGCTCAAAATTTCTGTTACCGGTTCTTCGAACTGCTCAAAATTTCCGTTACCGGTTCTTCGAACTGCTCAAAATTTACACTACCAGTTCTCCAAACTGCTCAAAATTTCTGTTACCGGTTCTTCGAACTGCTCAAAATTTCCGTTACCGGTTCTTCGAACTGCTCAAAATTTACACTACCAGTTCTCCGAACTGCTCAAAATTTCCGTCACTGGTTCTTCGAACTGCTCAAAATTTACACTACCAGTTCTCCGAACTGCTCAAAATTTCCGTCACTGGTTCTTCGAACTGCTCAAAATTTACACTACCAGTTCTCCGAACTGCTCAAAATTTCCGTTACTGGTTCTTCGAACTGCTAAAAATTTCTGTTACTGGTTCTCCAAACTGCCCAAAATTTACGCTACCGGTTCTCCAGAACCTATTAGATTTCACCCCTGTTTAAAACCATTAAAGAAAGCAGCCATCTACATTTGGAAAGGCGGCAACTGTTCTGTTTTTTTGGCTTGCCCCATCTTTTGCATAAATCATTTGGCAAAGGTTAATCGTGATTGTTATTTAATTATATTCTGATTCCTAGCAAGAAAAGTGAAAGAGCACTCACTGGGGGAATTTGAACGTCCTGGTTGAGCGAACAAGTAAAAGTAGTACATTAATGCCTGAGTGTATTGCTGCATTATAAAATGTCAGCCCTCGGCAAAGCTTCCAGGTTCTGGAGCCTGGCTCCTTCTGTTTACCCTGACTCCCTCTTGTGGCTTTCCAAGCTGTTTTGCCTGAGCTAAAACAAAAAAAAACCCAAAAAAAACCCCACAAACCACCCAGTAACTCTTCTTATTGTGCTAAGCATCGATTGCCCCTGGTTGTATATTACAGCAAAGGCAGGGGGCAGCCCATTGCACAAATGTATTATATTTTCTTCCTGATCATTACTGGAAGATCTTAAACAAGGCAGGGAATTATAATCACCCTGTTTCTGCTGCAGCTGAAGATAAACATTCAGCTATTTTAAGGACTGAAGCTTTTGCAGATAGTCCTCGACTTACAATGGTTCGTTTAGTGACAGTTTGAAGTTAACAATGGAAAAAAGAGATGGATGACTGTTTTCCACACTAATGGCCGTTAGAGCAGGGGTCTCCAACCTTGGCAACTTTAAGACTTGTGGACTCTCAGAATACCTCAGCCAGAATACCTCAGCCAGCAAAGCAAAGCTGGCTGAGGAATTCTGGGAGTTGAAGTCCACAAGTCTTAAAGTTGCCAAGGTTGGAGACCCCTGCATTAGAGTATGCCCAAGGCCAGACCTTTGGCAACTGATTCATATTTATGATGATTTGCCGTGTCCCGGGGTCATGTGATCCCCTTTTGTGCAACCTTCTGACAAGCAAAGTCAATGGGGGAACAACCGTGTTACCAACTTAACAACGGCAGTGTGTCACTAAACGACGGTGACAAGATCGGTCATAAAATAGAGGAAAACACATTTCACAACTGTCTCACATAGCAACAGAATGGTTGGGCTCAGTTTTGGTCCTAAGTCAAGGACTACTTGTAATAAATTCAAATTTTAACCCGTACCCTGTTTTGGATCCCACTATTTCTTGGGTCTGCAGCTTTTCCAGGAGAGGCCTATACCGTCGAAGTAAATAGCACTTATTTCTGTATAAACACACTAAGGAATTATCACTAAGGCTACTCTTACACAGTCAGGAGCAATGAATCATACGTTGAGTCTTGCTTCCGTTCCAGGTTTAATATTTACCTATAATAATCTCAAAAGTTTCAAGAAAGGCATCTCCAGTCTGCTTTAAACTGTCAAGAAGCAGGCAAATTTGACTTTTAAATGACAAAGGAAACTCTCTGTTTGCCATTGAATATAGCTTCTTGTGAAAGAAAATGAAATTCACTGCCATTGCATTCTTTTATGAAGATACATCAAAGGTGGCAAGACTGGAAGGTTCAAATTTGGCTGGGTGCCACGAAGAACGGAAGGAGGTGTGGTGCTTTATCACAATTAAAAGCATATCTATGCAACAAGTGAAAGATGGGTACTGTCGTGTCCCACTCCTCCGCTGACGGCTGGGTCCGGGAAATCCGAATCAGGCTTGCCTCTGCAGCTCTGCCCAAAGTCCTAGCAAAGTCCTCAGAGCAGGCAGGAGACCAGTAAGTGACTTCAGCAAGATAAGTTCGACTTTTGCCTGACTCAGAGACTGCCAGAAAGCAGATCCTTTATATAGGCCATGGGGTGTGGCTCCATGACTCAGCACTCATTAAGGCCTGCCCCTCCCTTCCTTCTGTTGCCTCCGCCTTTCCAATCTTCTGATGCGAGGATTACTCCAATCAGCTGTTGTTGGGAGTAAACCCTCCTCAGGCTCACCTGCTGTGGAGGAGGGGGAGGGGTCTAGCTGCTCCGTTTGCCTGGGCATGGAGTCAGGGCTGGGGCCGGGAGGTGCTCCTTCTTCTGCAGTTTGTCTGGGCATGGAGCCAGGACTGGGGCCAGGAGGCATACATTCCTCAGTGTTGGGGAGCAGGTAAGAAGGCCCCGGCTGCTCTGAGGGCGGGCAAGACACAACAGGTACACCAAACTTTCTGCGATCTGTTAAAAAAAGAATAGCTACAGGTAAGTCCTCGATTAATGACACAATTGAGCCCAAAATTCCCATTGCTAAGCAAGACAGTTCTTAAGTGAGCTTTGCGTCAGCTTACGACCTTTCTTGCCACAGTTAAGTATTGCAGTTGTTAAGTTAGTAACATGGTTGTTAATTGACTCTGACTTCCCACCGACTTTGCTTTCAGAGGGTCACAAAACATGATGACATGACCCTGGGACCACAGCCATCATAAATGCATGCCAGTTTCCAAGCATCTGACCATGAAGATGCTGCAATGGTTGTAAGTGGGGAAAATGGTCATTAGTCACTTTTTTTCAATCCGTTGTAACTTCGAACGGTCACTATACCAATGGTTATAAGTTGAATCCCATCCGTACACCAGTTAGAACCCTTAGAACCTTTTAATTATGTAAGCAAGATCTAGGGGGGGAAAAATGAAGTTAAGGTTGAACATCCAAAGCTTGGCTGTGAAAGTTGGACCATCAGAATTGAGGCTTTTGAACTCGGGTGCTGGAGAAGACTCCTGCGAGTCGCTTGGACTGCAAGGCAATCAAACCGGTCAGTCCTAGAGGAGATCAACTCTGACTGCTTTTTAGAAGGCCAGATCCTGAAGATGAAACTCAAATACTTTGGCCACCTAATGAGAAGGAAGGACTCACTGGAGAAGAGCCTAATGTTGGGCAAGATTGAGGGCAAAAGAAGAACGGGATGGCAGAGAATGAGCTGGCTGGATGGAATCACTGAAGCAATAGGCCTGAGCTTAAATTGACTCCAGAGGATGGTAGAGGACAGGAAGGCCTGAAGGAACATTGTCCGTGGGGTCACGATGGGTCAGACACAACTTTGCAATTAACAACAACAATAACAACTCCAAAACTTCTTGGATGAGAAGCGAAATGTCTTCAAAGAAAAAAAACTACAGACATTTAGCTATACAGTTTGGGATGAACAACTTTGGAGTAGTGTGGGAATAGGAACGGATTTCCAGAGGGGGGAAAAATGCAGACTACAAGAACCAGGAGCACTACTCAGGTGACTCTGAGGACACAGATAAACCTCCAAGTGCTTCAACAACCCTCAAAAAGGATGCAAATGACCAGCTCTCTGCAAGGAATATAAATCCTTCTGTTCCCCACTATCCAGTCAGAGCTGAAGAAGCCTCTTGGATGAGAAGCAAAACATCTTCAAAAGAAAAAAACAAGAAAGTCCAGTTGCCTCCTGAAAAAAGCACCTTTGGGACAAAACCCAAAATGTATGGGCAAGAATGTATGGGCTATCATACCAGTAGAAAACAAACACATATAAAAAAGAGAGAAAAAATAGTAGGAAGACTATTTGGACCTGTCCTGCAAAATGAAAACAGAGGGGCCAATTCTCTGTGGAGCCGACTTCAAAATTCAACAGCTATTGACGAGAAAGACTTCACCATGGACGAATGGCTGCAGAAGCCGATGGAGCTGGTGAAAATGGCTAAATTGACTATTTTGATTAAAGTAAAGAATATGAGTTCCTTTGTCTCCACATAGGGACCGCTTCTGAACTTTGTGCTTGAGGTAGGGGGAAAAAACGAAACTCTGATTTTGGGTTTTAGATGCTTATAGAAATGGCTAGTTTATGAAAAAGCAAAAAGTTGTGGTTTGGTGTTAATGCCTTATTTTACTGAGTTTCTTTTTCCCAGCCCTTCCTCACTTCTTTTCCCCCCTCTTTCCCCCCACTGCTTTCTTTCAAAATACTTTTGTATTTTGTATCTTATTTTATAACCTAATAAAACATTTAAAACAAGAAAGGAAAAAAAGAGATAAACTTCACCATACCAACCATCCATTTATAAGTGCTATATGCTTAGAGCTGGAAGCATTGTTAGAGACCCAACGCACCCACTTCACAGTTTGTTTCCATTGCTCCCCTCTAGGAGGAGGTTTCGAAGTATTTCTAGCAGGACTTTCAGATTCTGTAACAGCTTTGTTCCCTAGGCCAGGGATCTCCAACCTTGGCAACTTTAAGACTTGTGGACTTCAACTCCCAGAGCAAAGGAAAGCTGGCTGAGGAACTCTGGGAGTTGAAGTCCACAAGTCTTAAAGTTGCCAAGATTGGAGACCCCTGCCCTAGGCTATCCATCTGGTAAACTCCAGATTTGTTTCTCTAGCCATGTACATGTATACATCTGAATTTGACTATGTTGTTTCTCCATATCATGTATGTGTATACATGCATAATTTTGTATTTATCTATTTATTTATTTATCTTGTCATGTTTATGCTTATATTAAGAGGTGGTGACCCTTTGAGAGCTGAATGCAATGAAATTTCATATTAATGTATGCCGATTAGTGTACATTCAAAGTGACAATAAAGTTATTCTAAGTCTGAGTTCTGCAACAGCAAATAAGGACATTCTCCAGGAAGAATAAGGAATATATAGGTAATCCTCAATTTATAATCATTTTTTTATTGACCATTTTAATTTACAGCAGCATCGAAAACAGTGAAATACAACCTGCATTTCTGACCATCAAAGAATCCCCATGGTCACAGGATCAAAATTCGGCTGCTTGGCGTTTATTTACAATTTCATTTAACAACTGCAGTGATTTGCAATTCCACTAAGGAGTAGTAGAGAGTTGTTGTCTGACAGACAGTCACTTGGAGAGACTAGAAGCATTTGAAATGTGGGTTTACAGGCAGCTGTTATGGCCTTCTCTGTGGCGGCACCAGCCCTATGGAACGAGCTACCTCCGAGGTTACGCCAACTCCCTGACCTCCGGGCCTTCAAACGTGAACTGAAGACTTTATTATTTCACCGAGCGGGACTAGCCTAAGACATATTTTAGCAAAATTTTAATGGGTTTTAATCGGTCTTTGACCGTTTCAGTGATTCGGCCAGTAAATATTTGCTTTTAATTGTTTTTAAATATTGTTATTTATTATATTTATATTGTATTGGTGTGTGTATTTTAATATTGGCTGTAAACCGCCCTGAGTCCTTCGGGAGATGGTGCGGTATAGAAATGTAATTATAAATAAATAAAAAATAAAAAATAAAAAAAAATAAAAAAATAAGTTGGGCTGACAAAATCAGAAATGAGGAGGTGATGAGCCACCTGGAAAAGCCAAGGGAAATCATCAAAACCATAAAAAAGCAAAAGTTAAACTATTTTGGACACGTGATGCGGCATCCAGAAAAATACGGCATACTTAATCCTCAAAGGAAAGTTTGAAGGCAAATGAGGTCCAGGCAGAAAAAGAACATCGTGGTTTCAAAATCTAAGTGACTGGTTTGGACAAAACTCAACAACGCTTTTTTTGTTGCGGCTGTTGATAAAAATAAGATCACCAACATAATCACCAGTGTCCAATTTCAGATAGTCTACTGAAGAGAAGGACCAGGGGAGACATGATAGCAGTCTTCCAATATTTGAGGGGCTGCCACAGAGAGGAAGGTTTTCCAAAGCACCTGAAAGCCAGACAAGGAATAATGGATGGAAACTGATCAAGGAGAGATTCAACCTAGAAATAAGGAGAAATTTTCTGATAGTGAGAACCATCAACCGATGGAACAGAAGTTGCCTTCGGAAGTTGTGGGCGCTCCATCACTGGAGGCTTTCAAGAAGACATTGGACTGCCTTTTGTCAGAAATGGTGTAGGGTCTCCTGTTTGGCCAGGGGTTGGACTAGATGACCTAAAAGGTCCCTTCCAATTTGTTAATCTGTAAGATTCTTCAGCTCTGACTAGATGGTGGGAAATGGAAGGATTTATATTCCTTGCAGACAGCTGGTCATTTGCATTCTTTTAGAGAGCTGTTGAGACCACCTGGAGGTTTATTTGTGTCACCTGAGTAGTGCAAATGGGACAACTATGACCTGCAAATATGGCACAAGAAGAAGAAGAAGTGATTCTCTTAACAACTGTGGCAGAAAAAGTCATAAGATCAAGTGTGATTTCCTTAACAACTGCCTTGTTTAGCAATGAAAATCCTGATCCCAATTCTGGTTGTAAGATGAGGAGTACTGTACATGTATAGGGACAGATGACTGAGGTGTTAGAAAAGCAGGAATGGAATGGTGCATCATGAAAAAATGCTGGCTAATCTCCCTTTAATGAATTCTTAATCTGAATGAAAGCAAAATTTTCAGGTCTACAGTAAAAGACAGTGAAGGATGTATGTATCAATGCACACTAATCATATTTTCAGGTACAGCGAAATGCAAAAATGCAGGAGCTTGTTTATTTTGTGGTGTGCTGATTGTTGGCAGTTTTGGGTTGCTCTTTTTTCTTTCCTTCTTTCTTTTTCTAAGATAGCAAAACAAAAATAGCCAGTAGCAAAGTAAGGCTGAGTCCTGGTGGACCAAATGCCAGAGGTTTGCTGAAGATGTCCAGATGTTCATTTTGGCTTGCTGCTGGCAAACTGCCCAATTAATATCAAGCCATTTGTGGCAGGTATTTAAAAAAAAAAAAGGAGAAGATGATAGTGGAAAGATAAACATTTTAAGCAAAATTTCCCTTAGGAATGCCTTTATAATTAATAATTGTATCCTTTGAAATGGCTTTAATGCCATTTTGTAAATTAAACACCGCTAAAACAATAAGTCATAAACATTGGTTGCATACAGATTTAAGAGTATCTAGCCCAATTAAACAAACATGTTGTTTAAAAAAATGTAGTCCATTTAGATAGGAAGAATCCATAAACTCAATATTATCTATACAAGTTCTAGAACTATGAACAGGTGGTCCTCGATTTAAAACCATTCATTTAGTGACCATTCAAAGTTACAATAGCAGTGAAAAAAGTTACTTCCCTTTTTCACAATTACGACCATTGCCACATCCCCATGGTCCAGGGGTGAAATGCTCCTGGTTCGGACCAGATTGACTGATCCGATAGCGATGGTGGCAAATGGTTCGGAGAACCGGTAGCAAAAATCCCTCCCCTCCTCTGCCCCAGCTAAGCCACGCGATCATTAGAGGTGTTTTTTTTTTAACTTTTAAAAGCATTTTTTCTTCCGCCGAAAAAATGCTTTTAAAAGTAAAAAAAAAGCCTCTGATGATCGCGCGGCTCAGCTGGGATCGTCAGAACCCTTTAAAAGCTTTTTCCCCTCCCAGCTGAGTTGCCTGAACATCCCAGGCTTTTAAAAGCATTTTTTTACAACCTCTTTGGCTGAGGAGGTTGTAGAAAAAAATGCTTTTAAAAGTTAAAAAAAAAAAAAGTTGGCCACGCCCACTCAGTCACATTACTCTCCCCACCAAGCCACGCCCACAGAACCGGTAGTAACAAATTTTACATTTCACCCCTGCCATGGTCACATGATCAAAATTCATATTTTGGCACATATTTATGACAGTTGCAATGTCCTGGGGTCATGTGATCCTTTTCTGACAAGCAAAGTCAATGCGGGCTGTTTTAACCATTGCAGGGATTCACTTAACAGCTGTGGCAAGAAAGATCAAAAAGTGGTGCAAAACTCACTTAACAAATGTCTCACCTAGCAATGGAAATTTTGGGCTCAATTGTGGTCATAAGTCTAGGACTACCTGTAACTATTCTTTTTTTACCGATCACGAAAAGTTTGATGTATCTGTCTTTCATTTGCTGCAATGATGTGGTTTTCTTGGTTGATTTACACCTATTTGTATTTGGTAGTATTTAGCTGGTTCAGACCAGTTCGGGCGAACCGGTAGTAGTGACCTGAGGGTGGATCTGCCCACCTGCCCTGGTGCTACACCATCCTATTCAGCCACGTTTTCTAAACCACATATATGCGTGCAACCCGTGAGCAAAACACATGCGTGGAAGGCTGTGCACATGTGCAGAAGGCACGCAAGCGAAGCGTGTGTATGTGTGTGTGGTGTGTGCGTGCTCACATTTTGATGCTGGCTGAACCAGTTGTTAAACTATGTGAAGCCCACTTCTGCTCATGTAGTTATATAACTTTTGGTGGCTTCTCTACCAGTGGTGTAGAATTGGAGCGTTAATGATGTTTACCCATATTCTGGTTGGACAGACACCTTCATGCAACTAACAGACCAGTTAGATGTACATATGCTTGAGGCAATGGTACCCTAATTTCATTTGAGCTATTCCAACGTTCCTATCCTGCTACCTTCTAATTATCCAGGGACTAAAATTTTCAGCCTCCCCAGCTAGCATCATTAGTAGACCTCAAGTTGTAGATGATATCTCTAACTTGGATGTGGGGGGGTGGGGGAAAGAGCTTGGAAAGTCCACTTAGTTGCAATATATAAAACTGAACTAGATGAACAAAAAGTCCAGTTTAAGACAACATAGTGGTTACATGCTGAATAAACCTGGACACAGGTTTCAAAACATCTTGATAATTTTAGGGTGTGTTTTTAATTAACTTTTACATCAATTATATCTGGATCTCTTTTGCTAACCACCTTGAGTGCCATCTGTTGGTGAAAGAAATGAGTTTAAATCCTACAAGGTATATATATACAAGTATATATGCATAAAAATAACCTATGTAAGAAATTGGGGATAAAGTTATGTAAAAATTCTGGGTTTTTTTTTTTCTCAATTGATTAGTGCTCTTTACCATTCTGTGTTCATTTTAAGAAGAAATGTTGCTTAAGATACTTTTTTTCTTCCCCCAAAATTGCTAAATGTGTTTCTTTAATGTACTTTAATTGCACTCTTTTCCACCCACTAATGCATGCCAAAAGACAGACGTGTAAAACACGGTGTTAAGAAGATTTTAAAAAGCAAATCAACTAAAATATAATTTTAACAAATTCACATCATTTAGAAAAAGATCCTCTTTCTTAAGATGGATAAAATTTGAATCTTAGCCTGAACAAGTGAAGTGAACTTGCCTGAAGGCTGAAAGGATCTGTATGAGGAGAAATAGGTTAGTTTAACAGAGCGGTTGTGGATTCACAAGCTGGTTGTCTCTGAGGTGGTATCAACTTTAGCTTTGGACAGAGTTCTGGTCCTACAGATGGAATGGAGTTCTTGGATCTCAGCTCCTGCAAAAAAAAAAAAAAAACAGATGGAAGCTCTGGCCAAAAGAGCTTCAGTTTCAGTTCTGGCTTCAGCTTCAGTTATGATTTTCTGCAGTAGAAGATGGTGGTTATGGTTAATTGTGCCCTTATTATCTGAAGATGAACTACTATACTTGACATGGGACATGCTCTAGAGCAGGGGTCTCCAACCTTGGCAACTTTAAGACTTGTGGACTTCAACTCCAGTGTTGGAGCACCCACAACTTCTGAAAGCAAGCCTTTCCACTGATTCATTGTCCTCACTGTTCAGAAATTTGTCCTTAGTTCTAGGTTGCTTCTCTCCTTGATTAGCTTCCATCCATTGTTTCTTATCCTGCCTTCTGGTGCTTTGGAGAACAGGTTGACACCCCCCATCCTTCTTTATGGCAGCCCCTGAGATATTGGAAGACTACTATCATGTCTCCTCTGGTCCTTCTTTTCATTAAACTAGTCATACCCAGTTCCTGCAACCGTTCTTCATATGTTTTAGTCTCCAGGCCCTTTATTATTATTATTATTATTATTATTATTATTATTATTATTATTATTATTATTATTATTATTATTATTATTATTATTATACCGCCCTTCTCCCGAAGGACTCAGGGCGGTTCACAGCCACAATAAAACAATAACAATATACAGATAAAAACAGTGGTTAAAAAACTTATTATATGTTTGGCCAAATTTAAAACATTTATACCATTAAAAACCCATAAAATTTATATCAAATATAAATATTAAAATTTAAAACTATTTAAACTTTAAAAATTCCTAAGCTAGTCCTGCGCGAATAAACAAATACGTATTCAGCTCACGGCGAAAGGTCCGAAGGTCAGGCAGTTGACGCAGTCCAGGGGGAAGTTCGTTCCAGAGGGTAGGAGCCCCCACAGAGAAGGACCTTCCCCTGGGGGCCGCCAGCCGACATTGCTTGGCGGACGGCACCCTGAGAAGTCCCTCTCTGTGAGAGCGTACGGGTCGGTGGGAGGCATTCAGTAGCAGTAGGCGGCCCCTTAATCATCTTAGTTGCTCTTCTCGGCACTCTTTTCAAAGTCTCAACATCTTTTTTTATATGTTGTTGCGCAGCCTACATTATGAAATTCTGGATGATGTCCTCTCCATGCAGAGCTGATTTTTAAAAAGATTAGATTCCTCATACCCTTCAAAGGAGGGAAATAGAGGAAAGGGATTCAAACAAAGGGACTTGTTTGCTCAGCTGTTGCAGTCTTCATTGCTTTGGAAGAATAAATGCCAGGTCACCTTTCTCAGTTGGAGATCTTTACAGCAGCAAAGGAATGGGAGGCAATAGATGGTTTTCTGCCACATCCTGTCACTTATGCATTGGTGTAGATTTTCTAACCTTTCGGTTTGCCCATATTCTTGTGGCGATTTATGATTCCCCTCTACAATTATGCTTATGTTTATGCAAAACAAAAAACAAAGAAAAACTATGGAAATGAGTTGAAGTTATGGAGTCACCTAAAGAAACTGAACTGAGGCAGTAAACCACACTCCATGAAATTTTGTAAAGCATTAGAATAGGGGAGAACTGGAGAAATTCTGTCCCAGTGGTTGGTAACTGGGTACCTGTGGAAACCCTAAAACACCAGTGGGTATCTCTTACAGTGATCTCCAGGCCTCAATCATATTTGCTAAAGAAGGCCTCCATTTTATTGCCAAGAATGCCTTGAAACTGAAAAATATTAAAAAAGAGGTTGCACCTAGTGTTGTGTTTGGAAGTATGCCCAACTGTCCAGGAAAAGAACAATTAAGATAATCTGGGGTGGGGTCACACTGCCCTCAGCTACTCCCTAGGAAAGAACGATCCTTGACTCCATAAATTTTAGATAAAAGGTTCTTTTACTAGAGATGCTGAGTGCAGAATGGATGAAGCAAGTTCTGAGGAAAAACTATGTGAAAATCATATATTGAAAGCAATCCCCAATGTCCAAAACCCTCTCTCCTCAGGAAGACTAGTCCAATCAGCTCTCATTCCCAATGTTTTGGGAACTTGGTGGCTCAGGCACCAGTATAAATTCCTTTACCAGGACGTGTCCTTGAAGCTCGGCAGATGGCTCAATTTGGCACCTCTGGTTCCTGTTGGTGTCCATACTTCCCAATTTTCCATAGCATTCTTTCACACCTCCAGCATGCTTCCCCTCCCAGATGCTCCCTGGATAGATGGATGGATAGATAGATAGATAGATAGATAGATAGATAGATAGATAGATAGATAGATAGATAGATAGATAGATAGATAGATCAATAGATCATGAATAAGACTGTGGCAAGCATAATGGGAACTGTCTGTCAAATTCCCTTGTGATGGCAGCCTGGATTAGAAGTAATTAATTCAAAGGACAGGGTTCCCAGAGTTATGATAAGTAAGATTTATTTTGAAGGAGGTTAAAATAATACAGAATTCCAACAAGGATTCTATTTTCATAAAGAAACAGATATGGAGACAAATTAGGGTGGAAGCTTCTGGTTATATTTGTTATGCTCTTTTGATGTAAGACAAGACGTTTGTCTCTTTGAGGAAAGTGGGGCAGTCTGTACTTCTTGACTACTTAACAAATGGCTTTAGGTTATTGAAGGGTATTAATATTAGGATTATAAAATAAAATATTCCCCATTAGGTTATTACCCAGACATCCAGAGGATTTTTACACCCGGAAGATAACAACACACACTATTCCTAAATTTGCATCTGTAGCCTGTAGAATCCATGCTTTGCTAAGAAAAATAAATTAATTTACTGGTAATGTTGAGTGGCATATTAGAATGTCATGCTCTTCTTATATTATTTGACCTGTAGTCAGTGGTGGGATTCAAATAATTTGACAACCGGTTCTCTGCCCTAATGACCAGCTGGGTAGGTGTGGTTTGGTGGTCATGTGACCGTGTGGGTTAGTCAACTCAACATCACTCACGTTGATAGGCGCTTCGCCTTAGCTGTTACAATGTTATAAGGGTTAACCAGAGAGGCAGTTTCTGTAAGCAGGGTAATAAAGATTAGGCTAGAAACAACACCAGAATGTTTCCTTCCTGCTTTCCTTACAGGATTAGCCCTCTAAAGTGGAAAAAAACCAAAATAAGATTTCTTCCAACAACCGGTTCCCCAACCGCTTAGAAAGTTAACAACCGGTTCTCATGAATTGGTGCGAACTGGCTGAATCCCACCACTGCCTGTAGTTAAAAAAAAATAAGAACCGCCTACTACACTTCTTAGCAGTCGGAGAACTGCCATTACGGCAGAGATTACTTCTCCCTTATGAAGGAAATGGCCATATTCTAATTCTCTCTTTATAAAATGTATGCAACTGATGATTATAAAAGCGGTTTAAATTGGGAGAGGAATAAAGCCCTACTCTAATTCCCACCACTGAAACTTCGAATGCAGAATACTCTAAGGTGAAGTGGCCAAGCTGTCAATCAAAATTCCCCAGAGCTTCAAGGTAGGTTTGGAAATGTTGCAAAAGGCTTGAGCATTAAGAAATAAATGAACAGAGCGTATATTAATAACTCCTTCAGGAGTCAGAAAGTTGTGACCAATAATGAGAAAAACAGAGATTAAATATCTGCATAAAATCAGATTCTATGCTGATAAATACTTAGACAGATAAATAGAATACCTCTCTCTCTCTCCCTCTCCCTCCCTCCCTCCCTCTCTCTCTCTCTCTCTCTCCCTCTCAGCACATCCCATAAATATAATATTTCCCACCTCTCTCTAGGAAAAGAATTAATAATAATAAAATCAGTATTTGTGCATAACTCTGACTACTTCATCTTTTAACTTCTGAGTTCAGACTCCCTGAGGGTGGCTTACCTAAAACAGCACCCCATGTGTGCGTATATATGAGTGTGTCTATGTATGTATGTATGTATGTATGTAAATCATACTTGAATTATGTATTTCTGTCACATCGTTGCAGAATAGAGAAGATATTGCGGTGAAAAGATGTTTATGATGCAAAATTCCTCCTCATTAAGAAATGGAACAGGGCATAAATGCAAGTCTCTGTAATTTTCTACATAAGCGTAAGGAAAGAGAATTGGACTTGTTATTTATAGGCAAGAAACTTGTGTTTCTGACTTACTGTATCCACTTGTGGGGATGAAAATAGATTGGTGGGTTTGTGCATAAAATGGCTTCTTTTTCACGGAATTTCTGGATAGCTGTCAGGCGCAAATAGCAACAGCAGTTAGCAATAGCACTTATATGATGCTTTACAGCACTCTCTGAGCTGTTTACAGAATCGGCATATTGCCACCAACAATCTGGATCCTCATTTTACTGACCTCGGAAGGATGGAAGGCCGAGTCAACCTTAAGCCCTGTGAGATTCGAACTGCCAAATTGCAGGCAGCCGGCAGTCAGCAGAAGTAGCCTGCAGTACTGCATTCCAACCACTGCGCCACCACTGTGAAAGACCAGCTCCAAGCGTGAAGGTTTGATTAAGCTGATTTATTGCTGAACAACCTATGCACAGAAATCCCAAAGGTGCTTTTTCAAAAGGCAGCAAGATTTTCTTTGTTTTGTTTTGTTTTTCTTGAAAACATTTTGCTTCTCATCCAAGAAGCTTCTTCAGTTCTGGAGATCTGTGAGGGGTCTATAGAACTAAAGAAGCTTCTTGGATGAGTAGGAAAGGAAAAACAAAGAAAGTCAAGTTGGCTTTTGAAAGCACCTTTGGGACAACCATGACCTGATGACTGAGAATCTCCATAGACGTTTATGCATAGGAATCTTCTCAACTAATGGTTGATACCTAATTAGAATTTTTTTTAAAAAGTCAATAGCATTCAAGGGAGGTTGGACTTGATTTTCTTGTCACTATGTAGGAATTCTAGGCTGATCCCACTTTTCACTCCATGTTGTGACCCAGGCCCAAGTAGGTAGTAATAAACTTAGTCCGTGGAAAAACAAACTTTATTCGAACAGCTGGGAATTACTTCATTCCCAGCGTCGTTCAACTCAAAGTAAAACAAATGCCTCCCAACACAAATTCTTCAGTTACCTCAAAAACCTTAGTCCAATTAGGCAAACTGCCAAAGGCCCTTCCTGGCAAACATACAGAAGCCACAAAAACAAAGACGTATACAAAGCAGAAGACGAAGCTGAAGACGTAGCTACAATGTTGTTTTTCGGCAATGGCCAAATGCCGATGCTGGTCTGCTTTAAGCCTTATGGGTGGGGCCAGTCATCTCTTGGCCCTACTCCTGAGTTGTCCTCTCTGCTTGAGCTGCTCTTGCCTTCTGGCAGCTCTTCTCATGTGTGCATTAGGAACAGGCTCCTCCTGTTCCTCTGCCTCACTACTATCAGTCTCTGGAGGCTCTGGAGTCCACACCTCACTTCCCGATGGCCGTGGCCTCACCTCAGCCTCATCGCTGTCTGACTCCATTGCCAGCTCTGTAGGCTGCTGATGGACCACAACAGTCCACCCCCATATTCTGCCAAGTCTTCTCATACAGTAGCAATTATTTGTTCAACATTTTCCAAACAGAACCTGGAATTCCTATACAGGAATTGGGGTGAATGGCTGCCCATTACAATGATACAGGTTTCTCCCACTTTTTTTTCTCTTTTATGGGAGAGAAAGTAGACAGAATAATCTTCCATCCTTCTGTAACATTTTTCTGGGACATTGTGGAATATGGAGAAAAGAGTGACTTCTGCCTTCCTTTCAGATCCTGAAAGGAAAGATCTGACTTCCTTTCAGATCCTGAAAGGAAAAAACAGGAAAACAAACCATGTGGAAAATTCTACCAAATGGTATTTATTTCTCTGGAAGGAATAAATCAAAAACATTCTTAGTAATATCTCTTCTGAAAAATGTTGCCCCAAAATCTGAATCTATGTGTCTGTGTTTCTATGATTTTGAAAACATTGGCTGTGAATAGGTTTCATGGTTCCTTCAGTAATTATTCTGTTGTTAATCCTGGTTTATTGTCAATAACCCTCCCCTCTCCCCATGTGAAAGACTGGAATACTGATCCTTAGACTTAACTAGACAACCTGTGCCCTGTTAGGTCATCATTTTAGAGGGATTTTCTTACCTAACAAGAGAAACAGTATGACCAAGGTTGGGCAAAAAAGCAGTGGGAGCAGAAGTGACTTCTTACTTCCTGCTGGTTTCCCCATTGAGTATCCTTGTGGGAGGCTGTTAGGGGGCAGCAGAAATCAATCCTTCCTTCCTTCCTTCCTTCCTTCCTTCCTTCCTTCCTTCCTTCCTTCCTTCCTTCCTTCCTTCCTTCCCTCCCTCCCTCCCAGCAGGCAGGTAAGTGGCTGCTGCTGGGTGGAAATAAGGGATTGCTAGACTGCCTGGGAAACTGTCATAGAACATTGTAAAATGAAGTTCATGTGACCCCAGCAGCATCCCAGTAATGCACCAGCAGCCGGTAGTACTGAACCAGTCACAGCTTTCCCAAATGTCATTCCCTCAGTAGTCATGGATCTAAGATTTTGAACATATTCTGTAAGTTTAGCCCATTTGAGTTCAAAAACTGTTGCCTTATAATGCAGGGGTCTCCAACCTTGGCAACTTTAAGCCTGGTGGACTTCAATTCCCAGAAAGCCCCAGCCAGCTGGGGCATTCTGGGAGTTGAAGTCCTCCAGACTTAAAGTTGCCAAGGTTGGAGACCCCTGTTATAATGCACTGTTTCACCCACTTAAAGGTCATGTCAACAAGGTTTTTTGTCATCTCTCCATCTCTTTCATTATCTCTATCCCTATTTATTTTTAGTTGACAAGACAATGAAAATAAAGGAACAAAACCTAATGTGCTAAAGCTGCCCACATTTGTAGGACATTTATGACCAACTGATGTTATATTTGCTACATAAAAATGCTATATAAATATTTTATATACTGTTGTTTAAGGGGCCAGAGAAATTCCTGGGAAATCCCACCACTACCACTTACACGGGAGGTAGTTCCATATAATTTCGAAATCAAACTCTCAGGAATAAGAACAAAGAACAGAATGTGTTGTTCCGTAGATTGGAGCAATAAATTGAAAACATTTCCCTTCCCACCGATAGCATTTTAAGAGTTTGCGAAAGTTGCTAAAAAGATGTGAAACTCAAATTGTCTGCATTTATAAAGCAAATGTTATTATGTGTGTCTCTGGCATAAATTTAAAAAACGGGAACACTATAACAGATGGATTCTTTGTTGCTTTATTTTCCTTTTCATGTGGAAACCTGCAACAGTAAATCATGGCTGGAAACCTAAGTCCGGGTGGACTTAAAAGTATCGGCTATATTTGCATTACCTGAGGCTAAAATGCGATGGGAGGTATTTTGTGCTTCGGCATATTGTGGGAACTAATCATCTTAACTTTACTCATATTATTGCTTTGTGGATTGGAGGAGTAAAAAGCATCTTATCATGCTACCATCACAATTCTCTTGTCTTGCCAGAGTTTAAATTTTAGCGTATTATGCAAAAGTTAAAAAAAAAAAAAGCAACCGTAAAAATAGAATGGAGAGCATTTGCCTATAAAATCACCAAGAGTTGGACTAACTGGTTAAAAAACAACAATGGGAAAAAAAGCCCTAATAATAAGCAGGTTTTCTAAGATGGGAGTCTCCAACCTTGGCAGCTTTAAGACTTGTGGACTTCAACTCCCAGAATCCCTCAGCCAGCAAAGCTGGCTGAGGAATTCTGGGAGTTGAAGTCCACAAGGTTGGAGACCCCTGTTCTAAGAAGAGGCTGGGAATAACGCTTGCTTGTCAGCCTACAGTTCCTTCTGAATTGTTTAATTTACTGTCAATTTGCTGTCAAATTCGATTCATGGAGGGCTGTGTTTGACCTCAGGGGGTGTTTGGTGGGCATGGCCAGGGTAGACATGTCACTCATGTCAGGGGCACCTGTGGCAGCCCAAACTTTCTGCCAGAGAAAATGGGCTCCCGAGCCTCATTTTCGACTGCAACAGCCTCCTGAAATCCTCTGCCAGCAAAAACGTGGGCCCTCCTGAGCTCCATTTTTGCTGGCAGAGGCACTATGGGCCGGTCCTTCACTGTTTTCAGGGCAACCCTTCAAGCCAGATCTAAGCACTCTACGGGCTGGATCCGGACTGTGGGCCTTGAGTTTGACACCTTTGGCTTAGAGCAGGAGTCTCCAACCTTGGCAACTTTAAGACTGGAGGACTTCAACGCCCAGAATGCCCCAGCCAGCTTTGCTTTGCTGGCTGGGGTATTCTGGGAGTTGAAGTCCTCCAGGCTTAAAGCTGCCAAGGTTGGAGACCCCTGTTCTAAGAAGAGGCTGGGAATAACGCTTGCTTTTCAGCCTACAGTTTCTTCTGAATTGTTTAATTTACTGTCAATTTGCTGTCAAATTCGATTCATGGAGGGCTGTGTTTGACCTCAGGGGGTGTTTGGTGGGCATGGCCAGGGTAGACATGTCACTCATGTCAGGGGCACCTGTGGCAGCCCAAACTTTCTACCAGAGAAAATGGGCTCCTGAGCCTCATTTTCGACTGCAACAGCCTCCTGCAATCCTCTGCCAGCAAAAACGTGGCCCCCCCTGAGCTCCATTTTTGCTGGCAGAGGCGCTATGGGCCGGTCCTTCACTGTTTTCAGGGCAACCCTTCAGGCCAGATCTAAGAACTCTGCAGGCTGGATCTAGACTGTGGGCCTTGAGTTTGACACCTTTGGCTTAGAGCAGGAGTCTCCAACCTTGGCAACTTTAAGCCTGGAGGACTTCAACTCCCAGAATGCCCCAGCCAGCTTTGCTGGCTGGGGAATTCTAGGAGTTGAAGTCCTCCAGGCTTAAAGTTGCCAAGATTGGAGACCCCTGGCTTAGAGGATACTTAGCGCTATGGGAGACTTGAATTCAAGACATGCCCCATGTCCATAAGCAGAGTGTAAAACAAAATACAGGCAATTTTGACTTACGACCGTCACTGAGCCCAACATTTCTGTGGCGAAGGGAGACATTTGTTAAGTGAGTTTTGCCCCGTTTTAGGACTTTTCTTGCCACAGTTGTTAAGTGAATCACTGTCATTGTTAAGTTAGGGACACGGTTGTTAAGTGAATCTGGCTTCCCTACTGACTTTGCTTGTCAGAAGGTCACAAATGGGGATCGCATGTCACACACACACCAGACACTTGCCACCGTCGTAAATATGAGTCTGTTGACAAGCATCTGAATTTTGATCACCTGACCACAGGGTTGCTGCAATGGTCGTATGTGGGAAACAACAGTCATAAGCCACTTTCTTCAATGCTGTTGTAACTTCAGACGGTCACTAAACGGCTTACTGTTGTAAGTCGAGGACTACCAGTCCTAACTGTAGCAGACTATTCTATTTAAAAAGAGTTCATGATGCGATTCGTCTGGGAGACAGAGAACAGCCTCAGTCCAGCTATCAAGAAACGCTAGCAGACATCCATTGTGTTTGGAGCTAAAACTGGTTTTCTTTAAAAATACAGGATGATAGAAAAGCTTATTACTATCTCAAGTATGTCTGAGCTACAGTGAGAGTTTCTTTTGTCTCGCAAAGAAAGAGACGTAGGAAATTCATTTAACAGGCCAGATTAGAAATAAAGAGCATTAAGACTGCGTGAAGACCTTGCTGTTTTCTGGTCGTTTGGTCGTGTAGGATGGGTAATAGGTGTGAAGAGAGGATGCAGTCTCCAAGAGATACCAACATCCCAATTAAGGGATAATCAAGTAATGAACGGAGAAGGGACCGAAGGTAAGAAATTTTGATGGAGGTGGCAAGCTAGAGTCAAAAGGACTCAGAAGTCGAGAGCAGCAGTTGGAAGCAGGAGCTGAAGAGAATCGTAAGAGGGCTGGAGAGAGTCAAGTTAGGAAAGGAAGATATGGTCAGAATTTCTCTTTGTGCTAAGCCAAAACAAGTAATCCTCAACTTACAACCATTTTCAGTGGTGGGATTCAAAAAAATTTACTACCAGTTTTGTGGACATGGCTTGGTGGGCGTGGCTTGGAGGGCATGGCAGGGGAAGAATTCTGTAATATCTCCATTCCCACCCCACTCCAGGGGAAGGATACTGCAAAATCCCCATTTTCTCCCAATCAGCTGGGACTTGGGAGGCAGAAAATACGGGTGGGCAGGGCCAGTCAGAGGTGGTATTTACCGGTTTTCCGAACTACTCAAAATTTCTGTTACCGGTTCTCCAGAACTGGTCAGAACCTGCTGAATACAACCTCTGAACCATTTGCTTAGTGACTGTTTGAAGTTACAATGACACCAAAAAAAGTGGTTTATGACCAGTGTTCAATTTTATGATTCTTGTAGCATCCCCATGGTCATATTTTAATGGGAGCTTTTTACCCTAGTTTTAATTTTTGGCCAAATTTTAGAATTAGTTTTTTTAATATGTTTTTAACTTTTGTTTATTGCTATGTTGTTCTATGTTGTTGGCTGTGAACCGCCCTGAGTCCTTCGGGAGAAGGGCGGTATAAAAATTTAATAAATAAAATAAATAAATAGAATTAGAATTTTTTTAGAATTAGAATTTTTTTGTTGGCCAAGTGTGATTGGACACACAAGGAATTTGTCTTGGTGCATATGCTCTCAGTGTACATAAAAGAAAAGATACGTTCATCAAGGTACAACATTTACAACACAATTGATGATCAATATATCAATATAAATCATAAGGATTGCCAGCAACAAGTTATAGTCATACAGTCATAAGTGGAAAGAGATTGGTGATGGGAACTATGAAACGATTAATAGTAGTGCAGATTCAGTAAATAGTCTGACAGTGTTGAGGGAATTATTTGTTTAGCAGAGTGATGGCCTTCGGGAAAAAACTGTTCTTGTGTCTAGTTGTTCTGGTGTGCAGTGCTCTATAGCGTCGTTTTGAGGGTAGGAGTTGAAACAGTTTATGTCCAGGATGCGAGGGATCTGCAAATATTTTCACGGCCCTCTTCTTGATTCGTGCAGTATACAGGTCCTCAATGGAAGGCAGGTTGGTAGCAATTATATAAATATGTATAAATATATATAAATTATATAAATATGATCAAAATTCAGGTGCTCGAAAATTGGAATATATTTTTGACAGGTGCGTTCTCCCGGGGTCATGTGATTGCCTTTCCTGCCACTCCCAACAAGCAAAGTCAGTGGAGAGAGGGGAGCCAGATTTCTAAATGATCATGTGATTTACTTAACAACTACAGTGATTGCTTAACAATACTGTGGATTGCTTAACTTTACTGCGGCAAAGAAGTCATAAAATGAGGCAAAACACACTCAACAGCTGCCTCGCTTAGCAACGGATAATTTGGGGCTCAACTGTGAGTGTGAGTCAAGGAGTACCTATGTGTGTTTTGTTAACTTTTGTGTGTATTTTGTGTCACACAAATCTAGCTGTAATGATTTGTATACAGGGACGTATGGGCTGCTGTGTTGTACAAACTCTGCGGTGAATTCAACAAATCAGATTTTGCTTTGGTGACTGCAGACTCCGTCGAAGGAAGGAGATGCAATAGACAAGAAGAAAATATTGTTGTTAATCATTGTTAAGTAATTTTAATTAACCATTAATCATTGTTAACATCATTAATCATCATTAAGTAATCTCCAATCCAACTGGATTGTAGTGTTTATAAATCCTAGCCCGCATGGGCCAATGCATAAAATCCAAGAGCTTCCGGATACATGTTACAACCAAGAAAATCTTTTAGTTGTTCTTATTTTTACTGTCTTGGGTCGGATTTAACGTCAACCTCTCCTTCCTGAAATGTTTTTTTCATGACAGGAAGATTGCAGAATGTTTTCCTTTGGATTATATCTGATTGGTAATTACTGTGACTAGCTGTGGACTTCGTATTAATTTAAAGACTAAGCCACCTAACATCCTATGCTTTAAAACCTTGTCTAATTAAGGCTCTTGTTAAGGAACATATTAGGATAAATTCAAGTAAGGTGTTTGTTCAACACTAGTTTGAAAAGCCTTCTGGGTTTAATTTCAGCAAGGCTGATAGATATGTGGCTGTTGCATTCTGGCTCACAGAAGAAATTGTATTACAAAACATGGACACGAACCAGCATTACTTTAAAAACAGACCAGACTTAACTATAAGCAAATCTCCCATAACTGAATTTTTAAAATAGGGATGCATATTTTTCTTTTCCTTTCCACCAAGAGCCAAAGAGGGCTGTCATGTAGAAAATTAAGGGGAGGTGAGACCAAGACAAGGGAGTAGGGGGGGTTATGGCAAAATTTGGTGTGATTTACTGTTGAGGTAAATGAAGTTAAAATTAAATTAGTTGAATACAGTCAACGCAACAACGACTTATAAAAAAAAAAACCCAAAAAAACAAAAACAAAATGCACAGGTACCGTATATGTGGTACCTTGCTCAATAGTAGTAACTTTGAGAGAGATCTTGGAGTCCTAGTGGACAACCATTTAGATATGAGCCAGCCGTGTGCAGCAGCTGCTAAAAAAGCCAACACAGTTCTGGGCTGCATAAACAGAGGGATAGACTCAAGATCACGTGAAGTGTTAGTGCCACTTTATAATGCCTTGGTAAGGCCACACTTGGAATACTGCATTCAGTTTTGGTCGCCACGATGTAAAAAAGATGCTGAGACTCTAGAAAGAGTGCAGAGAAGAGCAACAAAGATGATTAGGGGACTGGAGGCTAAAACATATGAAGAATTGGGTATGTCTAGTTTAATGAAAAGAAGGACTAGGGGAGACATGATAGCAGTGTTCCAATATCTCAGGGGTTGCCCCAAAGAAGAGGGAGTCGGGCTGTTCTCAAAGCACCTGAGAATAGAACAAGAAGCAATGGGTGGAAACTGATCAAGGAAAGAAACAACTTAGAACTAAGGAGAAATTTCCTGACAGTTAGAACAATTAATAAGTGGAACGACTTGCCTGCAGAAGTTGTGAATGCTCCAACACTGGAAATTTTTAAAAAAATGTTGGATAACCATCTGTCTGAGATGGTGTAGGGTTTCCTGCCTGGGCAGGGGGTTGGACTAGAAGGCCTCCAAGGTCCCTTCCAACTCTGTTGTTGTTGTTGTTGTTGTTGTTGTTGTTGTTGTTGTTGTTGTTGTTATATCCACTTTCTTTTATTAAATTTTAGACTTTTCAGGGACAGATGAAGTTGTGGGATCAGGAATTTTGTACCCTCTTCTAGAATATTGACAGAACAAATCATTTCATCCAGTACCATTTTGTTTTCATTGAGCCTATCAGGATCGAACTACAGACTGTGGGCAGAGTTAGCCTGCAATAATATATCTCAATTCTTTGGGAGGGAAGAAAGTTTTGTATTTTTTTTCCCCCTTTACCCTGAAAAAATATAATATACTCTAAATTTTTCTTACCAAATTGGCTTGCATTCCCAAATGATTTTAAAGTTAATGAAGCAAGAGTTGTAGAGAGCAGGATTTTATTCCCCCTTCAGCAAGGTTTGATCTTCATATATATTTAGTTTCATGTTTGGGCAATACCTTTGTTAAGGCCAGCTGAATCATCACAATTCGATGAGATGATTTTTCATTTCTGTAGCACACTTGAACAGAGTGGATGTTAAATAAAGTTGAGATTCTGGGAAAGAAAGAAAAAATATTAAAAACAGGACCTGTAGCCTGGGCTTTGGAGCCATAATACATAGGGAGGGAGCATGTTGCATTCCAAAGCCCATCTGCCCCAGCCAACATATTCTATAGTTGAGAAGTTCTAGAATTCTGTAAGAAGAAAATTGTAAAAAACAACAACGACCCATATCTTGGTTTTCAGTACTTCTGTGAAAGGAAATTTGGTCCAGTAACTACTTCAAGAGAGAGAACAATCTTAATAAATTCCCAGAGGTGAATGAGAAGATTGTGGTATTCTTTTCTTTTTCAGCAACATTTGTCCATGCTTGGGGTTTGTTTTTTTTTGGGGGGGGGGTTGCTCATTTTTTTCCCCATGGAATGTTTTAGAACATCTTGTGAGCTTTGTTGTTATACAAAGGGAATTGGAATGAAGAATAATATCAAAAGTTTGGTGCTTGTTTCATTAATTTGTAACCAAAATAATGTAACAGGAAATGTGTCATTAAGGAGACCAAATTGTCATTGGATATTGGTTTTACCATCTTTAGCTACAATAATATCATTGGTCCCTCTTATTCCTCCTGTTGGATTTAAATTCTGTCTCATTTCTCCATGTTGAGCTGCCTTAAATTCTGTAAAATATGAATTTTCTTGGTGATGCATTGATTTTGTTACAACCAGGGGTGGGATTGAAAAATTTCAGCAACCAGTTCACTGCCCAGGTGCTGGGTGGGCGTGGCCATGAGGGCGTGGCCTACTCACCCTCCTGCAACATGGCAGGTGGGATATTTTCATCCTCCCAAGGCTCTGGAGGCTTTTGTCGAGCCTCCAGGAGGGCAAAAATGGCCTCCACTGGGCTCTGGAGGCCCTCCAGAGGCCAGAAACAAGCCCGTTTCTGGACTTCCGGTACTTCCGGTAGGCCTGTTTTTTGCCCTCCCAGAGTCTCTGTCCGCACCCTGCACTTAACCTGGCATCCAAAACAGGCTGTGTGGAGACTCCCGGAAGGGAAGCAGTGGGATAGGCAGGGCCAGCTAGTCCTTGGAACAACCGGTTTAGAAAACCAGATTAAAATTAACACCCGATTCGCCCAAACCAGTCTGAACTGGCTGAATCCCAACCCAGTTACAACTTTGGAACAACTTCGATGTCTCAAATTTTCTTTTGTTTCAGGATTTTGTTTCTTCCTACAGGTTATTTCCCATGGAACCATTTAGAGGTGGTATTGTAACTTTTTCCAGGATGGTGGGCCTCAAGGACTTCTTTCATGGAGCTTTTTGGAAATTTGTCTTGAGCTCATTTGTAGTGTAGTGATACCGTCATTGTGATGAAGAACAACAATATTTGTGAGATCTATATTGGGGGCGGGGGTTGGATTCAGTCAGCTTTGTTTAATGAAGAATTCCTACAACGGAAAATTAAGTGTACTAACGGAACTGAGGGAAAGAACAAGTTTCACCTGTAGCTCTGGTAACAGCCATTGGCAAAAATACACCAAATTTAAAATTCTGAAATTTTAAAAGGAGGCAAACACATTTTTCACAGATTTATTTTTCAAGATGGCTAAGGAGTGGATGACAATGACCCTGAAAAAAAATGCGGAAGAATTAACCAGCTTCTCTGCCAAAAATTGAGTCGAAAATACCAATAGCCTTTTTGTGATCAATTCAAGATAAGAATTATAGCCAGTTCAAAATGGGAATTATAGCCAATAATTTCTACAGCCCCAAAGGTGCTTTTTCAAAAGGCAACTGGGGTTTTTTTTTTTTTGTTTTTTTGCTTGAAAATGCTTCACTTCTCATTCAAGAAGCTTCTTCAGTGCTGACTGAATGGTGAAGGATGGAAGGATTTATACAATCTGGTTGTTCACACTCTTTCTGAGAGTCCTTGGGGTTTATCTGTGCCCTCAGGATCAACTGAAAAGTGCAAAAGAGTGTGAAACCTTCTTGGAACTGCTGAAAGGACTGTGTTTACAGCACAGATGACTTCAAGAAATATAAAGCAAAAATAAAGTCCAGTTGCCTTTTGAAAAAACACCTTTGCGGCAACCATGAACTGGATGACTGAGAACCTCTGTAGATGCTACATTCCTAAACTTTCATACTTAATAAAATGGTTTTGAGATGGAGAAGGTAGAGTGAACCAATATAGCCATTCCTAAACTAATGCTCACAGATATTTTGATTCTACAATCATCGTAATTCCCAGTTAGTATCTGATTTTTGCTCCTAAGTGCAAACACATTGCTTCTCGGTAGGCAGAAAACTGAAAAGAGACATAAGACTTTCTCTGGGCAAAGAGGCAGATCAATTTCAAATAGTGTGCAATATTTTAAAAAAGCACTGAAAGCCAAAAACTGTGTTATCTATTCCAATCCCAATAAACGTGTCTACTTATTGATGATAAAGGGTAGTCTGGAAGAGATAAGCTTTAGAGGTGGGGAAGTATTTCTTCCTGGAATCCTCCTTAAAATAGAGTTGGAGGATGATGATGATGATGAGGAGGAGGAGGAGGAGGAGGAGGAGGATGAGGATGATTTCGCACAGTCAGCCAGATGTTCAGACTGGGGTTTGGCATTTTTGTCTACCTATCAAGTCATTAAGTGTTGTATCATTAAGTGTTAAATTTGTACCCTATGACTATCATTAAATGTTGTAAGTATTGTACCTTGATGAAGGTATCTTTTCTTCTATGTACACTGAGAGCATATACACCAAGAAATCCAGTTTTGGTCGCCACGATGTAAAAAGGATGTTGAGACTCTAGAAAGAGTGCAGAGAAGAGCAGAAAAGATGATTAGGGGACTGAAGGCTAAAACATATGAAGAACAGTTGCAGGAACTGGGCATGTCTAGTTTAATGAAAAGAAGGACTAGGGGAGACATGATAGCAGTCTTCCAATATCTCAGGGATTACCACAAAGAAGAGGGAGTCGGGCTGTTCTCCAAAGCACCTGAGGGTAGGACAAGAAGCAATGGGTGGAAACTGATCAAGGAAAGAAGCAACTTAGAACTAAGGAGAAATTTCCTGACAGTTAGAACAATTAATAAGTGGAATGACTTGCCTGCAGAAGTTGTGAATGCTCCAACACTGGAAATTTTTTAAGAAAATGTTGGATAACCATCTGACTGAGATGATGTAGGGTTTCCTGCCTGGGCAGGGGGTTGGACTAGAAGGCCTCCAAGGTCCCTTCCAACTCTGTTGTTCTATTCTATTCTATTCTATTCTATTCTATTCTATCCTATCCTATCCTATCCTATCCTATCCTATCCTATCCTATCCTATCCTATCCTATCCTATCCTATCCTATCCTATCCTATTCTATTCTATTCTATTCTATTCTATTCTATTATATTATATTATATTATATTATATTATATTATATTAAGACAAATTCCTTGTGTGTCCAATCACACTTGGCCAATAAAAAATTCTATTTTATTCTATTCTTACCAAGGATCTGGGATAGGCTGTAATAATAATAATAACAACAGAGTTGGAAGGGACCTTGGCGGCCTTCTAGTCCAACCCCCTGCCCAGGCAGGAAACCCTACACCATCTCAGACAGATGGTTATCCAACATTTTCTTAAAAATTTCCATTTTACCATCTTACCATTTTCTTCCCTATTTTAACTTGTGTTTCTAATCTGTTTTTTGTGGTGCTGTTTTTGATAGGTTGGATTGTTTTGTCCTTTTGTGTAAAGACAGATGCAAAAAATGAGTTAAGTAGATCTGCTTTCTCCCTGTTGCTTGTCATCTTCTTGCCACTTTCTCCCAGCAATGAGCCAATTGTTTCCTTGACTTTTTTCTTGTTTTTAACATGTTGGAAGAAGCTTTTTTTGTTATTTTTTACTTTTGTCGCTAGCCTTTGTTCATTGTGAGCCTTAGCTTTCCTCACTTCATCTTTACAGGCTCGGGCTATTTGCTGATATTCTGCCTTAGTTATTTGCCCCTCTTTTCACTTTTTATATTTGTCCTTTTTGTCTTTCAATTTGTCAGATAGTTCTTTATGCATCCATGCTGGTTTCTTTTGAGATCTATTATTTTTCTTCTTCACTGGTATTGTGCTAGACTGGGCTTTTATAATCTCACTTTTCAAAATTTCCCAAGCTTCTTGAGTTGATTTCCCCCTGAGGATTCTTATCCATGGAATCCTTCTCAAGCTCTCTCTAAGTTTATTGAAATTAGCTCTCTTAAAGTCCAAGACTCTGGTTTGACTTTGTTCTACTAGTTGTGTTTGCTTGATGTTGAATTCCAATATTGCGTGGTCACTTGCCCCCAAGGTTCCTGTAGCTTCTACACCTTCTATCATTTCATCTCTGTTAGTGAGAATTAAGTCCAGTAAGGCTGATCCCCTTGTTGCCTTCTCTACTTTTTGGGAAACAAATCTGAATGTTTGATAGTGTTACAGATATCATTGCAGGATGGAAGCCGCCTTCTGCAATTGACTGAAGGCAAATTTGTCAATGCCAAGGATGTTCAAGTGGTGCTCCAATTGTTTTGGGACTGCACCCATGGCGTCTATTACTATTGGTATTACCCTTGCTTGCTTTTGCCATAGTCGTTCTATTTCTATTTGTAGGTCTTTGTATTTTGTTATCTTCTCTAGTTCTTTCTCTTCTATTCTGCTGTCTCCAGGCACTGCCCTATCCACTATCCAGACTAATGGTATCGGTTGATACCAGGCAGGGAGTGTCATGCCCCAGCTTATAACCTTTTATACAGGGGTGAAATGCTCCTGGTTCAGATCAGATCACGTGATCCGGTAGCAATGGGGGCGGATAGTTCAGAGAACCTGTGGCAAAAATCCCTGCCTCCCCCCACTGCCCATGCCTCGCTGTTCCTCTTCTCTGTCCCTGAAGCGCTCGGTGGTGATATAGCTGCAAACGGCCTTAAATGACTGCCGCAGCGCTTCAAAGGGCCGCACTAGAGCTGATCAGCGCTGTAGGCGGCTAGTAGACCAATGCCTCTATTTTTAAAGAAGATAGACCAGTGCCTTCCACAAAAAGGCAATTAGTAGACCGATGCCTCTATTTTTAAAGACAGTAGACTGGTGTGCTCCCAAGTTTTGTATACTTTATTATTTTTATGATTTATTATTATTGGCCATGCCCATTCAGTCACCTGACCACCAAGCCACACCCACTGGGTCACCTGACCACCAAGCCATGCCCACCAATTAAGCCACGCCCACAGAACCGGTAGGGAAAATTTTTAG
Organism: Ahaetulla prasina; assembly: GCF_028640845.1. Taxonomy (NCBI): domain Eukaryota; kingdom Metazoa; phylum Chordata; class Lepidosauria; order Squamata; family Colubridae; genus Ahaetulla; species Ahaetulla prasina. The sequence goes on along the minus strand of NC_080549.1, from coordinate 19,038,687 downwards.
ATTTCACCCCTGCTTTTATATATATACTATTATTGCTCTCTAGCCCCATTTAGTGGCTGGAGGGACAAAAAGCAATTATATTGTTTTGAAGCTGACCAACCCCTTTAGCCATCAGCCTGCACTCTCAGAACAAGTGCATGCTGGGAAGGCAGACTTCATTTTCCTTTAGCATTTGGAAGAGGCAAAAACACAAAGAAGAATCCATCTTCCTGTCAATGACTACTTCAGCTTCAACCACAACAATACACAAGCACACAATAAATTCAAACTTAAAATGAGCCGCTCCAATCTCGATTGCAAAAAATATGACTTCAGTAACAGAGTTGTCAATGCCTGGAATGCACTACCTGACTCTGAATCCCCAAAACTTTAATCTAAGACTGTCTACTGTTGACCTCACCCCATTCCTAAGAGGTCTGTAAGGGGCGTGCATAAGAGCACCAGCATACCTGTCCTAATGTTCTCTTTAGTTGTATTCATTTTATGTATTCAATTCATGCTTATACTTATATATATTATTTAATATGTATTTGACTAAATCAATCAATCAATCAATCTTAATCTGTGGCACATGTTCATCCAAGGACAAAACCCACATCCCACACAAAGAGCATTGCTTGTAAGATTTAGATTACTTGTATTTATTAATTGTTATGTTCAGCAGTAACTCAATATTGCCTATCTTGTTGTTGTTGTTGTTGTTGTTGTTGTTGCTATTTTCAGGTTAGAATGCAAATAGTAACTAGCTCTGTGTTTTTATTTCAAAGAACTTTTGATTACATTTGCAAATACATTCTGAATATATTCCAGATGAGTGCTGTGACCAAGGGAATAAAAATCAGTGACTCTCCCATTACACCATCAGAAAAAAAAAATCCTAAACTGACCTTAGGTGATTTAATGGGCTGTGTCTGGGATGTTGTGAGAAACTACAGATCTGGAGTACAGACTGAGAGTGTGCAAAACAAGGGTGAAATTCAGCAGGTTCTGAAGAACTGGCAGCAGAATTTTTTTTTATTTACATTTATATCCCGCCCTTCTCTGAAGACTCAGGGCGGCTTACAGTGTGTAAGGCAATAGTCTCATTCTATTTGTATATTTACAAAGTCAACTTATTGCTCCCCCAACAATCTGGGTCCTCATTTTACCTACCTTATAAAGGATGGAAGGCTGAGTCAACCTTGGACCTGGTGGGACTAGAACCTGCAGTAATTGCAGGCAGCTGTGTTTTAATAACAGGCTTCTTACAGCCTGAGCCACACCGGCAAATACCACATGTGGCTGGACCCAGAGTGGGGAGGAAACGGAGATTTTGCAGTATCCTTCCCCTGCCATGCCCACAAAGCCATGTCCACAGAACCGGTAATACAAAAAAAATTGAATTTCACCACTGGTGCAAAAACATACCGGAAGAAGACCAAAGTAGACAATTTGTTCTTTGTTGTCAAGAAAATCATAAACCCAGTTTAGTCTGAAGGAGATTGCTACTCAAGTAAAAACAGTGAGGCTGAGAAAAATGAAGTATCTTGACAAGTTGTTAAAATCCTGGTTTTGAATGAAACACACACTCACTCACTCTCCCTTTTCTCTCCCAGCATTGATAAAACTCTTGAAAAGATGAAACACAATGCCCTAGACAAAACAATAAAGCTGGTCACAGGAAAATATATATTCCTCAAGGAAGAGAGCCCTGCAGAAATCAGGAATTATAATAAAGGAACAAAGTACATTTTTAAGAATATTAAAATCAAGGAACTGAACAAAGGCCCTAATAGCTAAGTAGGCATGTTGCTTATCAAAGATATCTGCAACATGACATATTCCCACACCAAATGCTCTAATTTTTCACTGACAGAAACATATTGTCTCGTGTCAGCCCAACCAGGTAGACCAGACCAGGAAATCTCCAGTAAGAAAAGTTAAAACTACAGGTAGTCCTTGACTTACAACCACAATTGAGCCAAAAATGTATGTTGTTAAACAAAATAATTGAGTTTTGTTCCATTGTATGACCTTTCTTGTCACAGCTGTTAAGTGAATCATTGCAGTTGTTAAATTAGTAACACGGTTGTTAAGTGAATCTGGCTTCCCCATTGACTCACCTTGTTAGAAAGCAAAAGGGGATCACATTACCCTGGGACGCCGCAACCGTCATAAATATGAGTCACAGGGCCTCTGTGGCTCAGACTGCTAAGACAGTCTGTTATTAACACAGTTGCTTGCAATTACTGCAAGTTCAAGTCCCACCAGGCCCAAGGTTGACTCAGCCTTCCATCCTTTATAAGGTAGGTAAAATGAGGACCCAGATTGTTGGGGGCAATAAGTTGACTTTGTATATAAATATACAAATAGGATGAAGACTATTGCTAACATAGTGTAAGCCGCCCTGAGTCTTCGGAGAAGGGCGGGATATAAATGCAAATAAAATAAATAAAATAAAATAAATAAAGTTGCCAAGTGTCTGAATTTTGATCACCTGGCCAACTGAAGTGATTCACTTAGCAACTGTGGTAAGAAAAGTCGTAAAATGGAGCAAAACTCACTTAGCAACTGTCTTGCTTAGCAACAGAAATTTTGGGTTCAATTGCAGTCATAAGTCAAGGACCACGTGTAAAACTAAAGGAAGGGAGAAGTGCTTTCAGATTTGGAAGATTCTGTTACTGTAACCTTACAACAAAGGTGGTGCTAGTATTCCTGAAGGGACGTGGTGGCTCAGTGGCTAAGACGCTGATCTTGTCGATCAAAAGGTCGGCAGTTCAGCGGTTCAAATCCCCAATGCCGTGTAATGGGGGGAGCTCCCAGCTTCTGCCAACCTAGCAGTTCGAAAGCACATAAAAAATGCAAGTAGAAAAAATAGGGACCACCTTTCCTGGGAAGGTAAGAGCGTTCTGCGCGCCTTTGGCGTTTAGTCATGCCGGCCACATGACCATGGAGACGTCTTCGGACAGCGCTGGCTCTTTGGCTTTGTAACAGAGATGAGCACCACCCCCTAGAGTAGCACATATGTGCGAGGGGAACCTTCACCTTTACTAGTATTCCTGATTTGTGCTTTTGACTGGATTTCTTTGAGGTGCTGATCCATCCATTTTATATTCTACACCTAGTGACGTTTGTGAATTTCTTGCCAATATATATTAGGTTCCCACATCCCGAGAAGAAAAACCAACTTCTGCAGCTAAAAGATTGTGTGATGCTTAACCCCTTGATCCTAGACTCAGCCAAATATTTTCAAGGCAAGCATTTCAGCAAATACATTCACAGGTTTGCCTCCAGGAGAAAGACCTGGTTCACACGTTCTGCTAAACCATAGTTTTGTTTAATCACCGATCATTAAGACAATTGATTTGGTTCATACAGTCCGCTACACGCAAAAACGTGTCCCAAAATCCTTTCTGAATAAAGGTGCTGAATGGAGTGAACGAAGCAGCAGACGACTTCAAATTTATTTAGAAATAAAACAGGCTTGGCTGAATAAGCCAAATATTTATTCTTGGGGAGTCTTTTGGAAGTTCTGTGAAGCAGATCAGTGTAGGCTTGATTTAGAATGAAAGTAGCATACTATATCAACAAGACCTACTAAATCTTCCTTGAGTTTCGCCAAATTGTTCAGCAATAAGAGCAAAGCTGGTTAATTAAGACCCCAAGGATAAATTAACCCTTTGTTAATGGCTGGACCCCACAAAATGTTGACTCCCAAAGTGCTTTATTTGTTTTGGACTTGACATGATACATGAACGTGGCTTGTTCAGTCAACCAAGATGAAAACAAACTATAGATCAGCATAATAGATGAACCTGGCCAATTCCTCACGCTTGGCCTTGTTCATCTTGGTGGGCCAACCAAATAATCCATGGATTCTTCACTTTTAGAGACCCATGCTAAATCTCTGCATATCAGGTGATAATAATATCAGGGTGTAGGAGGAGCAGAGCTGTTGCTCACTGGGGAAATCCAAATTTTTTTACTACCGGTTCTGTGGGCGTGACTTGGTGGGCATGGCGTAGCTTGGTGGGCATTGCAGGGGAAGGATACTGCAAAATCTTCATTCCCACACCTCTCCAGGGGAAGGATACTGCAAAATCCACATTCCCTCCCCACTCCTGGGGGAAGGATATTACAAAATCTCCATTCCCACCCCATTCTGGGGCCAGCCAGAGGAGGTATTTGCTGGTTCTCTGAACTGCTCAAAATTTCTGCTATTGGTTCTCCAGAACCTGTCAGAACCTGCTGGGTTGTACCCCTGTGTTGCTCTCTCTGACAGAAATAAAATATTATTCAACGTTAGACTAGTTTTTGTAGCTCAGAGGCATGAAGTTTAGCATTCACACATCTCCTTCTTTCTAGCCACCTAAGTCATAAACTCAACTCTGTGTAGAAAATAGAAAATAGAATAACAGAGTTGGAAGGGACCTTAGAGGTCTTCTAGTCCAATCCCCTGCCTAAGCAGGAAACCCTACACCAGTTCAGACAAATGGTTATCCAATCTCTTCTTTAAAACTTCCAGTTTTTAACATTTGGAACATTTATGACTTCTGTTGGCAAGTTGTTCCACTGATTAATTGTTCTGTCAGGAAATTTCTCCTTAGTTCTAAGTTGCTTCTCTCCTTGATTAGTTTCCACCCGTTGCTTCTTGTCCTGCCTTCAGGTGCTTTGGAGAATAGCTTGACTCCCTCTTCTTTGTGCAGCCCCTGAGATATTGGAACACTGCTGTCATGTAACCCTGAGTCCTTCTTTTCATCAAACTAGACATACCCAGTTCCAGCAACTGTTCTTTATAGTGTAGGTTAATACCCATGCCTGAAAGCTTACAAGATACAGTTTCAGCTTGCTAAAAAGCAAATTCACATACGATACTCCTTAGATGTTAAAAAAAAATTGCTCAGTTAGAAGCAAATTAAGCTTTCTGGTCAAATTCTTACATGCCCACATCCAACAGCAAGGAAGTAAGAAACACATTGATTTCAGTAACACAGAACATAGAAAAATAGAATTGGAAGGGACTTCAGAGATCCAGCCCCCTGCTTGAGCAGGAGACCCTATATCATTTCAGAAAAATGGTTGTCTGGTCTCTTTTTGAAAGGCTCCAGTGAGCACCCACAACTTCTGAAGGCAAGTTATTCCATTGGTTAATGGCTCTCACCATTAGGAAAATTCTCCTTAGTTCTAAGTTGTTCCTTAGAGACCAATGCTCTCTACATGGGGCTCCCCTTGAAGGGCACCCGGAGGCTCCAGCTGGTCCAGAATGCGGCTGCGCGGTTGATAGAGGGAGCTACCCGTGGCTCCCATATAACACCTCTCCTGCGCAAGCTGCACTGGCTGCCTGTGGTCTTCCGGGTGCAATTCAAGGTGTTGGTTACCACCTTTAAAGCGCTCCATGGCTCAGGACCAGGTTATTTATGGGACCGCCTGCTGCCACCAATAGCCTCCCAGCAACCTGTGCGCTCCCATAGGAAGGGCCTCTTCAGGGTGCCATCAGCCAAACAATGTCAGCTGGCGACCCCCAGGGGGAGAGCTTTCTCTGTGGGGGCACCTACCCTCTGGAATGAGCTTCTCCCAGGACTTCGACAGCTTCCTGACCTCCGGACCTTTCGCCACGAGCTGAAGACGTACTTATTCTTCCGTGCAGGACTGGCATAAAATGATTAGTAATTTTAATTAGGTTTTTTATGGTTTTAGTGTGTATTTTAACTAATGGGCCAAATTGAATAGGTTTTTTAATGGGTTTTTAACTGTATATTGTATGTTTTTATTGTGTTTTTACTTGGCTGGAAACCGCCCTGAGTCCTTCGGGAGAAGGGCAGTATAGAAATTAAATTATTCTTATTCTTATTCTTTCCTTGGTTAGTTTCCAAACATTGTTTTTTGTCTTGCCTATTGGTGCTTTGGAAAATAGTTTGACCCTCTTGTCTTTGTAGGAACCCCTAAAATATTGGAACAGTGCTATCTGGAGGCTTTCAATAAGAGACTGGACTGCCATCTGCAGAAATAGTGTAGGGTCTCCTGCTTGGGTGACGGGTTGGACTAGATGACCTGCAAGGTACCTTCCAACTCTGTAAATCTGTAAAATCTGTTAGTCCTTCTTTTCATTAAACTAGACATACCCAGTTTCATTCTTCTTACATTTTAGCCTCCAGCTGTTGTGACCTGCCAGCAACCAGCAGAGCTGGCAGCAGAATAGGACAGTGAGGAGGTTGGGGAGGAATGTGGGCCAATCCCTGAGTCTGGGAAAGACTCGGATGAGGGCTCTAAGTCAGAGGCAGAGAGGGGACCAAGGCTATCTGGTAGTTCTTTGCTGCCTCCGGAGTCTCCGGAGTCTGACATTGGCAAGGCAGAAGAACAGCGTGAGCCTGTTCCCAGTGTGCAGAACTGCCAGAAGACAGGAACAATTAAGAAAACAGGGTCAACTTGGGAGTAAGGCTTGGAGATGATTTGCCCCTCCCATAAGACATAAAAGAGAAGCGAACGTGACGTGAGCTTTTGCAGGAAGCAATTAGTTCATCTGGTCAGTAAAAGCTCTGGAAAAACTCTGTTTGACTCTGTGCTAAGTTTGGCCTTGCCCTGCATTTGGCAATTAGTTCTCTGGCAGCATTCCAAGGGAGATAAGGTGGGTGTTTGTAAACACTTCCCTGATAGACTCTTTGAGAAGCCTTTTAGACTGGGAATGACAATAATTCACAGCAGTGGTGAAATCCACATTTTTTTTACTACTGGTTCTGCGGGCGTGGCTTTGTAGGCATGGTGTGACTTGGTGGGCTGGGGAAGGATACTGCAAAATCTCCATCTCCTTCCCACTCCTGGGGGAAGGATATTGCAAAATCTCCATTCCCACCCCACTCTGGGGCCAGAGGAGGTATTTGCTGGTTCTCTGAACTGCTCAAAATTTCTGCTACCAGTTCTCCAGAACCTGCTGGATTTCACCCCTGATTCACAGCCATTTGAATTAAAGAGGTTTGCTGTACTTTCTAAGGAAGCCTAGGTCAGAACACCGCCCCCCTAATCATTTTGGTTGCTCTTCTCTTCACTCTTTCCAGAGTCTCAACAACTCTTTTATATTGTGGTGACTAGAACTGGGTGCAATATTCCAAGTATAGTCTTATGCTTGGCCTTGTAAAGCGGTACTTGAACTTCACATGAACTTGATTCTATCCGTCTATTAATGTAACCTAGAATTACATTGGCTTTTTTTGGCTACTGCCACACACTGTTGGCTCATAGCTCAGTGATTGTCCACTAGGACTCCAAGATCCCGCTTGCAGTTATTGGCATTAAGCCAAGTTTCACCTAGTCTGTACCTAGGTTTTTTCTTACCTAAGTCTAGAGCCTTACTTTTACCTACATTGGATTTTATTTTGTTAAGATAAGAACCTAGTCTTATCCAAGTCTGTCAATATCTTTTTGGATCTTGAGCTTGTCTTCTGGGCGTGTTGGCTATTCCTGCCAGCTTAGTGTGGTCTGCAAATTTGATAAGTTCTCCTTCAATTCCCGCATCTAGTAAGGTAGTTCTAAATCTAGTCTGGAATAAACACAGAACTTTGGAAATAGTAAGAGGAATTTCCTAGGCTTGTTTATAATAAGTTCATTAATCCAGATTGTCTTGAATTATTTGAAATGCTTTTTCCTGGGTTTCTTGCCATCTGGGCTAAGATACTTTTTCAGATATAAGCTGTCAACTTACTCATCTTCGTTCTGTTTATTGCTTACAGCTATCCCCTCTTCCCTTCCCTTCCTTTCTTTTCTTTTCTCAGCCTCCCTCGTATTACTAATGCCATCCCTGGCTAACATATTTCCCCAGCTTATGTAGCATTTAAATAGGCAGCATTATTTTTCAACAATTGCCTAGTAAATCCAAAGGAAACACTGTCATTGACTTGAACCATTTTTAAAAACAATCTTCGGTGTTACGCATGCCAGAAATTTGTGAGTCTCATTAAAATCCCCAGCTGTAATTATTTTCCCTCTCAGAATATTAAAGAGTCTGTGGCAAAGAGGAAAAACATGATGATGTACGGAGGAAAAGGGATGAAATATTTATTTGCTTTTATGGTCCATGATCTAAATTGTACAAATATAGTTAATAGAAGCATCCATCGGTTGTATTTAAAAATCATGTATGCATTTTATTTCATCTAAAATAGGCAATGAATAAGCACCGCAAAGCCATAGTTAAACATTTGTTCGTTGCTAATGTAAAGAATTAATAAGGACTAAGGATAGGAATGGAAGATCTGTTATTCTCCCAGTTTAAGAATTGGAGGGCAGAATTGGGATTAGAAAAGCTAAAGATTTATTAGTCAATATCAAGATTCAGAATAGTTCCAAGCACTCACCTAATTTGACCACCCTCACTTTTCCAAATAAAGAAACCAGTAAGGGATAATAAATATTTATTTATTGATGGATCAGTGTTGTTGATGTACCTGGGTTAATAAACTGAGCAGAATGGAGCAATGAACATTAATTAATTTGTTTATTTAAATTAATAGCTTGCCTTTCCACTACATTTTTGTCAACTTGAGTAACAGCGATAAAACACAAAATAAAATGACGCGGAAACAACGCGTCAATAAAATCAATAACATCCATGAAAATAACCACCAGTTAAACTAATTGCAGGATCACTTATAACAGTTAACACAAGTTTATTACTGTCTTTGAAAAAAATATAATGTTGGCAGACAGTCGCCAAGGGAGGGAGAGATGCTTTTGGAAAAGTTTTCTAGAAAGTCTTTGCTGTATCCAAGGACCTCTGTGTGCATGTTGGATTTTTAAGAAAGCCACACTTCTGTAATATCACCTGTTACCCATCATGGCTGAATTGACATACATAGTTTGCTTGGCTTATCAGCTGTGTGAACCAATCCATTCTAAGCCATAGTTTACGACTGAATACATTATTATGTGGGGATGCATCTAAATCTTGACATATTCAAAGAAATCCACGAGTAGCATAATCACATCTTTGTGTGATGGGAAATAGATATATGGGCATCTAGTATAAGCGATAATGTTATGATGTCATTGCACAAATGATGCCATTTTTTTGTGATATTATAATGCATGCAATATCAGCTACCTTCCTTACAAATTCTACAGTAATCTGTGGAGGGTGCATTTTTCTTTTTTTTTAAAAAAAAATCAAAAGCAGACTCTCCTATCACTGTTTGTGAAAAATGTTCATTTGTGAAATGTTCCTTACATTTCCATTGTAAGTGACTACTGAGAAACAACAGAAAACACTGGTAGAATAAACTTAATTTCAATAACAAGGTTCAGCAACTCAGCGGCTGGTCCTCCTTAATCCTTTTACAATAACAAGAGAATAGTTATTATGTGCATTTAGCTTCCAACAAGAAAAAAAGGAGTGTGTGTGCCCTTTTTGAAGCTTAACCCAAAGCTTAAAATTATGCTCAAATGATTTCTATTAACATTGTAAATAACGGCTGGGGGAGAGGGAAGAAATTTCTTGTGAAATAATTTTTAGAGATTTTATTTTACTCGAAGTTGTCCATTGTAGAATGTTGTTTAGTTCGGGAACATTTCTAATCTTATTGTGTGAATTGTAGATCACCTGTTGCCTTCCTCCCTCCCTCCCTCCCTTCCCCCTTCCCTCCCTCCCTCCCTCCCTCCCTTCCTTCCTTCCTTCCTTCCTTCCTTTTTTCCTCCCTCCCTCCCTCCCTCTCACCCTTCCCCCCTTCCTCCCTCCCTATATTATATTTAAGAACTGCCCATCTCCCTTACAGGGGACTTGGGGCAGTGTACAATAATATGAGCAATGCTATGATACCCTTATAGGGACGTGGTGGTTCAGGGGCTAGGACGTTGAGCTTGTCAATCGAAAGGTTGGCAGCTCAGCGGTTCGAATTCCTAGTGCTGCCGTGTAACGGGGTGAGCTCCCGTTACTTGTCCCAGCTTCTGCCAACCTAGCAGTTTCGAAAGCACGTAAAAATGCAAGTAGGAAAAATAGGGACCACCTTTGGTGGGAAGGGAACAGCGTTCCGTGCGCCTTTGGCGTTGAGTCATGCCGACCACATGACCACGGAGACGTCTTTGGACAGTGCTGGCTCTTCGGCTTTGAAACGGAGATGAGCACTGCCCCCTAGAGTTGGGAACGACTAGCACGTATGTGCGAGGGGAATCTTTACCTTTACCTATGATACCCTTAGAAGAGGTTGGGCCAATTAAAGGGTTAAAGCAGGCAGAAAGCCTCTGGAAAGGAAACAATCCCATATGTGTCCTTAAGCTCACACACCACCTCCAGCCTTCCCAAAAGAGGCTGAAGACACATCACTGAAATTTCTCCATGTTGCTGCTGTATTTTGACAGCTTGTCTTCAGCCTACTGGGGCTCATTGGTGACAGGTTGCTGTCCATGGTATTAAACTAAAAACAATCAAACCGTATTAGGACATTTCACATTGTGTGACCCACTTTTGAGAGTGGTTGTTGGAGACCTAAGAAGTTTAATAAGTGAGTGATTGTTTGCTATTCTATACACACATAACTAGGAAGTCCCGTTGAACTCAATTTGAATTCTGACCTAAGAGACACAGACAGAATTTCATTATAGTATCATTCTTTTCCCTAAGTTTATCTCAGCCTAGCCTTCTAGCACTTCCTCACCCTTTCTACTGCAGAATAGTCTTTTTTTTATTTTGCAATACCCTAACAACTCAACTAAGGTAAAATGTAAAGGTTCCCCTCGCAAATACGTGCTAGTCGTTCCCGACTCTAGGGGATGGTGCTCATCTCCGTTTCAAAGCCAAAGAGCCAGCACTGTCTGAAGACATCTCCATGGTCATGTGGCTGGCATGACTCAATGCCAAAGGCGCACGGAACGCTGTTCCCTTCCCACCAAAGATGGTCCTTATTTTTCTACTTGCATTTCTTATGTGCTTTCGAACTGCTAGGTTGGCAAAGCTGGGACAAGTAACGGGAGCTCACCCTGTTATGTGGCACTAGGGATTCGAACCACTGAACTGCCAACCTTTTAATCGACAAGCTCAGCATCTTACCCACTAAGCCACCACATTCCTTAACAACTCAGCTATAATGCACTTAATGCTGGGCACCTACAAGTCTTGATAGCATTAACCAAACAGTAGATAAGGATCACTAAGACTGAAATTAGAATAGACCCTTGGAAGTCATAGCAAATTGAACATTGGATCTTGGATGTCCCTGACTTTATCCAACATTTTAACATAGTTGGTAGTTAACATGTTAAGTACCAACTAAGGTGGTACTTTGGTACTCAACTGCTTTGAAACCCATTGAATTTGGTACTCAGTGCAATTTGATGCAAACATTTTGTCCTGGTACTCATCATTTGTTTGGTTGTTGTTGTTGTTAGTTGTGAAGTCATGTCCGACCCATCACGACCCCATGGACAACATTCCTCCAGGCCTTCCTGTCCTCTACCATCCTCTGGAGTCCATTTAAACTCATGCCTACTGCTTCAGTGACTCCATCCATCCACCTCATTCTCTGTCGTCCCCTTCTTCTTTTGCCCTCAATCTTTCCCACCATTAGGCTCTTCACCAGTGAGTCCTTCCTTCTCATTAGGTGGCCAAAGTATTTCAGTTTCATCTTCAGGACCTGGCCTTCTAAAGAGCAGTCAGGGTTGATCTCCTCTAGGACTGACCGGTTTGATTGCCTTGCAGTCCAAGGGACTCACAGGAGTCTTCTCCAGCACCAGAGTTCAAAGGCCTCGATTCTTTGGTGCTCAGCCTTTTTTATGGTCCAACCTTCACAGCCATCCATTGCAACTGGGAAAACCATAGCTTTGACTATATGCACTTTGGTACTCAACGCCAAATTTGTTTGTTTGATATTTATTTGTTTGGTAAATTTGTTTTTTTTGTTTGGTACTCAACGCCAAAGCCAGAACTTGTTGTTGTCAGCTGCCTTGTGACTCACTATATCATTCCTTATGGGGGGAAAAGTTATTTGGTACTCATCCTTTTTGGTACCCATCGCACCTCCTGGAACCAATTAACAATGAGTAGCAAAGTAACACTGTACAACACAGTGGATTTAATTTAACATAACATAACAACAGAGTTGGAAGGTACCTTGGAGGCCTTCTAGTCCAACCCCCTGCCCAGGCAGGAAACCCTACACCATCTCAGTCAGATGGTTATCCAACATTTTCTTAGAAATTTCCAGTGTTGGAGCATTCACAACTTCTGCAGGCAAGTCGTTCCACTTATTGATTGTTCTAACTGTCAGGAAATTTCTCCTTAGTTCTAAGTTGCTTCTTTCTTTGATCAGTTTCCACCCATTGCTTCTTGTTCTACCCTCAGGTGTTTTGGAGAACAGCCCGACTCCCTCTTCTTTGTGGCAACCCCTGAGATATAAATCAAATTTGATTTGATTTTTCTTAATCAAGCATTTAAGACCAAGATGCCGGAAGATGCCATGATAATTAAGCCTTGCAATCTAAACCTATAAAAGAAAAGCAGCAATTCTGCAAAAGAATGTTCTTGGTTACTCCTCCGGTGTGCTTCATGCATTTCCCCAGGGGCTGTTCCAAGTTGAGGTGGTGTTCTCCTTCCTATAATAACCGCTTGTAGACAAAGTGCGGTGGACATATAAAAAAGTATATATCAAACAAATTAGATATATGCCAGAAAGCTATAAATAATGAATTAAATATTGGTGCACTCATAAATATTGCAGGGAAGAGCAAAAGGCTCTGAAAGAACCCTTCCCTCATGAGTTCTTACTCAAACCACTGGGGCATCTTGTTGCTGAGGAAACTGAATTATACATTTCTAGATGTATAATTAGTTCTACTGTCAAGCTTTTAAATTTATCTCGGAATACAGAATTTTAAATTGAACAAGGAATCGCCTTTAAAAGTATTGCATTTATCTAGTGCCTGCTTATTTATTAACTGTCTCGGAAAGAAGTTAGTGAATTCTTGGGCTTTTGTTTTGCTTTTTCCTTCTCTTTTTTAACCAAGATTTCTAATTGTTCTGTTACTTTTGTAAGATTTCCACCGAGGACGGTTGATTTAGTATTAAAACTGCAATCTTATAGCCTTAGGAAAATGTTTCAGCGGTGATTCACAATCCCCAAACCCTACAGGGAAGAAGCAAAGATAGAAAGAAGTTCTGCCAGTTTGGGGTTTTCTGGGTTTTTGCTCCAATTGCAAATAAGGTTGGGATGAAATAGGGGCATGCAAAACCTGTCAGATACAAATCAAATTCTGCTCTGAAACACTTCATTCCAAGACTGAAAACTTTCCAGAATAAGAGGAGCAACTTTTTTTTTTAATGAAAAACAGTTGTTTTGTATTTAAAATGGGATGTTTCAAATTCGAGGAGTTTTATACACCATTATCACAAAATAAATGTGGACCGGCTCTCAAGCCAATGCACATTATTAGTGGTATTTGGAAATCTGAAAGAAGGCTAGGATATTTGTAGATTTTTTGGGTTTTCGGTATTTTCCAATTATCCTCAGCAGAATTGACTGGATTCTCCTTTTACCACCTTTAGTATTGGGATGTAGTGACAACAGCAAGCCTGATCTTGAAGCTGTCAACAAGCTTGGAAGATTTCAGACTGGAATTCAATACTGGAATATGAGGATAGGTCTTGAACCTTCTCTCCCCTTCCCTTCTTTCCCTTCTCCTCCTTCTTCCCCTTTTCCTTTCTCCCTTCCCTCCTTCTCTCTCTCCCTTCCCTGTCCTTCCTTCCCTCCCCCCCTCTCTCCCTATCTGCCTTTCCCTCCCTCCCTCCCTCCCTCCCTCCCTTCCTTCCTTCCTTCCTTCCTTCCTTCCTTCCTTCCCTATTTCTCCCTTGGTTCCCTCCTTCTTTTCTGCAGTGACCAAGATACAAACCAAGAAAAATAGCTCACAACTTAACAACCAGTCCCCAAACACATACCTGTACAGATAATACAAAACCAACCCAAAAGAACTCCATGCCTACATACACATTTTTCTGTTTTAAAACACCACTTCAACAGCTACTTTGGAGAGTGATTTACAGCGGAAAAGGGGAAAAACTGCTATTGAAGAATGTTCCATGAAAGATGACAGGAAATGCCATTTTATATCTTGCCAGGTTTGATAGTCAATTGGAAGGGAGGTCGTCTCTGGTTTTTTTTTTTGGGGGGGGGGTTAGGTTATGAGGTTTTTTTATGAGTAAAAACACATTGATATGTTTCTTTGGCTGAGACTATTTATTCTGTCTAGGACAGGAGCTGTAACTCACAGAATAGAAGATATGCCTTGCATATGTAGGCACCAGCTGAAACAGGCCCTAAGAATTGCAAATTATCTACTGTCCAGAAAATAGGATTAAATTGTATTTATTCTAGTCATTGGCCAAGGGCGGAAAAACAGGTCAAAGACCATGTGTCATCAGATAGAGCTGAGGTGGTACAGTGGTTAGAATGCAGTACTGCAGGCTACTTCTGCTGACTGCTGGCGGTCTGCAAATTGGCAGAACGTATCTCACCAGGCTCAAGGTTGACTCAGCCTTCCATCCTTCTGAGGTGGGTAAAATGAGGACCCAGATTGTTGGGGGCAATATTGCTACTCTGTAAACTGCTTAGAAAGGGCTCTAAAAGCACTGTGAAGTGGTATATAAATCTAAGTGCTATTGCTATATTATCTGTGCTTTAGTATTTCAGTACTCATCTTTAATTGGGTCTGGGACTTGCAACAAGTCCTAAAAAATAAGTACCAGGCAAACCACACGACTAATACATGACCCTTAATTTTGGCTGGAAAGGTAGCAATAGCACTTAGACTTACATACTGCTTCACAGTGCTCTTACAGTCCTCTCTAAGCAGTTTACAGTGTCAGCATCTTGCCCCCAACAATATGTCTCTTCATTTTATTCACCTCAGAAAGATGGGAGGCTGAGTCAATCTTGAGCTGGTCAGGATTGAACTGCTGGCAGTTGGCAGAATTCACCTGCAACACTGCATTCTAATCACTGTGTGCCCACAGCGAGTCCCGAGGTAGCTGACACCAACACATTCTAGCTTGCACATTGAATACCAAATGAAGGATGAGTACTGGGACAAAATTTTCAGGTCAAAATACATCATGTACCAAATTTGATGCATTTTAAAGCAATACTGAGGTACCACACTGTACATAGTTTGGTGTGAAGCTATATTGTGGAAAGGCAAGTTACCTCTTAGGATACCCATCTTGTGACAATTCCCATGACATTTTCTAAAATCAGATTTAAGTATTTATCAGAGGTTGTTGCAGAAATTAAATCCAGAAAGCACACACAGGTAAACTGATTCAGCAGGATTCATTAACTTCTTTATATTCTGTATATATAATACATGAAGATAAATGTACAATACCAATATAGATTCTCTTCAATGTAATAGCAGTTACAAGCAAAACACATGGCAGGAGAGAACAGTTAGTTTCATTTCAGAAGAGCAGATTAGTTTCAGTTTCTCTGCACAGACTCAGAAGCTGCAGACTAAGACATGCCCTAGCTCCAGTCTGTCTCAGCTCCCAAACAATCCTCATTGGCTGACTTAGTTGCTATGCCTATACATTGACTTACCTTGTTATCATGTCCTATTCCAATTGATGTATATATTCTGACAGTATTCATCAATCGATCAAAAAATGTCCCAGCAAATTGACGTGGTGGGACCAAAGTCTTCATTTTTCTCTTGCTGAGCAGCAGAAGCCTTTTATTTTGAGAAGTGTGTTCTCTTCTGCACTAGAATGAACCAGCATTCAAACAGTAGGAGTGAACAAAGGCAGGAAAGGACTTTCTTTCCCATATTTTTTTCCGCCTTTAATTTTGCTCTTGGGTCATGAAAACAAATGTAAAAGCACACATTTAAGGCATCTTATATATTTTTCATGTTGAAATTTAACAGATAGTTTAACAGATTAACAGAGTTGGAATGGACCTGATAGTCCAATCCCCCACCTAAGCAGGAAACCCTACACTATTTCTGACAAATGGCAGTCCAATTTTTTTCTTGAAAGTCTCAAGTGATGAAGCTAACACAACTTCTAAAGGTAACTTCTGTTCTATTGCTGTTACTGTCAGAAAATTTCTTATTTCCAGGTTGAATCTCTCCTTGATCAGTTTCCATTCATTATTCCTTGTCTAGCCTTCGGGTGCTTTGGAAAATAGCTTGACCCCTCCTCTCTGTGGCAGCCCCTCCCTGGTCCTTCTCTTCACTAGACTAGCCATGCCCAGTTCCTGCAACCATTTGTTGTATGTTTTAATCTCCAGTCCCCTAAGCATCCTGGTTAATCTCCTCTGCACTTTTTCTAGAGTCTCAACACTTTTTTTATAGTGTGGTGACCAAAACTGGATGCAGTACTCTAGGTGTGGTCTTACTAGGGCTTTATAGAGTGGTATTAATACATCACTTGATCTTGATTGTATCCCTCTGCAATTTAGGATTGCATTAGGATTGAAATCTTCCATCCAAGATCTTTTTAGTGTCTTCTAGTCAGTGTTGACTTCTGGAGATTGTCTAGATTTATCCCAGCAGTCTTCAGGCAAGATTTTGGAAGTGGTTTGCCATTGCCTTCTTCCTAAGGCTGAGAGAAAGTGACAAGCCCAAGGTGACCCAGTTGGCTTCATGTCTATGGTGGAATTAGAATTGTGATGCCTTAACTACAACTCCAAACTGGCTCTTTGGCCCACATAGCCATTGACATGAGTGTAAAGTTTGTCCTTTCTGAAAAAAATACATCATTTACAGATTAACAGAGTTGGAAGGGACCTTATAGGTCATCTAGTCCAACCTCCCCCACCCCGCTCAAGCAGGAGACCGTACACCATTTCTGACAAATGGTAGTTCAATCTTTTCTTGAAAACCTCAAGTGACGAAGCTCCCACAACTTCTGAAGGCTACTTCTGTTCCGTTGGTTGATTGTTCTCACTGTCAGAAAGTTCCTCCTCATTTCAAAAGCATTGTGGGAAAAGATTGCAGCATTCCTTTTAGCTGCTAAAATGCAATTGTGGATTACACATTTTAATGTTTCTTAGAGCTAAAACAGGAGAAGATGTTTCTTCTTGTTGTTCTTTTATCAAGAGGGGAACCCTCACCTCTTTTAACAATCCCAGGATTTGAATAATCTGGAAAAAGAATTCATTGCCCCGTTGTTGTTTTTAATATTCTCCTACTTGTTAAGGGATTCATTTATCTTTTAAATATTACTCATTTATTGAACATATTTTGACCTGCTTTCACCCCTAAAGACAGAAATGCAAGACTATAATAACACAAGCTATTCCAGCAATACGTTAAAGTAACGAGGAGAAACATTGCTACAATAAACAGCCATAGTTGCAAATATTATTAGAAGAGAGTGTTATATGGCCCAGCAGAAGATTACTGAGCACCTGATTCTGCAGATTCTGCAATGCCCCACGTCACCCCACTTTGGCAAACTTTACCATTATCTGCAGATTTCAGCTTTGCCGTAACTTCTTTTGCCCTTTAGCCACGGAGGAAGCAGGGGCTGTAAGGCTGAAGAAAGGTACAGAGAACCAAGCTGCAGAACTGACAGCATCCTCTAGAACAGAATTGCAGTGATAAAGTCAAATGAAACAGGGAAAGGAGGCTAAAGAGATTCTAAGGTAGCTCGAGAATGAGATACAGAACAGAATTCTCCTCTGTGCAAAAAAACCCCAAAAACACATTCCTGGAAAATTGAAAAGTGGCTTTTTAGCAGAAGAGGTCTTAACTGGGTCCTCCTCACCTAGAATCTTGCATCCAGTTTTGCTCACCACACTATACAAGAGATGTTGAGATTCTAGAAAGAGTGCAGAGAAGAGCAACCAAGATGATTAGGGGACTGGAGGCTAAACATACGATGAATGGTTGCAGGAACTGGGCCTGGCTAGTCTAGTGAAGAGAAGGACCAGGGGAGACATGATAGCAGCCTTCCGATATTTGAGGGGTTGTCACAGTGAGGAGCTATTTTCCAAGCCACCTGAAGGTCAGACGAGGAATAATGGATGGAAACTGATCAAGGAGAGATTCAACCTAGAAATAAGGAGGAACTTTCTGACAGTGAGAACAATCAACCAACGGAACAGAAATTGCCTTCAGAAGTTGTGGGAGCTTCATCACTGGAAGCCTTCAAGAAGAGACTGGACTGCCATCTGTCAGAAATGGTGTAGGGTCTGCTTGAGTGGGTGGGGTTGGACTAGATGACCTATAAGGTCCCTTCCAACTCTGTTAATGTGCTTGGGTCCATCAGCTTAACCAAGGTTCAATGAATGCAAGTAGTCGTTGACTTACACCAGTTCATTTAGTGACCATTCAAAGTTACAACGGCTCTGAAAAAAGTTGAGTTATGACCGTTTTTCACACTGGCTGTTGCAACATCTTCCATGGTCACATGATCAAAATTCAGACACCTGAATTTTTATGACCATTGCTGTGTCCCGGGGTCATGTGATCCCGTTCTGTGACTTTCTAATGAGCAAAGTCATTGCTTTGGAGGCCGTACGGGTCTGGATGGGGAGAAACAGGCTCAAGCTCAATCCCTCCAAGACCGAGTGGCTGTGGATGCCGGCACCCCGATACAGTCAGCTGCAGCCGCAGCTGACTGTTGGGGGCGAGTTATTGGCCCCAAAGGAGGGAGTGCGCAACTTGGGTGTTCTCCTGGATGCACGGCTGTCGCTGGAAGATCATTTGGCGGCCATCTCCAGGAGAGCCTTTCACCAGGTTCGCCTGGTTCGACAGTTGCGCCCCTTCCTTGATCGGGATGCCCTATGTACAGTCACTCATGCTCTCGTTACCTCTCGCCTGGATTATTGCAATGCTCTCTACATGGGGCTCCCCTTGAGATGCACTCGGAGGCTTCAGTTGGTCCAGAATGCAGCTGTACGGGTGATAGAGTGAGCTCCACATAGCTCCCATGTAACACCTCTCCTGCGCAGACTGCACTGGCTACCTGTTGCCTTTCGGGTGCATTTCAAGGTTCTGGTTACCACCTTTAAAGCGCTCCATGGCTTGGGGCCTGGATACTTACGGGACCGCCTGCTGTTACCTCATGCCTCCCACCGACCCGTACGCTCACACAGAGAGGGACTTCTCAGGGTGCCGTCCGCCAAACAATGTCGGCTGGCGGCCCCCAGGGGAAGATCCTTCTCTGTGGGGGCTCCTACTCTCTGGAATGAACTTCCCCCCAGTTTACGCCAAATATCTGACCTTCGGACCTTTCGCCGCGAACTGAAAACATATTTGTTTGTTCGCGCGGGGCTTTCTTAAATTGGGGAGATTTTAAATTTAATTTTTTAGTTTTAAATTTGGGGTTTTTTAGATTATATATTTTAATTTATCGGCCTAACTGTATAATAAGTTTTTTAATCTATTTTTAATTGTATATTGTTTATTTTTATCTTGGCTGTACACCACCCTGAGTCCTTCGGGAGAAGGGCGGTCTAGAAATCTAATAAAATAAATAAATAAATAAATAAATAAAGTCAATGGGGAAGTCAGATGCACTTATCAACCATGTTACTAACTTAGCAACTGCAGTGATTCCCTTAACAACTGTGACAAGCAGGTTGCAAAATGGAGCAAGATTCACTTCAAAATCTCTCTCTTAGCAACAGAAATTTTGCCATCGTAAGTCGAGGACTACCTGTATATTGCAAGGGTTTGGGTGTGCAGATAGACCAACGTTGTGGTCCGCCAGCAGCCTGAGGAGCTGGCAGTGGAGTCAGACAGCGATGAGACTGAAGGAAGAACATGGGCCAGTCCTGGAGGCTGGGGAAGGCCTGGATGAGGGCTCTGTGTCAGAGGCAGAGGTGGGGCCAGGGCCATCTGGGAGTGATGTGTGGACTCCAGAGGCTGATAGTAGTGAGGCAGAGGAACAGGAGGAGCCTGTTCCTAGTGCACGCATGAGAAGAGCTGTCAGAAGGCAAGAGCAGTTAAAGCAAAGAGGACGACTCAGGTGTAGGGCCAAGAGATGATTGGCCCCTCCCATAAGGCTTAAAAGACCAGCAACAGCGTTTGGGCTCTTTGCCGGAAAACAACGTTGATAGCCTTGTCTTGCTGCATTTATTTCTTGTCGGCGTCTTCTGCTTCTGAACTTTTGCCAAGAAAAGCCTTTGGCGGTTTGCCTAATTAGACCAAGGTTGGCGATAAGACTGAAGAATTGTGTTAGGAAGAATTTGCTTTGATTTAGTTTAGACTACACTGAGAATGTTTTAATTCTCAGCTGTTCTAATAAAGTTTGTTTGTTTTTAAACTGACTGAGTTTCCTATTACCTACTTGGGCCTGGGTCACAACAATCACGTCAAAACCAAAGCAATCACATTATGTGTAGGATTGTAGAACAGGATTACAATTTCAACACTGAATGAAGAAAAACAAAAACAAAAGAAACAGTTAGGGTGAATTTACAGATCTCCAGCTCAAGCCAAGGCAGACATAGCAAAGTTTACTGAACAGGCAAAGCTTTTAGCAAGAGAAAGATGGCGAGGAAGGAGTATCACGTCCTGATTGAAAGTGTGAATATAGAGGTGCCAAAAGTGCATTAGAAGGCCTCTACTTTTGTTTAGGAAACAGAGAAGAACGTGCCCTACCAGTGATGCAAAAAAAAAAAAAGAATAAAAAATAATTCACTGAAAGATGGTGGATGGAAAGCTTTGGGGATCGGGAAACATGAAGCTGAGAAAAGAGAATTATTATTTCTCTTTCCTGGCTTGGAATAAAGAGTCCCACTGGACTCCCCACAGTAGCATCTTTTTTTTTAAAAAAGGATTTTTTATTTTTAAAAAAACATACATAAAAGCATAACACCATCTTCAATTACAAATACAAACAGTGTGTCGGTTGGTTACAAATCTTTTGTGCATTTTCACCATAATCATAGCTTGTAGATTACCTAATTTCACATTTTATCAATCTAATATATATCCAATACTTTTGTCTTCATTAATCATTTATTTAACTATAACTATTTCTTCCCTCACATCATACAAAGTATTCTAAAATTTAATTTAACTTATATTGAACCATTCATTTCATCATCCTAAATCAATCCAATAATAATACATATTTATGTTATATTTTGTATATTTCTACAATTCTTGTATTATAAAGATCTCTACCAAACTTCGTTACCATATTTTTTTTATCTAACCACTGATAAAATAAGTCCCATATCTTATAATATTTTTTATCTTCCTGTTCTCTAATTTCAAATGTCAATTTGCTCATTTCAGCATATTCCATTATTTTCTTAATAACTTCATCTTGCGTTGGTATTTTCTCATTTTTCCAATTTTTAGCAAACACAATTCTAGCTGCTGTTGCTACATTCACAATCAAATATCTCAATTCTCCATTATATGTTTCAGGTATAATCCCCGATAAAAAAACCTCTGGTTTAAAGTCTATGTGCTTTTTTATCATTTTTTCCAACCATGTATGGATTTTAGTCCAGTATCTTTTAGCTTCTACACAAGTCCATCACATATTAGCCTGGTATCTGATGGCATTTCCAACATTTTTCGGATTTATTCTTGAACTTTCTGGCTATTCTTGCTATACAGTAGCATCCTTGAGACATTAACAACGGGGTTCGGAATAGTATTCATCTTAGCAAATTTGGGGTTCAAATTCTTTAGCCTGGCTAGGTGGCTCACTAGCTAAGATGCTGAGCTTGTCGATCAGAAAGGTCGGCAGTTTGGCGGTTTGAATGCCTAGTACAGGTCACCTGCGTGAGCAGGGGGTTGGACTAGATGACCTACAAGATCACTTTCAACTCTGTTACTGTTACTGAGTTAAGATAAAGGTAAAGGTTCCCCTCACACATACATGCTAGTCGTTGCTGACTCTAGGTTTCAAAACCAAAGAACCAACGCTGTCCGAAGACGTATCCATGGTCATGTGGCCGGCATGACTCAACGCCAAAGGCGCACAGAACGCTGTTACTTTCCCACCAAAGGTGGTCCCTATTTTTTCTATTTGCATTTTTTACCTGCTTTCGGACTGCTAGGCTGGCAGAAGCTGGAACAAGTAACGGGAGCTCTCCCCATTACACGGCAGCACTAGGGATTCGAACCACCGAGCTGCCGACCTTTCGATCGACAAGCTCAACGTCCTAGCCCCTGAGCCACCGCGTCCCCTTGTTACTGAGATAGGAAGGGGCAAAGCCAGGAAGTTTGAGTGAGTTTGCCAAACCTAAGACGAAATCTATTTTGCAATTGGTGAAAAGTTTATTACGTTTTCTTTCTGTGAATGCGGGTTTTTTTATTACCCCTACATTTTATTCAAGGTACTTAGGGATTTCTTTTCTGTTTAAACTTGGTAAGGTTCCAATGAAGGAGAATATTTGTAGCTCAGGGTTGAAATGAGGGGTCCTGGGTGTTTTCTGAGCTTGGTCGTTTTCTTGAAGACGTTTCATCACCCATCTGGGTAACATAATCAATACTAGAAAGGAATGGGGTTTGTGGAGAGGAGGAGGAAGAAGAGGACTGTGGGGTCCTGGGTGTTTTCTGAGCTTGGTTGTTTTCTTGCAGATGTTTCATCATCCAAACTAGGTCAGTACTCATGATGCACTGAAGATGATTCATTTAGTGACTGTTCGAAGTGACAACGGCTCTGGAAAAAGTGACTTATGAACGTTTTTCACGCTTACAACCTTTGCAGCATCCCCATGGTCATGTGACTTACATTTGGATGCTTGACCAGTGGTTCATATTTATGACCGTTGCAATGTCCCAGGGTCATGTGATCAGCTTTTGCGACCTTCTGACAAGCAATGGGGAAGCCAGGTTCACGTAAGAACCGTATTACTAATTTAACGACTGCAGTGATTCCCTTAACAGCTGTGATAAGAAAAGCCGTAAAATGAGGCAAAACTCACTTAACAAAATTTCTCATTATGGTCATAAGTCAAGGATTACCTGTACTGATGATGTTACCTAGTTTGGGTAAGGAAACATCTTCATTACAGCGGTGGGTTGCTACCGGTTCTCCCCGGTTCAGGAAAGCCGGTAGTGGAGATGTTGATGTGACTGCGAACTGGTTCGCTCTGACCATCATCTGGGCCCTCCTGCCGGCCCTTGTGCTATACCTACCTTTATTCCTTCATTTTTAGCCCAGCTGAGAGGTGTGGCAGAGCGGATTGCAATGCCTCAGCTATTCAGCAAGTCAATGCATTTGCGCGAAGCGCGAGTTTGGTGTGCATGCGAGTGAAGCAAGCACGCGAGCACTGATTGTGTGGAAAGCGAACCGGTGGTAACACCAGTTAGAACTCACCACTGCTTCATTACCCAAGGACCGCTCACTGGTAACTTTCGACTAGATGACTTTAGTGAAGTGTCTGATAAGGCTATATTATGGCTCGGCATGGATGTATGAAATCTATATGGTGTTTTATTTCTGAGTGATCTAATTATCTGAGATCCTGCACTTAACAGCAGTGGTGAAATCCTCCATGGGTTGCCACCAGTTTGCTGCCCACGCATGCGTGGTGTGCACCAAATGCGTGCTGTGCACGCGCATGAATAGAATAAAATAGAATAGAATAGAATAGAACAGGACAGGACAGGACAGAACAGAACAGAACAGAACAGAACAGAACAGAACAGAACAGTATAGAATAGAATAGAATAGAATAGAATAGAATAGAATAGAATAGAATAGAATAGAATAGAATTGAATTGAATTGAATTTTTTATTGGCCAAGTGTGATTGGACACACAAGGAATTTGTCTTGGTGCATATGCTCTCAGTGTGTACCAAATGCATGCTTCGGGCAGAAAAAGGAGCCATTTGAAGGTAAACAGAATGGCGATGAGTTAGTGAGTTTAGCTAGCTAATATAAATCGCGTGGCACAGCTGATCATTGGAAATACCAGTTCGGACAAACCAGTAGCTTTTTTAAAACTATACGTTCACCTGAACCCATGTAAACTGGAAGCATTTCACCCCTGGTTTACAGAAGTGGCCAAAATTGTGGAAACCTTTTGGGAAAAGTGTGTTTTTGAGGTTTGATGGCTAATAACACCACTTTTTTTTTTTTATTAAAAAGTTTTACAGAAAATTTCCACAAATACCTCCCCTCCCCCTTTTTGGCCACTACTGTAGGTGTCTTCAACTCTGAGGTCTTTGGTAAGACACTCCCAAGACTTTTATTGCTTCTGGAAAAAAGATGCTTATGAGGAATGCTTACCGACTCACAAAACGGCTATTGTGTTGCGTTTGGTGGTCCCATAATATCAATTTACCCAAAGTGAGGATGTGTTAATTCCTCTAATTCTTGTCCACATATATCTTATTAAACAGTGTTCCCCAATTTAATGTCACCTTTATTTTATTGATTGGTTGACTGACTGAGTGTTCTGGGCAGATGGTCATACTTCCATGGTTCTTACCGCGTTTTCCCGAAAATAAGACCCTGTCTTGTATTTTTTTGAACCCCAAAATAAGCACTTGGCCTTAATTTTGGGGAGGTCTTATTATTTTGGGGTGCGTGGAGCAAGATGGAGCTCCTCTTGCCATCTTACCTGATTTCCAGCTCTGCCTTTAAATATTTTCAGGGAGGGCTTATTTTCTGGGAGAGGCTTATTTTAGCACATGCACTCAAAAGCCTGACTGGATTATCAGGGGATGTTTTATTTTCGGGGAAACAGCTATACCACATTATTATTGTTTATGAAGGATTATGTGGAGTTGAAAGGCATTATGCAGGAAATTGTTCTTTGTTTTAGACTATCAGCTTCTCAACAAGATATAAAGTTTTAGATATAAATGCAGAGAAATATAATTAAAGGAGAAAGAAAGGGTGGTAGATAGGTATTGAAAGAGTATCTGGAAGTAAACTGCAGTTCATTCACTGGGGAAATGTAAGGAGCAAATAGAAGTAGCACCTTTCTTCTATTTGGGGGGGAAATCGCAGATTTGCTATATCTACGTTTATGTACTTTTGCCACAAATGTTCTCTTTTCTCATCCTTTTAGCAAGTGCTACTAAAATATTTGTAACTCTAGCAGGTGAACAATCAATATTAAACAATCAACAATTAAACAATCAATAAAAAGAATTGGTTCTCTCTGAGCTTGGTTGTTTTCCTGAGCACATCTCATTACTCAACTAGGTAACATCACCAGTGCTATAAGAGAGTGGAGTTTGCTCTCTATTTATATACAGTACTTTGCCCTATCAGTGTTGGTGGAAGTATAGTTTTTTCCCCTTGGAAACTCCTTGATTAACTGTTGTTTACTGCTTGATTATTGGTCTGACCAATAATTCCTTATTTAGAATACTGTTTATTGCTTGATTGCTTGTCTGTTGATCCTAGTATTTATCCGTGTATGTCTGGGTGTTAAATCACTGCCAAGCTGTGGTCTTTTTGTTTCCTTTTTCGCTTTTGTATTGTCTCTTTTGAATTGTGTGTAAATGTTGTTTACCTCTACGTGCCTGTTGATGGCTGATTTGTCTGAGTTGCCAAACTTCCAGGAAGTCCCTAGCATTTTGGGGCTGCAAGAAACTTAATCAAAGAACTACGAAAGAGAAAACAACACCTCCACCAGTAGCAGCTGGGCAAACTATTGTATATAAAAAGAGAGCAGCCCCACTCCCTATGCGCTCACTCTTTAATCTACTAAATTGTGCAAAGTTGGACTGCATGTTACTTTATATCCAGGATCTCAGGAGAAGTTATTAAAATGGCTTAACTTAATAATCAAGCTGGTTAAGTAAACTTGTGGTGTAATATAATTGTTGCTTCCCAGAGCATGATCATATCATCTGGTGGCTTGTGGGTTTCTCCCAGGCACATTGAACCTAGCCAGGCATCCTTGGAGAATGTTTTTTTTAAAAGGAATTTTAAAGAGTAAAATTCATTCCAAAAGCAATGTTAGGGATGAAGACTTCTACAGTATTTTGTATCTTAAAGCACCTCCTCCCAGTACCCTAGGAAGAAAATTAGGGCGTTTTCATAACAGTAACACAGTTGGAAGGAACCTTAGGGGTCATCTAGTCCAACCCCCTGCTCGTGTAGCAGGAGACTACTAGGGATTTGAACCCCCAAACCTTTCTGATCGACAAGTTCAGTGTCTTAGCCACTGAGCCACGTAGTCAGAATTTTTTCATTCTAGGGCTACTACAAAAGGATGGATGGATGGGATGGGATGGAGCATGATAGAAGATAGATATAAAGAATCAAAAATGGATCTGAACTGTTGCTCGGTTTCTCAGTGGAAACGGGAATGTATTAGGGCATAAAGAATAAGCAGAAAACGACACACCCACCCCCCAATTCAAAGGAAGGGCGTCCGAAGCTCGAATCTCTGTCTTCCGCCCTCTCATCATCCGAAAGCCCCCAAATCTCAGCCAAAGCTAGAGGGGCGCCGGGGGGGCGCCGGGGGGCTGCCAGCATCTTCTCCCTTACTAACCGCACCGCCGCCGCTTTTCTCGTCTCCGGCCGGGAAGCTCGGCAGCTCCGCGGCGAGACTGATCCGGCGCCGCACGCCGCGATCTCCAGCCATTTCCAACGCCCGCCTGCCTGCTGGGGGAGAAGAGCCGTTCCCTGCCTCGGTTTGACCGTCCAACTGTCCAGCGGCCGCTCGGGCGGAAAGAAGCGGGGCTGAGCCCGCCACTCCGGGGAAAACGCTGCTCGGCTTTCCGCAGGCTGTTCCGCTCTCGACCTGTTGCTCCCACCACCACCTGGCGCGGCGCCCCCGCCCGGCGATGCGATGCTCCTGCGACCCGCCTCGCAACCCACCCCACCCCACCCCACCCCACCACAATCCAACCCAACCCAACCCGACACAACTCAACTCAACCCAACACACCCCACCCCAGCACAACCCGACACAATCCAACACAACCCAACCCGACACAACCCACCCCACCCCAACACAACCCGACACAATCCAACACAACCCAACCCGACACAACCCGACACAACCCACCCCACCCCAACACAACCCGACACAACTCAACCCAACACACCCCACCCCAACACAACCCGACAAAATCCAACCCAACCCGACACAACAAAACCCGACACAACCCGACACAACCCAATCCAACCCACCCCAACCAGGGCTCTATCTCGGAGCGCCGCTGCCTTCTCGGGCACGAAGGCAAGCGGGAGACACCCCCCCTCCCCACTCGGCTGCCTCAGGAGCCACGTCCTCCTCCCGTTCTGCACCGGCCCGGGCTCTGTTGAGCCGGCGCTGCTCCTGCCGCCGCTGGCTGGCTCGCTCGGGGCCACCTACCCGGCGCCTGGCAAAGCAGGTGAAGGCAAAGCGGCGTCGGCTTCGGCACCGCGCATGCCCGTTCTCCCTCTCCCTCTCTCTCTCTCTCTCTCTCCCGGGCATGCTCATTAGCAGCGGCGGCGGCAAAAGGCGAGGAGCCGAGTGGTCGGCGCCGCTGCCGGGGAAGCCAGCAGTGGTGGCGGCGACGCCGGCGCGAGGCGCAGGCAGGGCTGAGGGTGAGGCGGCGGCGGCAGCTGTGCTCTTGGGGCATCTCCGCCGCTCTCAGCTGCTCGGAGGGTTCCGCCGGCGCTGAGTCCGGGGCAGGCAGGGGCGGGCGGGCAGGATGCGGGCGAGCTGCGGCAGCCGCCTGGGTCGCCTCCCGAGCGATGTGGATTTATCTTCGCCTTCGGCTTAGCGGCGGCGGCGGGAGGCGCGCGCGATGGCTGGCGAGCGGACCCGCGCGGGGCGGAGGAGGCGGCGCTGCTGCTGCTGCTGCTGCTGCTGCTCCTCCGGCTGAAAGTTCCAGTGGACGGCCAGGTAAGTTTGGCTCCGGCGGAGGCTGGAATTTCGGCGGGCGGGCGGGCGGCTGTCCTTGGCGGCGCGCCCTTTTCCCTGGGTTGGGTTCCCACGACGCGCGAGGAAGCCGCCGCCGCTGCCTGAGAGACCCAGCGGCTGCCTTCGCGCCGCGCGCCCCGCTTTGGCGAGCCTCGAGTGTGTGGCTGGCAGGAGCGCCTCGGGCGAAATCAGACCTCCACCCACCCACCTCCCCTCCCCTTGGGCTGCTCGGCTGCTTCCAAGGGTACCCAGGTGGAACGGCTCGTGTGAATGGCAGCTGTCCTCTTTCTCTCTCCCTCTCCCTGGAAGCAAGACCCGGACGCGAGGTTGGGGGCTCAGAAGCGCCCCGAGGAGGGCGAAGCTCCGGCGAAGTGAGTGGGAAGGTCCGGCAGGCTGCATCCTTTACTTTTATTCCTGGTGTAGTGTCCCTTGTCTTATGTGGGTGATGCGCACACACACGCAACACAACACAGCGCAAGAGAGAGACGCTCACACGCCCTGTTGTCCGTCGCTCGGATGCCTGTGATGTCATCTTTCACGTGTAGCTGAAAGGAACGTTGGAAACCGTACATCGGGGCGGCGGCGGCGGAGAATGTGGTCTTGAGTTGTGAGGTAGGGTGGAATTGATGCCTATTGTTGAACCTGGTGGAGGTGCGTCTGCAGTTGAATGTAGCCAGGTCAGAGGGAGGCAGCAGCTGTGCCTCTGTCTGATTTCTTAGGGTGCTTATTAATAAAAGACTGGTACCCACCCATCCACCCAGCCTTGAGATAGTTTGGAAGGATTGGCATTGTGGATATATTCCCCGAATATATGCTACTTCTGGATTATTTACACTTTGAAATGCTTGGGGTTTTGTTTTGTGTTCCAAAGGGTTTGGATACTTATGTACATCCTTTTCATTATGTAACAGAAGGCTGAGATAGATCACCTTTCTTTTTCAGGATATTTCTACTCCGGATTTGGTTAAGTAACGCTCAGATCTGAACACAGATACTTAGCAGTTTGGAAATGTGCTTTGGTCACCTGTAAACATTTCCAGCCTATAGTTGGTTTAGGTCTAGTTGCTTCATTTCCCTTTTATTGTTCTGATAAGTGAATTAGATATTTATTTTATTCTTATTCATTTAATAGATATTTATTTCATTTTTGGCTGCATCCCTCTTGCCCAGGTATAGTGCCAAGCATCCTCTTTTTAAAAATTGTGTATCATGCTGTTTCAAAATACCTTGAGGGCTTGCATTTAAATATCGGTGGTGTTTGCAATGTGTTTTAGACCTGTCCATGTTGTAGGGCGGTTGAGGTAGTGACTAGCTTAGTAAGTCCCAAGTCCACAAAGAAGTAAATTCAGGCTGATGTATCCTGAGCCATATTTACTTTATTGTGCTGAAGTGTGTTGCAACACAACCAGCTTCCCAGCTGGCAGAATCAATGTGATATATATATATATATATATTTGCTTCTTTAAATTGTAGCAGAGCTGGTAGGAAAGGAATTGTGACTTGCTCCCTGGTAAAAGGGTAGCAATGGCCACCTATTTCTCATCCTTTCCAGCCCTTTCCAGAGTCAAAGGGAATTAGAAATTTACCTTTGTAGTGATCCTTCGTTCTCTCACCTCCTCATCCATCAGTGGCTACTTTCTGCCTTTCTCAAATATGAATGTTGTGGTTTTATCTTTTTTCTAGCTGGTCCAGTTTCTTCATTTAGCATTTCAGGAAGTGATGCCCACCCCCATCTTTAAATGCCTTTTGGCTTGGTTTTGCTGGACATTGGGGAGAACCACTGAATGAATTAATTGGAAATGAATGGTGATTTTTTTTTCTTTTATGATATGGTGATCACAGAAAATGTGTGGACGGCAACATCATACGTGCAGAGAAGGAATCAACATTGCCGTTTGGGGTCAGCCACAGAAATAGTTTTTGGTATTGATTTTTAAAGCTTTGTGGACTCTTACCACTCCTTTTATCAGGGGGTGGCTGCCTCTCCCCACCTTTGTTAGTTCAGCAAAAACCTGTGTTGCAAATGATCATCTCGCACATCACAATATGTTATTAGAGGCAGTTCTTGCGCGCTTGTATGAATCTTTTCTCAGTGTTTTACTCTGGCAAGCTAAGGAAATTATCGTATGAAAACAGATTCTAGCCATTGGGTGAAGGAAGATGTGTTGGCTGTTTCTGGCTTTTTCTCCCCCCCCCCACTTCCTTTTGTCTCTCTGGAAATAAGTCTAAATCCTTTTTGGATTTTGTTTTACTGACTAATCTCAGTATTGAGTTAAACACAGCATATAGTCGACTTTCAAAGGAGTGCCTATGCATGCCGAGATTGGTGAACAAAACAGCATGTTAACCTCACCCAGGAAGGTACATGCTTGTGAAAGAACCTCCTAATAAATGGTAATTTTGTGGCTGTAATTCAGATTGCTCTGGCTTCCTGTGTATAACATGGTGTATCTTTTCTGACGTTCAGTTTTGTGATCTCTGAATGATCTTAGGGGGAAGAAATCTTTTCTAGGTGAACTACATGCTATCTTGTGCAGCACTCTTGTAAAAGCAATTTAATTTGCATCCACTTCTTCATATAATCTCTCCCACCTCATTAATAGCAAGTGCTTTATTTAAGAAGGAAGTTCCAAGCATTAGTATAAAATGGGTGCAAATCTCCTTCAGGGAGGGGAAACCGTGAAGCCGCGTCTTATTTTTTTCCCCCCCTTGCACTTGCTTATCTTTTTCAATATGTGGGGGATTTTATATTTGGGACTTTTTTAATTTTTGCATTTCATCCTGTTACTGCTAGATTATAGGAAAAATAGTGAGTAGTTAACAGAATTCTTTGCAAGCTTTCTGGGTGTAAGCATCACTGCATGTAGTGGGACTGATTTTTGTTAATTCCATATTATTTTTATTTATTTATCTTTCCCCTGCCTTTATTATTTTTATAAATAACTCAAGGCAGCAAGTACACTGAGAGCGTATTGCACCAAGACAAATTCCTTGTGTGTCCAATCATACTTGGCCAATAAAAAAATCTATTCTATTCTATTCTATTCTATTCTATTCTATTCTATTCTATTCTATTCTATTCTATTCTATTCTATTCTATTCTATTCTACTCTACTCTACTCTACTCTACTCTACTCCTATTCTACTCTACTCTACTCTACTCTATTCTATTCTATTCTATTCTATTCTTCTACTCTACTCTACTCTACTCTACTCTACTCTACTCTACTCTACTCTACTCTACTCCTATTCTACTCTACTTTACTCTATTCTATTCTATTCTATTCTATTCTATTCTATTCTATTCTATTCTATTCTATTCTATTCTATTCTATTCTATTCTTCATTCCACTATTCTATTCTATTCTATTCTATTCTATTCTATTCTATTCTATTCTATTCTATTCTATTCTATTCTATTCTACTCTACTCTACTCTACTCTACTCTACTCTACTCTACTCTACTCTACTCTACTCTACTCCTATTCTATTCTATTCTATTTTATTCTATTCTATTCTATTCTATTCTACTCTACTCTACTCTACTCTACTCTACTCTACTCTATTCTGTTCCTAACACTATTTCTTCCTCTTCCTGTTTTCCCCACAACAATAGTCCTGTGAGGTAGGTTGGGCTGAAAGAGAGGGACTGGCCCAAAGTCACCCAGCTGGCTTTCAATGTTAAGGCGGGACTTGAACTCACCATCTCCTAGTTTCTAGCTTAATCGTTTTTTTACCAGGTTTGCATCCAGGTTTGGTACCCGGAAATTTCAATTTTTATGAAGAATTAACCAGGTTATTCGTATTTTCATCCTGTGTGACACTGACAAGATTTTAAATTGAACTTCTCACCAATGAAGGAGGAAGAGAAATGAGTTTATGATTTGTTAAATGATCAATACATCCTGTACTAAAAACAAAAGTGTTAACTTCCAAGTCTCTCCTTAAAAGTAATGAACGAGAGAAAGGTTAATGGTGTTGGGAACTTAAGAGGGGAAAAAAACTTGTGCTCCAAGATTCGTTGAGCGCAGTCAACCCAGCAACGAATTTTGTAGCAGGCTTATTGAGCAAATACACACCCTATCATTTCAAGCTTTTGTAGATCTTAAGGACTTTGGTCTCTGTGGCACCACGAGGGTCTTTATTATTTGTAGAGTTGGAGTGCTGGCTTAATTAAAGGCAGAAAATAAACACTATTTGAAGGGTTCTGATTGTCAGATCTGTGTGACTTTCCCTCCCTTGGGAGGGAGAAAGATCTCGGTTTCTAAACCATTGCAATTGCTCAGTTTGGCGCTGTATCCCGTGCATTTAAGAATACCGTTTCTGTGCTTTTCTTCTGCAGGTTGTATTTGCATCCCTCTTAACACACCTGGGATCGCTTGTGGTTTCTCTCTCCCCCCCCCTCCCGCCCCCTTGGCCATCCAGCTAGTAATTAGTGGAACAGATTGCACAGATATGCAAATGATTTGTGTTTTCTCCTGGAGGCTGCTCTGTTTGTACAGTGCTGATACAGTTAACTGTGAAGTTGTCATAGACAACCTTTGAACACTAAGGGGGCGAAAAGAATCCATTTTGGGAAAGGATTTTAATTGAGGCGGAATGACTGTCCTTCTGAAGGGTGAAATGTAAAGGTTTGCATCTTTACTCGCTGTCTCTTTTTCCACCCCACTTTGTGATTTCCAGGAAAAAGACACATCATAAAGACAATAGACTTTTTTTCCCTGTTATATATACCTACAGTCAAGTTTCAGGATAAGTACTGAGGGAGATTTGTCTATTTGGGTTTGATAACTTTTTTTTTTTTTGGGTAACCGGTCCCTTTATAATGTTGTTAATATTTCATCAATATATGGCTTCTCTTCATACTTGCTTTCTGCAGCCTTTAATGCTTGCATATGAAAACCGAAGAGGCCAAGCTGTATGTTGTGTCTTGTCCGCTCTCACCGCAGCCGGGGTCTGCTTATCTGCTCCCAAACACGGAGGAATGTATGCCTCCCGGCCCCAGTCCTGGCTCCATGCCCAGACAAGCTGCAGAGGAGGGGGCATCTCCTGGTCCCAGCCCTGGCTCCATGCCCAAGCAGGCTGTAGAGGAGGGAGCATCCCCTGGCCCCAGCCCTGGCTCCATGCCCAGGCAAACGGAGCAGCTAGACCCCTCCCCCTCCTCCACAGCATGTGAGCCTGAGGAAAGTTTACTTCCAACAGCTGATTGGAGTGACCCTCGCATCAGAAGATTGGATAGGCGGAGGCAACAGAAGGAAGGGAGGGGCAGGCCTTAATGAGTGCTGAGTCATGGAGCCACACCCCATGGCCTATATAAAGGATCTGCTTTCTGGCAGTCTCTGAGTCAGGCAAAGTCGAACTTATCTTGCTGAAGTCACTTACTGGTCTCCTGCCTGCTCTGAGGACTTTGCTAGGACTTTGGGCAGAGCTGCAGAGGCAAGCCTGATTCGGATTTCCCTGACCCGGCCGTCAGCGGAGGAGTGGGACATGACACTGTATCTCTGATGGTCTTTGACAGGTTCTAATCTAAAGGGCGGGGGAAGGAGAAACAGATTCACTGAGAGGAATATCTGGGGATGGAAAACCAGATCCCTCTTAGGGTTCTAGATTCAATGACTTCTTCCCGTTGCTGGAGTTCCCGAAACTTCTGGGGAGTGCGGGAAGATCTGGAATTGATGGAAGGTACTGTGGCTTTGAAGGGACGTGGTGGCTCAGTGGCTAAGCTTGTCGATCAGAAGGTCGGCAGTTCATCGGTTCAAATCCCTAGTAACAGGGTGAGCTCCCATTAGTTGTCCCAGCTTCTGCCAACCTAGCAGTTCGAAAGTAGGTAAAAAACGCAAGTAGAAAAAATAGGGACCACCTTTGGTGGGAAGGGAACAGCGTTCCGTGCACCTTTGGCATTTAGTCATGCTGGCCACATGACCATGGAGACGTCTTTGGACAGTGCTGGCTCTTCGGCTTTGAAACGGAGATGAGCACCGCCCCCTAGAGTCGGGAACAACTAGCATGTATGTGCGAGGGAAACCTTTACCTTTACCTTTTTACTGTGGCTTTGATGGGAGGTGACCTTCCCACCATCTAACAGGTGTCAGATGCTGGAGGTTGCCCCTACCACCTTTGTGGTCCTCCGATATGTTTCTACAACACCTTTGTTTTTGTTTTGTTTTCTGGACATGTGGATAGACTTCTTAAAGCAGCACCAGACTGCTTATTATTTATTTATTTAAATTGAAAGAATCCTCACCAAAACAAAATTGTTTCTCGTTGTGCTCTGTTCGTCAGACCACCCTTAAAAGAAGCCATGGAGTTACCTTGTTGCAAAGTTTCATTCTAGTAGGAGCCTCTGTGAAACCTTGGTTAGCTGGAGAAGGCAAGCAGGCAGCATTCCAAGAAAGTGTCATGGCTGCTGTTCAGGGCCTTCCCTATTTGAACCCCCACCCCACAAAAAAAACTGGCATTTCTTTTTCAGCCAGAGAGATGGGGAGCGATGGGTCCCAGGCTCCATCCCAAGAGAAATTGGAATGATCTTGGGTTGATCCTGCAGCAGCCAAGCTAAGCCCATGGTTTTTTTTAATTATGGTTAGGGAATAAGTCAAAGGCTTATATAGCATTCTAAACCATAAACCAATGATTCACACACAGCCGAGGCCCAGGTAACCAAGGCATTATGCCATGGTAAGATATTTTCTCTGCTTGCATCCTCTGATGGTGGGGAGTGGGGGGGGGTCATCCCTGCATGATTTTGCTTTTAGAAAGTGGCTCCTCGGGGGTCCCCAACTGCTCGTATAGCTGAAGAAGCAAACTGGAATCCCTCCCTACACTCGGCCAAAGCTATTGTTTGCAAATAACAGGAGCTGTGTTCATACAGCATATTCAGTGAAAACCACGTCGATCATATCATGGTTGCTTTTTTGTAATGTGCATTTCCTGCATTTTGAACACCAAATCTGGGCTTGGATCATGGTGCTTTCTTTGTGACCCACAAAATCCTTTCCTGGGAAGTGCATGCATGTTCCTTTCTGCTTTTCAGAGCAATAGCCGGGTGCAAATGGGATGCCCCTATTCGTCTGTAGAGCTGTTTTCCTTCTCCTTTCTGTACAATTAGTTCTAAGCAGGTTGCCATTCTGTTATCTCCCGAGAGAGGAGCGCTACTACTAAAGATTCATTGTCTTGGACAGCTAATCTGGTGCATTGCCCAAGTTGACTTCCTGGCTGAATCAAATGGTTAGTACAGCACCAATTCTTCCCTTTCCCATCTGACCTTCATACAGGATGGGACAAAGTTTATCTAGCTATCATTTACACTTCAACAAGACTGAATCCCTAAACCGACCTAATTCAGATTAGATCTCTGTCTCGCCTAATTTTAATGGTTCCTCTGGCTTTTGTTCCTTTCAGTAAAATGTTTGTTTGTTTTTTATGTTATTTGTTTCCGGCATGTTTATTTTATATTTATATTTTACCTGGAGAAAATAATGGCAGTTTCATGCTTAGGAACAAACAGTGCAAGGGTAGGTCTTAGTTTTGAATGCATTTTCTGCTCCTTTTTTACCCTTTGCAATTGCAAGTAGGATGTTCGTTATCTTTGAAAGGACCAAGCTGCCTTCTCAGTTTTCCCGTAAAAGGAGTGGGGAGTCTGTGACCCTCCTAAGAGTCACTAAACCAGGGGTCTCCAACCTTGGTCCCTTTAAGACTTGTGGACTTCAACTCCCAGAGTCCCTCAGCCAGCAAAGCTGGCTGAGGAACTCTGGGAGTTGAAGTCCACAAGTCTTAAAGGGACCAAGGTTGGAGACCCCTGCACTAAACCATCTGCCAGCATCCATAGGAAACACGATAAGGGTTATTTGAACACGAAGAGGAGCAACTTCGAGGTGGCTGCAGGTTCTCTACACCTGCTCTAGATGATGACCACATCTTCTTTCCGAAAGAGGATTATCCTCTAGTTGAAAAGCAACCCTGTCTAAGTCTGATCTAAAGTTTAAGCACCATAACCAAGAAAAATAGCAGGGGCCTTGTAATTGCCCATTTGCTGTTAGCACCTGGACAGCAGACAGCGTCTTCCCCACTATGGAGAGATTAATTGTATTTCCTTTCGGTCTCTAGGTGCTTTAACAGAAGCAACTGAAATGGCTGCGGCAAAAACAAAACAAACAAATAAACAAACAACCCCAGAGTGAAACAGAAAGGGGGGGGAAAAATGCTGTTTCTTGGCCTCAGTGTGAATTGTTGGTAAGAATAGAATTCAAAACAGTGGCTTTTGAACTCCTTGGGTCAGTTTTTGAGTTCTGTATGAAAATTGTATTTTTTTTTTCCTCTCAGATAAAGTGAGGAATATTAAGTTTGCTCAGCGAAGAGATTAAATCTCGTGTGCAGCACTTACAATAAGAGACTCTTCCGTAGGAGAAATCCTTAGGAAAGTGATGGAATTGCAAATAATAACATAGGGCAGATTATAGTCCCTGATTTACGGTCACATTTCAGCCCGGAATTTCCACTGCTAAGCAAAACAGTTGTTAAGTGAGTTTTGCCCCACACTATGACCTTTCTTGACACAGTTGTTAAGTGAATCACTGCAGTTGTTAAACTAGTAACACAGTTGTCAAGCAAATCTGGCTTCCTCATTGACTTTTGCTTGTCAGAAGGTCACAAAAGGGGATCGTGTGACCCCGGGACACTGCAGTGGTCATCAATATGAGCCAGTAACCAAGCGTGCAAATTTTGATCACATGACCATGGGGATGCTGCAACGGTCATAAGTCTGAAAAATGGCCATAAGTCACTTTTTTTTAGTGCCGCTGTAAGTTTGAACGGTCGCTAAATGAACAGTTGTACATCAAGGGCCACTGTAGTGTAACATAAGGCTGCCTTAGGTCGTTTAGAAGGTTGGCCGCATTTGAAATATTATGAGATCATCCCATTCCAAGGAATATTGCGGAGAGGAAAAAGTGCAAAGCCAAGAAAAACCAAATGAGTAAAGAGCCAGAGAAGTTTTCTTGGAGAATAGAATAGAATAGAATAGAATAGAGTAGAGTAGAGTAGAGTAGAGTAGAGTAGAGTAGAGTAGAGTAGAGTAGAGTAGAGTAGAATAGAATAGAATAGAATAGAATAGAATAGAATAGAATAGAATAGAATAGAATTTTATTGGCCAAGTGTGATTGGACACACAAGGAATTTGTTTTGGTGCATATGCTCTCAGTGTAAATAAAAGAAAAGAAAAAGAAAAAAAAATACCTTCATCAATGGTACAACATTTACAACACAATTGATGGTCAGTATATCAATATAAATCATAAGGATTGCCAGCAACAAAGTTAGTCATACAGTCATAAGTGGAAAGAGATTGGTGATGAAAACGATGAGAAGATTAATAGTAGTGCAGATTTAGTAAATAGTTTGACAGTGTTGAGGGAATTATTTGTTTAGCAGAGTGATGGCCTTCGGGAAAAAACTGTTCTTGTGTCTAGTTGTTCTGGTGTGCAATGCTCTATAGTGTCGTTTTAATGGTAGGAATTGAAACATTTTATGTCCAGGATGTGAGGGATCTGTAAGTATTTTCACGGCCCTCTTCTTGATTCGTGCAGTATACAGGTCCTCAATGGAAAGCAATGAAACGTTCTCACCCTTTGGAATTCTTCAACCTTGAGGATAGATTTAAATAAAAGCATTGTAAAAAACGATGGTGATTGGAGAATTCTTCTGAATGTTTGACATTAAGTCTCATTGTGTTTGATGAAAGACAATTAAAAGGCATTCAAAGGCTGAGAGAATTGATGAAAGCCATCTGGGGGAAGTGGGTCATTCTTGTTTTTATTTATCATGAAATAGCCAAGGGGTGTGTGAAGGGACACGGTGGCTCAATGGCTAAGATGCTGAGCTTGTCGATCAAAAGGTCGGCAGTTCAGCGGTTCAAATCCCTAGTGCCACAGAATGGGGTGAGCTCCCATTACTTGTCCCAGCTTCTGCCAGCCTAGCAGTTCAAAAGCACGTAAAAAAGGCAAGTAGAAAAATAGGGACCACTTTTGGTGGGAAGGGAACAGCGTTCCGTGCGCCTTGGCATTGAGTCATGCCGGCCACATGACCATGGAGACATCTTCAGACAGCGCTGGCTCTTCAGCTTTGAAACGGAGATGAACACTTCCCCCTACAGTCAGAAACGACTAGCATGTATGTGTGAGGGGAGCCTTTACCTTTACCTTATGTGATGGAAAGTTGTCTGGATTCCCAGGAGGGAGGGAGGCAGG
The DNA here is from genome assembly GCF_028640845.1 of Ahaetulla prasina. Classification (NCBI taxonomy): domain Eukaryota; kingdom Metazoa; phylum Chordata; class Lepidosauria; order Squamata; family Colubridae; genus Ahaetulla; species Ahaetulla prasina. Next base: position 19,000,699 of record NC_080549.1, on the reverse strand, counting down.
AGTGAAATCCAGCAGGTTCTGACAGATTCTGGAGAACCAGTAGCTGAAATTTTGAGTAGTTTGGAGAACCGGCAAATGCTACCTTTGGCTGGCCCCGGAGTGGGGTGGGAATAGAGATTTTGTAGTATCCTTCCCCTGCCATGCCCACCAAGCCACACCCATCACACCACACCATGCCCACCAAGCCACACCCACCAAGCCACACCCACAGAACCACTAGTAAAAATTTTTAGATTTCACCACTGGAGCGAGGGACTCTATTTTGGAGGATGAAAATAATTCCTCCCTAAATAGTTCCCGAGTATACGCTTTATGGGGCAGATATATATATAAATGCAGATAAAGGTATAGATTAACAGAGTTGGAAGGGACCTTGTAGGTCATCTAGTCCAACCCCCCGCCCAAGCAGGAGACCCTATATCATTTCTGACAAATGGCAGTCCAGACTCTTCTTGAAAGCCTCCAGTGATGAAGCTCCCACAACTTCCGAAGGCAACTTCTGTTCCATGGGTTGATTGTTCTCAATGTCAGAAAGTTCCTCCTTATTTCTAGGTTGAATCTCTCCTTGATCAGTTTCCATCCATTATTCCTTGTCTGGCCTGCAGGTGCCTTGGAAAATAGCTTGACCCCCTCCTCTCTGTGGCAGCCCCTCAAGTCATCTGCTTCAGTTTGTCAAGAGTCCTGTCTATAGGTCAGGAACAATAAATCTTAGAAGATTCCTCAGTGACATAAGTGTTTAGAACGCAGCAGTGCAGGCTACCTCTGCTCACAATCTGGCGTTTGATTCTGATGGGGTTCGAAGTTGATTAAGCCTTCCATCCTTTCAAGATTTGTGAAATGAGGGCCCAGATGATTGGGGGCAATATGCTGAGAACCACTTAGAGAGTTCTGTAAAGCACTGTGGAGCGGTATATAAGTCTAACTGCTGCTGTTGTCAGGGTTCCAAGTAACACCCCTAATGAAAGAAAATTCTGAGGCTTGAGTTTCCTCAAAGTTCCATTTTATTAGAGATGTCATATTGACAGATCTGGGAAAACCCAAATCTGAAAGCTACCAGGTCCCTGCCCAACACCCACAAGTCCATCACATGGTCCAATCCCAGCACCATCCCAACTAGAGATGTCTCCCAGTTCCAGCTGTCCAAGTGCAAGGCAAGATGTCCTTGACTCTCTGAGAAAGGAACGTTATTATGACTGTATATATCACCCTGGCTCCATACAATCCCCCCCTCTCAGTTTCCCACAGTAGTAAATGTGGCAGGTCTGAAGATCCAACAAAAAAGATGGCTTCCAGGCCTGACGATTGCTAGAAGAGTCTTGGTCTTTCTTGGTTTTTGAGGCCCAACATCCAGACAATAAGAAAGTAAATCCTCTTTTCATTTGATCTCCATACTTGGCACTGTTAATTAAGTTGTTAAGTAATTATCTCTGATCAGGTAAAATTTCATTTGATAATACCACAGAGGGATTATTGCTTTGAAAAACATACACCTATACTAATTTACGCACATTATGGAAAATTTTGCATTTTTGTGATGCTTGCCCAAAGACTCACTGCAACAGTCTCCTTGGGAGAGCAATTCACAGCATAGAGGAAAGGAATGATTTAGTACGGCTGCCCTCCCTTGATGTAAATCGTGAATTACAGTACAAACCGCCATCCTTTTTCAGGGTTAATGTTACTGCTCAAGTCCTAGTACAAAGAGAAAAGAAAGGTGATCCGAAGGGCAGAAGTTGCACGTTCTCCCTTGCATGGACCATGACAAATTTATTTATTTATTTATTTATTTATTTATTAATCATATTTATATACCGCCCTATCTCCCGAAGGACTCAGGGCGGTTTACAGGCACTTAAAAAACACATAGACACATAAATACACTATAAAAACAATTAAAAAACTTATTCTATAAGCCCGTATTTTAAAATATAAAAAATAAAACCCAATTTAAAACCCATAAATTTAAAATCTAGCTCAGTCCTGCACAATTAAATAGGTATGTTTTGAGCCCGCGGCGGAAGGTTCGGAGGTCCAGAAGTTGACGAAGTCCTGGGGGAAGCTCGTTCCAGAGGGTGGGAGCCCCCACAGAGAAGGCCCTTCCCCTGGGCGTCGCCAGGCGACATTGCCTCGCTGACGGCACCCTGAGGAGACCCTCTCTATGAGAGCGCACGGGTCGCTGAGAGGCATTCGGTAGCAGTAGGCGGTCCCGTAAATAACCCGGCCCAATGCCATGGAGCGCTTTAAAGGTGGTCACCAAAACCTTGAAGCGCACCCGGAAGGCCACAGGTAGCCAGTGCAGTCTGCGCAGGATGGGTGTCATGCGGGAGCCACGAGGGGCTCCATCTATCAAATTCAAGGTATAACAAAATGGTGAGCTTATAGTAAGGAGAAAAATTGATACCAAGGCACGGTAACTTTTGCTAGAGGACAGATGCATGTGTTGACAGCTGAAAAACTGAGTTCGAGGTAGTGCTCGGCAAATATTTTCGTGCGCTGCCCGGAATCTCATATTCATATTCCTTCTTGTATTATCTGTTGTGGGTCTTAGGTATTTAAAATGGACCAATGAGATCCAAATGGACCGCTTTGAGTACTAGATTGCCCCTGAAATGTTATGTCCAGGATAATATCTTTCTGATATGTGAGAAATGAGACAATTACATGACTGCCAGGTCTATGCCAGTGATGGCTAACCTTTTCCGGACTAAGTGCCCAAAGCGCAAGCCTACATGCACCCCTGCACATCCCTGCCCCTGCACATGCGCCCACAGCTCCCACACCCCTGCACATGTGTGTATGGCCCCCCGTATGTGCCCCCCTACACACGCCCTACCACCTGCGCATGTGGAACTTCTGCACACACCCTGCTGTTGTGCATGTGTGGCAGAGACCCGACGACCAGCTGGCCGGGGGAGGCACGCATGAATTCACGGCAGAGCTGAACTGGGGCGATGGCTCGTGTGCCCACAGAGAGGGCACTGCGTGCCACCTGTGACAATGCATGCCATAGGTTCGCCATCACGGGTCTATGCAATGCTTTGATTTCAATTCTGAAATGCAAACCCAGTGAGTGTCTCATTAAAGCAGCTGCCTCTATTTCCACGACTGCACACATCAGCTGTTTATGCTCTGATCTTTTGGGGGTGGGAAGATGTTGCTGCCTTATGATGTTACCAAAGAGGAGTGTTTGTGTCATGTCCCACTCCTCCGCTGACGGCCGGGTCAGGGAAATCCGAATCAGGCGTGCCTCTGCAGCTCTGCCAAAGTCCTAGCAAAGTCCTCAAGGAAGGCAGGAGACCAGAAAGTGACTTCAGCAAGATAAGGTAGACTTTGCCTGACTCAGAGACTGCCAGAAAGCAGATCCTTTATATAGGCCATGGGGTGTGGTTCCATGACTCAGCACTTATCCAGGCCTGCCCCTCCCTTCCTTCTGACGACGACGCCTATCAATTCTTCTGAAGCGAGGGTCACTCCAGTCGGCAGCTGTTGGTAATTGGCCTCCCTCAGGCTCACATGCTGTGGGGGAAGGGGAGGGGTCTAGTTGCTCCGTTTGCCTGGGCAGGGAGCTAGGGCTGGGGCCGGGAGGTGCTTCCTCCTCCTCAGCCTGTCTGGGCATGGAGCCAGGGCTGGGGCCGGGAGGTGCTTCCTCCTCCTCAGCCTGTCTGGGCATGGAGCCAGGGCTGGGGCCGGGAGGCATACTAGGACATTCCTCAGCATTCGGAAGCAGATACGAAGGCCCCGGCTGCGGTGAGAGCGGGCAAGACACAACAGTTTGCATTCCATAAAGCAATGTTTTGGAGTTGAATCTGAAACATTGCACAGCCTTAATGAAAATTAATTAACTCCTTTTTTAAAAAAGAAAAGAGGATTCTCTGAACCTATGTGGTTGGGAATCATCTTCTAAAAAAAGATGCAAAGGCTTAGAGAGATTTCCTGTCCAAATGTTTCTATTTTTTTCTCTCCTCCCCAATATCTCTGATTTCTATTTCAGACTTCATATCTTTAGTTAGTTCTACAACTACTCTTGAAAGTCGGGGGCAGGGGGGGGAGGGAACACTTCATTATTTCTTCGAGGCTATCTTGGGGAGGCATTAAGATGCAATGTTTAGTGTTGTACTTGCATTAGCTAACATCTCCACTCAGCCATGATGCCTACTAAGTGAGTTTAGACCATTAATTGCAGACGTTTACATCATGCCGAGCCATTTTTTGTTTTAAGTATGGCTTACTCAGTAGGCCGCAGTGGCCTGGTTCACACAAAATGCTACCCACCCACCCCAAATGAAACTGAGTGCGTACTTAAGACTTATCAATGTATGTCTAGTTTTATCCAGGAGCTGAAACTCAGCAGGTTCTGACAGGTTCTGGAGAACTGGTAGCAGAAATTTTGAGCAGTATGGAGAACCGGCAAATACCACCTCTGGCTGGCCCCAGAGTGGGGCGGGAATGGGAATTTTGCAATATCCTTCCCCTGCCACACTTACCAAGCCATGCCCACAGAACCGGTAGTAAAAAAATTTTGATTTCACCACTGGTTTTATCTTTTGGCAAGTTTTAGTGAGTATTGTGAGTCTAGGCCCGGGGTGTAAATCTCAAGGCCCACGGGTCGGTTCTGGCCCATGCCGGGTGCTTAGATCTGGCCTGCGGGGTCACCCTGGAAAAAGCGAAGGACTGGCTGGCAGTGCCTCTGCCTGTGAAAATGGAGCTCTGGAGGGCTGCGTGTGGCCCTCACAGGCTCTGTTCTGGGCTGCGATGGCCTCCTGCAGCCCTCTGCCAGCAAAAACGGAGCTCGGGAGGGCTGCACACGGCTCTCCGAGGCTCCATTTTCTCTGGCAGAAGGCTTGCAAAGCAAACTAAAAGCAAAAAACAAAACAAAACAGGAGAAAGTTTTCTCCTTTTGCCTTTGAGCACCCAAGAAGAAAGGGGCAGGAAAGGGCCGTGGTAGCTCAGGCTGTAAGAAGCCTGTTATTAAAACACAGCAGCCTGCAATTACTGCAGGTTCAAGCCCGGCCCGAGGTTGACTCAGTCTTCCATCCTTTATAAGGTAGTGTGAGATTTAAAACCCAAATTTGATATTCACAACTCCAAGACAAGTCTGATTATCAAAATCAAAGATTTATTGTAAAAAAATATGAAAATAAAATAAAATAAAAAAAGCGGTTGCAAGCGCGGCCTCTTAGACTCTTCCCAATTGGATTGAGTTCAAAGAGCGCAAGAAGCAGTTTTCAAGCTACACATTTTATACTCCTACACAATGCACGCCACGCCTAAGAAATTCCCCCCTTACCCACTTTGTCCTTTTAGTTGTTTTACACCTTTAAGGGTCATCTTGGCAATTTCCGTCCATTCTCTGATATCTTTTCTTATTTACTTATAATTTTCACCTTGGGCCGATGTTCCTGTCTCCTGATAGGATTTTTGGCTCAGGTGTAAGTTTCTGTCTCTGGGGAACTCTTATCAAGTCATAATACATTGTCTCCACAATTGATTACATTACCAATTATAGTCACTTTGCATAGTCAGAAAACAGCAAACAGATAGTCTCACACTTTGGTATTACATTTGTTACAATTTATAAAAGAATAACCTTTATTTATTTCCTTTAATTCCATTCTTTTTCTCTTCTACCTTAATTATTCTTTTATACTTTTAATAATTCATAACTCCCTATGTTTTCTTTAGGTTCCTGTGGAAGCAAGTTTTTATATTCTGAATCTTCTTTCCCCAACCCCTGTTTTCCTACCTTCATTATTAACATTGTTTCTTTCCTTCCACTTTCTATTGGTTATTAAAGTCATGCTTTTCATTATTAGTTTTATCATCATTTGTATGAGAGGAATCAAACATGGTAAAAACATAATAGCCAAGAATCCTAATATTGCAAATTTTGCTAATTCTTTCCAATTTGCAAACCATCCTCCGAACCAGTTATTTACCCCATCTAAGGTCAATCCTCTCCAGGTTTGGACTGGGACATGAGCTAATCTTATCTGTAATTTCCTTTACTACCTTTCCACTCTCATCTATTTCAATGCAGCAATTACTCAAATTAATTACTTGAGCACTGCTTGCAGCCAAATTACCCTGTTTAAATGGGCTCTCTGGTACCTAAGGTGCCATCTTCCACCCATATAGCAGGTCCATAATAGTGGATGATCCTCTCTGGAGTCCAATCATCACCCTTCCAACTTCCGATTTTTATCTCGCTTGGTTGTATGGCTCTTTTTGCTCGGACTTTATCTGATAAATCATCATACACAGTTAGTCCCAGCAATTGTTTCTGTTCAATGGGGAGGAGAAAAAACTTGGCTTTATTATTCCTAGGATGCAAGATTCGTACTACCCCTTGGGTAGATACCCATAGGCATATTTTCCACATATCCAATACATACCTTCCGGGGCTACCCAGTCCAGGGTGTCGTTTTCAGGATCCTTTAAATAAGCCATCTCAGTTATTTCACTTAATATCTCCTCCTTTGATATTCCACTTTCCCCCCACCAACTGTTATTGCTCCATACAGTCAAGCAAATCATGTCCCCTACTGCTATTCTCCTATTTTTCCTTTTTCTTTCATAACATACTTTCCCTACTAAATTCGTAGTTAATGCCCAGGTCCCCTCTTTTCCTTTTGTGAAATTGAGAGTTTTATTTTTCCACATATTTATCACAATATCATGTTTCAATTCTTGAGCTTCCCATGGCCATTGTTCTCCCATATTTGTTCCTCCACACACAAAACAATTACTTACGATTAAAGTTTTAGCAATTTCTTCAGCCAGTTGCACAAACATATTCACTGCTTTCTTAGGAAATTCAGGTAATTCTAATTTCTCAAATTCCTGGTAATATGACCAAAAGATACTTTTGCGTATTGATTTTACCTTGGTTGTTTCTATTTTTAATACTATCCACCCCCATGGATCCTTTCCGGTTCCGTCTATTCCTATTCCAAATTCTTTATATTGGATTCCTTGTTCTGTATTAAATTTCATTTTGTATGCAATCTGTTAAGTCAGTTTGCAAACAATCAGGAATCATAGTGTGGTATATCATTGTGTTCTCAATCTTCCCCTCTCTCTTTGTCATTTTTACGCATGGCTCTAATGGTTGGGCAGGTTTTAAGAGTATAATAAGAAGGCTTCCCCACACATACCACCTTGTAATGTGCCAATACATCTACTATGATCTTAATATCACACTCTATTTTACACCCTGTACACAGAACACAATCAATACAGTGAGAACAACAACAACACCCACAAAGGCACCTGCAAAACCAGCACATCCAGGAGATAGTGGATTTTCTCACTCTTTGTTTCTTTTGGTTGAGGCAGAAATATAAACAACAATACAGTTCTTGATAGAAAAATTTGCAAAGTTTTGATCCTTATGCCTCTATTACCCCTCCTTCTTTCAAGAAGATTGACTATTGGTACATTAAGTCCTTTGAACTTTGTCTTGAGTGGGTCTCCTTGGTGAGACTCCACCTCCCACCTCTCTGGGGCTGGCACGGGTCCTTTCACTCGAGTGTAGTGAGTCCAACCCTTCTCGGCTGTCTGGACTGCAGTTTCGGAAGTGAGTAGTACTTGGAATGGTCCCTCCCACTTCGGGGTTAACTTTTCCTCCTTCCAGCTCCAGATCAGCACCCAATCACTGTGGTGGAATTTGTGGACTGGAAACTCCAAAGGTGGTGTTCGAGCCAATAGTCCTTTTTCCTAAGAAAATCAAAATATCTGGACAGTTTATGCACATGTTGTTTCAACACTTTGTCTCTGGTTTTCAGGGAATCCATGCATATGCTTCCTGGATTGAAAGCTACCCAAACAACAATTCATATGGTGATAATCCAATATTCTTTCTAGGTTGAGTGTAACAAAACTCTTGACACCACTGCTGCTGTAGCATTACTGCAGGGAAAATCTTCAACCCATCCTGTGAGGTGGTCCACTATGACCAATAAATATTTTACTCTCCCCACTTTTGGTAATTCTGTAAAATCTACTTGAATACATTAAATATTTGTCTATAATTGACTTTGCTACAGGATAAATTCCAATACAACCATAGCATTTTAAAAGTTCATCTACAATAGCTTGAATTCCCCAATGAGTCCCTTCATGAAGTTTTTCTATTTATTCTGGTGCTATTGGTTTATTTATTACTTGCCTCCCATCTGGGAGGAACCACTTCCTTATTGTTATTATTATTATATTTGGCCAAAGGCATATACTATCTCAAATGCACATCTGGAATCTGTGTATATTGTCCCAATTTTCCTCCAAAATACATAAGAGTTTGATTTAGTGCATACAATTCACAAGTTTAAGCAGACCAATTTTGAGGCAAACCCCCTGCTTCCAGGATCTCTTTAGTATGCCAGTTTATCTCCTTTCTCCAGGGGTTTTTCCTCCAATTCAGGCCTTATTTTAGTTTGTAAGTTCATTACTTCAGAACAATAATTTTCTAACCCATACTGATCCATTGATCTGGTGTTGGCTAAGAACTATGCTGGATTCAAATTGTGATCTGTAATTAAAACCCAATCTGTCTGCTGCATCATATTTTAGATGGGGTGCTCACAATGAGGGCTCTCCCAAAGGTCAATTTCCTACTTTCTTAGACCAATATTGCGGTAGCAGCAATTGCTTGAATACATATTGGCCATCCCCTTATTATTGGACCCATTATTTTTGACAAGAATGCCACAGGCTTCTTTTGTCCTGCCCAGTCCTGAGCCAACACCTCTTGTGCAATTCCATTCTCTGTGTTTACAAACAGATGAAATGGTTTTTCCAAATTTGGTAAACTTAATACAGGAGCCTTGGTTAAAGCTTGCTTCAAATTTTCAAAGCTTTCTTTTTCGTATCCCTCCCATTTCAAATTCCAAGGTTCAGATTGCATTAACTTTGCATACCGATTTGGTGAGATCAGCATACCCTCAATCAATCCAGAGTCTGCAGTATCCAACCAAACCTAATAATTTCCTTAGTTCTTGCTTGTTTTAAATAGAGGCTGAGATGCCACCTCTTCTATTCTATCAGGAGTGATTTTCCTACTCCTTCACTAATTGTGTATTCTAATGCTTTGTCCACTTAATCTCATCTCTGCAGTTAATACTGATATCAAAGCACACTGGCCCGGTGTCAATTAAAAACACCACTTCCTCTTCCTTAGGTCCCACTACTAAATTTATCATGGGATCTCCGTGGAATCCAAAAAGGAATCGCCCTGACACCACTACCATTGACTCTCATCTTCTACCATGATATTGTACACTTATGCCTCCCTTCTTCTGATCAGGCAGTCTTAAACTCTGTTCTCCCTGCCCCACCATGTCTTCTTCCCATTATCACTTGGTTCCACCCTTGCATTCCTTTATTCCTTCCCTGTCTGAAGGTTCCCTGTGATAGCTAGCTGGGGTTTCAGATTTCCCTCTACCACTTCCTTACCGTTGCTACCATGTACCACCCACAACATCCATAAGTTTCCAAAAACAAATCACATTGACTTATTCAACATCTGCCTTCCATCCAGTCCTACTTTCTCTAACTCTTTCTTCTCATAACATTCCTCCTACCACTGCCATCCTGGCTTCCAAGTCAGCTATGTCTATGCAGACCAACTTCCTGGCTTCCATTAAAACATCCTCTCTCCCTTCTACTATTGCATATCCATTACTTTTGTCCCCCTTCTCCCACTCGGAGGATCCTCTATAAACAAATTAGCTCTTTCTCCCAAGGGAAAATCCATTAAACCAAATTTAACCTTAGACTATAATACAACTACCCCAACAAAATAATGTTCAAGATCTAATCCTCAACTCCTTCAGGTGTTATTTTGTAGTTCTTACATTAATCAAATGTATTTTGATTAATGTAAAATCTAAGTATTTTATCTTTCTTTCTACATATTGTAATTGCTAACTCATGTTTGAAACAATTCCTAAAAGGGCAACAACTATATGCTGCTAACAAAATAATGCCTTAGAATGGAGTACCTAAGCATTCAAAATCAGTGTATCCCACACACAGACATTTGAAGTAAAAAAAACAGCTTTAAAAAGAAAACACAAAATCTAAACGAGGTATTTTGGATCAATGCTCTGAAATATATTCGGCCAAACTTTAGTATCTGTTATCTGTTTTAAGTAAAATGTGAGTCAGATTCAGATTCCATTCAGATGGAAGCATATTCTCATTGAATAGGTTAAAACATTTGCAAATATAAGCAAAGTCTTTCAAAATAATTTCTTTTATATATAGGTTTAATTAAGCATTTTAAACAAAAATGTCCAAAAGAAAATAAAATCAAAATTGTATTCAGAGCAGAAAAAGAAAATATATCTGCATAGCTTTTATATGCAGATGAAAGAGACCAAAACAATGAGAGGCAAGGCTGCACAAGCAGGTCTCCCATTTGCCCCACCTTTCGCAGACAGGCTCAACAGAGGGGGATGTAAGAGGAAAAAAATGGTTAAAAGGAGCAGAAAAGCCTCACTCCCCTCCCTTTCCTACTTCTCTCTCACCTCTAAGGCAAGAAGGTCCTTGAGTAAGAGAAAGAAAAGTAACAACCAGCGAAAGGAAAAAATGTTTAAAACACTGCACAGAAATCTCACCCTTTCCTCCATTCAGCAGTCTCTCAACAAAATAATTTTCTCCGTTTCTCCTCTCTTTCTAGCTTTAGTAAATCACACATTTTTCCCATATTTTCCATGGGATCTTTCTCATTTCTTTTCCTTGCAACTTACTGTTTCTTTATACTAAAGAGAATTAAAGTACATTCACACCAACTTTTACCCTCAACATACTCACATTTGCACTGCAATCAAACTGCTTGTGTAAACCAATTTCACATGCAGAAATCCCCTTTCATGAAAAACAAACATTACCATTATTTCAGGGAGCTTTTTCACAAACCAATGAGCTCCATTTGCTAAATAATTTTGTGTACTATTATCAGAGGGTTTCATCCTCCATCTAGGTCAATCTGTAGCTCGTTCCTCAAGCAGTGGGAAAACTCAGGAAGTGGTTTTAATCAAAAATGTGATTTTGGGCCCTAACCACTGCCAGTTTCCCACAACTTCAAGCCCAAGCTTACTTAATTTACTTAGTTTACTTAATTTGCCGACCAGCCAAACATGTCACAATCAATTCAGTCCCATTCAATTCTACATGCACATCTAAGAATTTTTAACAGAAATCACATCAAATTGTTCAAGTCAAATTACATAAAACATAAACTAACCATATCTTCTTTGGTCAGCCCCAGCTTCTAAATCATCTTACTGTATGGAGGGGCTTCCCCAACCTCTAAGTATTTTTCCCTAAAGGACTATTTACAATTTGGGGTTCTTCTTAATTGTTTCAGTGAACTTCTCACTTTTACTCAAAGTTACATCCATTGTTCTATCTCCTCAAGCACTGGATTGTTGCTAATTGTTTTTGCCCTGAGGATGTTCTGTCCCTTCTGATTCTAGCTTGAATCTCCCAGCCAGCGCTGGCTTATTTTTAAAGATCCAGACTATTCTCTATCTATCTTAGATCTCCCAGCAATCGCTGGCTTATCTTTAAAGATCCAGACTCTTCTCTATCTAATTTGCACATTTCCCTTAGCAGCTGTCCTAAAAGACTATTGGAAGGGATTTCTACCTCCCTATTTGTTAGTTTTACAGTTACTTTCTTATTATTTGCTTTACAACAACAACAACTGTTTTTACAACAACAATTACTTAGACTCTTGAGAGTTTTCCTGACTATGGTTCCCTGAGGTTCTCGATCTTATGGCCACTCAAAATCCACAACACCAATTCGCTTCCCTTCAGGCTGGCCTTCCCCCTCGCGGGAGTTAAGGAAACGCAACCTTTCAGGTCCTCACTCGCTCTGGACTTACCAGTGTTCCCAGAACACAGTCCAACACACACACACAGCCATTATCGCAGAAACCTCCCATAATCGCTCTCCTGACCACCCAGGTACAATTGCATGTTTCCCTCCTTCGGGCAAAAGTTTCCTACCTGGGACCTGTGCACTAGGATTACTTGGTCGTCCTGGACCTCTGTTGTTGACTTTCTTTCTCTTTCCTATTCTTTGATTTTGTAAATCAGAGTTGTTAATTTATTTTGGCTCGAACCCGCAATGGGAAACTAGATCTCAGGCAACTCCAGGCAGTTGAAAACAACTGGCGCTCCTGGATTTTACTGAGAACAGCATCCCTAGAGGTTCTTTGAGCCCCACGTTGGGCGCCAAGATTGTGAGATTTAAAACCCAAATTTGATATTCACAACTCCAAGACAAGTCTGATTATCAAAATCAAAGATTTATTGTAAAAAAATATGAAAATAAAATAAAATAAAAAGCGGTTGTAAGCGGCCTCTTAGACTCTTCCCAATTGGATTGAGTTCAAAGAGCGCAAGAAGCAGTTTTCAAGCTACACATTTTATACTCCTACACAATGCACGCCACGCCTAAGAAATTCCCCCCTTACCCACTTTGTCCTTTTAGTTGTTTTACACCTTTAAGGGTCATCTTGGCAATTTCCGTCCATTCTCTGATATCTTTTCTTATTTACTTATAATTTTCACCTTGGGCCGATGTTCCTGTCTCCTGATAGGATTTTTGGCTCAGGTGTAAGTTTCTGTCTCTGGGGAACTCTTATCAAGTCATAATACATTGTCTCCACAATTGACTACATTACCAATTGTAGTCACTTTGCATAGTCAGAAAACAGCAAACAGATGGTCTCATACTTTGGTATTACATTTGTTACAATTTATAAAAGAATAACCTTTATTTATTTCCTTTAGTAGGTAAAATGAGGACCCAGATTGTTGGGGGGGCAATGTTGACTTTGTAAATATACAAATAGAATGAGACTATTGCCTTATACACTGTAAACCGCCCTGAGTCTTCGGAGAAGGGCGGGATATAAATGTAAATTAAAAAAAAAGGAGAAAGGGAAAGAGGAAAGACAAAGAAAAAGAAGATAATATGGGAAGAGAGCAAGGAAGAAAAAAGAAGGAAAGAGGGGAAGAAGAAGAATGGAGAAGGAGGAAGGAAGGAAGGGAGGGAGGGAGGGAGGGAGGGAGAGGAGACAATGGATCCCTCAGCCCTGCCTGGGCCACCACAAGTGCCCCCGACACGAGTGACACAAGCTGGCCACGTCCACCCCAGCCACGCCCACCCGGCCCTCCAAGGTCAAACACAACCCTGATGCAGCCCTCAATGAAATTGAGTTTAACACTGCTGGCCTAGGTCAGGGGTCTCCAACCTTAGTAACTTTAAGGTTTGTCGACTTCAACTCCCAGAGTTCCTCAGCCAGCAAAACTTAAAGGCTGAGCTATGATCTACACACCACACAAGACATGGAAACTTTTAAGTTTTTTCAAATTTACCGTAAATGAAAAGTATAACAGGATGCTTGTAAAAAATATTCAGGTTCTTCTGGAAAAAAAAAAGGAGTTTTTGGCTACAGTAGAATCCATAATGGTTTGATAGAACCGCGGGATTTTATATGAAAGATTGAAAACTTAAAAGGGCCTGCATAGTATTTTAAGTGTGAGCTATTTTGAAATCCTGGCTGAAAGGTAAAGCATAAAATAATAATCTCAAAGGGAATGCTTAACTCTAAAATTTAATATTAAAAGGGTTGGCCAGTGCACCTGCAACCAAATGTTGCACTGTCAAGTGTTCTCATTCACAATGGGAGCTGACTATTTCTAATTCTATATACTGGTAGTTCTCGACTCGTGGGAATGGAACCAGGACTCCTATTGCTAAGCAATATGGTTGTTAAGTGAAACACACTCCATTTTTTTCATGGGCGTTAAATAAATCACACAGTTGTTGAGTAAATGTTAAGTAAATCCTGCTTCCTTGCCCCTTAGGAAGATCACAAATGGCAATCACGTGATCCCCCCCCCTTCCAGGACACTACAACCATAGTTAATGCATGCCAGTTGCCAAGTGCCCAAATTCTGATCACATAACTCTGGGGACATTGCTATGGTCATAAGTATGATGACCGGTTTGCGTGTCAGTTTTTTCAGCACCCTGAGTCATTAAAACAAATGTTTGTAAGTCAAAGATTAATCTGCACTCTTTCTTTCTGTACGAAATTTCTATTCCACAATTCTGCCAATAAGCGTCTAGCATTTTTTGTGCAGGTAATCCTCGACTTACAACCATTCATTTAGTGACCGTTTGAAGTTACAACGGCACTTGGACACCACTGTTATAAGTCATGCCAAGGAATTTCCATGCCTTTTAAATAAAGTGTTGTCTCTTTGCATCCTTTGTGATTTCTGTGTAGTCTCCTCTTTTATTGTCCATTTGGTCTCTTTCGGTTCTTTTTTTTTTTCCCCTAAAAAATTTGAATAGAATTCAGTTAAAATCTCTGCTGTTTAAAAGTAAAAATAAATAAATCACACTTTCTAATTTGTCCCAACCAAATGGGGTCATTTCCCACTTGAATCCTTCAGTCAAGAAAAAAAAATCCTTTTTCTCTTACTTAGAAGTCTGATAGGAATTTTATTTAGGACAATTATATCTGTATTATCAATCTTCAGTCTTGTATTAAGATGCTGTTAGAAAACTTGTTCTCTTGCCTTCTCTCACTAAAACAGCACTTGGAATATTTCTTGTTATTGCGATTCTTGAATTTATATAATTTTTGTCTGTCTTTGCCTCTGTGTCATCTTCTTCCCAATCCAAAAAAATGGCCAAAGCTTGTATAATTTCCTCACAATATTTTCATCAGAAGCTTTTGGAATAGTTCTAAATCTCTGACATAATTCCTCCTATTTCACTTCCAATAGCGCCAAATTATCTAGTTTGTTTCTCTGTCTCTCTATCTATAATTTTTGCCTACCGTATATACTCGAGTATAAGCCGATCCGAATATAAGCCGAGGCACCTAATTTTACCACAAAAACTGGGAAAAACTATTGACTCGAGTATAAGCCGAGGGTGGGAAATGAGGCAGCTACTGGTCAATGTAAAAAATAAAGATAGAGCCAAGTAAAATAACATGAATATTTATTTGAACGAAAAACAATAAAAGTGCAAAAGGGGGAAGGAGGATTCCCAGCTTTAGAAAATTTAGAACTACGCCACCTTTGGTATGACCTGAGCATAGCTCATAAAATTATCTGCTACAATGTACTTCCTATCAATGACTACTTCAGCTTCAACCACAACAATACACGAGAACACAATAGATTCAAACTTAAAAGTGAACCTCTCAATCTAGATTGCAGAAAATGTGACTTCAGTAACAGAGTTGTTAATGCCTGGAATGTGCTACCTGACTCTGGTCTCTTCCCAAAATCCCCAAAGCCTTAACCAAAGACTATCTAGTATTGACCTCACCCCATTCCTAAGAGGTCTGTAAGGCGCGTGCATAAGAGCACCAGCGTGCCTACCGTCCCTGTCCTAATGTTCCCTTTAGTTGTATTCCTTTTATGTATTCAATTCATGCTTATATTTATATAATTATTTAATATGTATTTGACAAAATAAAATGAATGAATGAATGAATAGAATAGAATAGAATAGAATTTTATTGGCTAAGTGTGATTGGACACACAAGGAATGAATGAATGAATGAATGAATGAGTGAGTGAGTTACTTCAACAACATTGTCTCACAGAAATTGACAATACAACTGCAAGCATGAAAATGAGTCCTCCTTTAGCTTCCAAGGGACCAGGGTGCCTCTGAAGGTCAGTGCTCTAAGCACTAAGAACCCAGCACAAATCTAAGCCTGTATGCACACCAATAGTGAAAATACCCTGCACAGTGTCTCTTGGCAGAGAAGGTTAATTTTCATAGACGTTGGGGTGGCTCTTTTTTTTTTTTGGCAGGGCAATAAGGATCTCTAATATCATTAAACCCAAGTGTGAGGAAAAGACAGCAGCTAAAATGTTAAGGCCAGTTGTGTGACCTTCTCCAATACAGTTGGCCTGGCTGTTTGCCAAAACTTAAAACACCCTCCCATCCCCCTCCCTGCTAAAGCTTCTTTCTTAAAACAATTGTGGTCTTTGCCTTCATGTCGCTCAACCTTTCACCTGCCAGGTTCCTAGCTCTTCACCCTTGACCCACTGCTGTGTTTGCTTAGCATTGTGCCAATCGACTTTAGAAGTCTGTGTGTGTGTGTGTGTGTGTGAGAGAGAGAGAGAGAGGGAGGGAGGAGGGAGTGCAAAGGGGAAGGAGGATTCCCAGCTCTAAGCAAAGGGAAATCCCGGAATGCCAGCGCGAAAGGCGGTGCTCGCGTTCCTCCTCCCTTGCTCAAAAGCCCCAATAACCTTCACCAGCAAGGCAGACCCCCACGGGAAGGAAGGGGACGGGCTGACTCACCGAGCATCTGGCTGAAGAGCAGCTGCTCCAGGTCGCCCAGCACGGTGAAGCACGGAGGGAGAAGAAAGAATGAAAGAAGGGGAGGAACGGCCCCTCCTTTCTCTCTCTCTCTCTCTTCCAGCGCCGCGGAACAGAAGGGGACTAGGGCGCGCACACACACGCCCAGCTTCTGAAGCACGGAGGGAGAAGAAAGAATGAAAGAAGGGGAGGAACGGCCCCTCCTTTCTCTCTCTCTCTCTCTTCCAACGGGAAAACGCTCTTTCGCTTGCGGGGGAGAGGAGGGAGGGAGGGAGTGCAAAAGGGGGAAGGAGGATTCCCAGCTCTAAACAAAGGGAAATCCCGGAATGCCAGCGCGAAAGGCGGTGCTCGCGTTCCTCCTCCCTTGCTCAAAAGCCCCAATAACCTTCACCAGCAAGGCAGACCCCCACGGGAAGGAAGGGGACGGGCTGACTCACCGAGCATCTGGCTGAAGAGCAGCTGCTCCAGGTCGCCCAGCACGGTGAAGCACGGAGGGAGAAGAAAGAATGAAAGAAGGGGAGGAACGGCCCCTCCTTTCTCTCTCTCTCTCTCTTCCAGCGCCACGGAACAGAAGGGGACTAGGGCGCGCACACGCCCAGCTTCTGAAGCACGGAGGGAGAAGAAAGAATGAAAGAAGGGGAGGAACGCCCCCCCCTTCCTCTCTCTCTCTTCCAACGGGAAAACGCTCTTTCGCTTGCGGGGGAGAGGAGGGAGGGAGGGAGGGAGGTTGGCTTGCTTATTCAACCCTTCCCGGCTAGCCATCCAGCCCTTCCCAGGAGAAGGCGAGGAGTTTTGGGCGAGCGACCTTTTTGCTAGAAAGCGGCAGCTGCTGCCCCAACACCACCAGTTGGGGCGCGAGCCGGTGAGCTGCAGTAACTCCCGCCAGGCTATGCATTGGCGCGGGGAAGCCCTGGCGGTGCAGTCCTTCTCGGCTGAGGGAGGGAGGGTTTTCCCCCCCTCTTCTCTCTCCCGTTGCGCCTGAACATCTGCCTAGCAACAATGACGACACGGGGAGAACCTTTTTTTCTACTGGTTGAGCTTGGCCAATCGCCGGCTTGCTCTGAGTTGCTGCATTGTTTGTTCACCCGGGGCGTCTCCAATTTACCAGAAAGCGGGACGCGGGGTTGGGGGGCGCGGGGGGGGGGGGGCTGCGCTCTGCGCCGCCGCGAAACCACCCAAAGGCCAGAAGAAAAGGTCATTCCATCGGAGTAATGGAGCGAAGGCTCCTTCCTCTCCCGCCTTACCCATGCTGTGCGAGCCCGGCTGGGCTGCAACCCCGCCGCCGCCGCTCCTTCCTCAGCCTCCCGGGGCTCGCGCTCTAGCAGCCGCCAAGCTCAGGCCGGACTCGGCAGCTCCCCATCAGCACTCGCACAGCCCGACTCCTCCTACCCGAATCGCGCCGTGCGAGTGCTGATGGGGAGCTGCCGAGTCCGGCCTGAGCTTGGCGGCTGCCAGAGCGCGAGCCCCGGGAGGCTGAGGAAGGAGCGGCGGCGGCGGGGTTGCAGCCCAGCCGGCTCGCACAGCATGGGTAAGGCGGAGAGGAAGGAGCCTTCGCCCATTACTCCGATGGAATGACCTTTCTTCTGGCCTTTGGGGTGGCTCTCGGCGGCAGCTCGCGGTCGGGAAACCTCCTCCTCAGCCGAGAAGGCTGGCGGCCCTGCCCAGCCCTCTCACTGCACCACCAGGGCTTCCCCGCGCCAATGCACAGTCCGCCAAGTTTGCGCCGTCCGCCCACCAGACACGGGAATGGGGGCCGGCCTGGGGGCGACAAATCCCGCGAGACCTCGGCGGGCCCGCTCCCCGTCCCTCCCATGGGAGTCCGTTCGGTACCCCCTCCTGTGCGGGGTTCCCGAAGACGTAGACTCGAGTATAAGCCGAGGGGACGTTTTTCAGCACAAAAAACGTGCTGAAAAACTCGGCTTATACTCGAGTATATACGGTAACTATCCAAATTTTCCACTTGTCACTAACTTGTTTTCTCTCTCCAGACATTTGTTTTACAGAATTTTTCAATTTTTAAAACTTCTTTAATCTCCTTTTTCTTCTTAATAAGTCTTTCATCTATTTTTTCTCTATAAAGCTGTAAATTTAGTCTCAAGTGACTGCCAATTTAATCAAAGATTTCCTGCAATAAATCTAATGGAATTTCTATTTCTGCAAGTGGTTTCAGGCAACGTATCCTCCCTTCTATTCATGCTGCTTTTCCAGTTGTTGTATTATATTATGATCCACAATATCTAAAACAAGAAAAAAGGCAAATTCCTCCCTTCCCATTTTCCTCATACCTGTATCCACAGTTACCATCAGGAACACAATCTGCTCACCTACCTTTTATTTTATAAATTCCCCTTGTCTGCAATCCTTAGTTGTAACCAAAAAAGAAATTCCCATGGAACTCTGGTTTCATTGCCTAATTCGATTATATTTATTCCAACACATTTTCATGGGAGAAAAAATGTTTTACAAATATTCCTTTGGTCAGTTTTAAACTTTAAAAAAATCAGCTCTTGCTAAGTTTTTTTTTTAAGCAAACATTCTTTAGTCTTTAAATCCTCAAATCTTCTTTTAATTTTATAATCCAGAAAAAATGAAACTCGCCAAGAGGGATCTTGTCTTGCACAAAAGAAAATCTCCCTTAATCTGTAGAATAATTAATTCCAAAAGTGTATCAGAACTGAGGTTTGGCTGGGCTTATTGCCCATAAAGGCTACATCGTGGCTGTGAGTGTAGATGGAATCCCATGCCTCCTAGCCACTGATGAGCAAAAATTTCCATTCTTGGAAGTTTACTTGCAAGAAAGAGTTAACTGGAGCAGGGGTCTCCAACCTTGGTAACTTTAAGACTTGTGGACTTCAACTCCCAGAGTTCTGGCTGAGGAACTCTGGGAGTTGAAGTCCACAAATCTTAAAGTTGCCAAGGTTGGAGACCCCTGATCTGGAGAACAAGTGGATTATCTCAGAATCTTTTCTTTATCCAGAGAGAATTTCAATATCAGCGTTGGACATGTTGTCACTGATCTCCACCAGGATACCATCTCTGCTCTTTAGGAGATAACTATTTCTCCACAGACCTCACCAGACGCCTGCTTAGCACTTTCTCTGTTTCTCTTTTTAATTGTTTTTATTTTATTAGCATTCTTTTTTTGCTGAATGTTAAAACTGTTTGAAAATTGCTGAAAACGGCTTAGAGATTTCTACAGTTTATAAAAGTGTTCCTTTTGTAAATAAGTATGCATCTTTTGTCCTTTCGCTAAACACAAGCCTCCTGTCTATGCATTTGCATTCAGAAAAGTCACTTTGATATTATATGCAACATTAGTTTTCAGTCTCTCTTCTCATTTCTTCCTCTCTTGCAACTCACCCACCTGGGCAGTGAAAACTTTCTGTGCATCTGGAATGGGTCTGTGCCTAGTAAAAGAAGCAAGAAACCCTCCGTCTTGCTTCTTCTTCCTTGTTTCCATGTGAACAGTGAGTGGAATATTGGAAACTTGATCAGAAATTTCAAAATAGGGTAACTTAAAAATCTTTCTTACCCTAGTTTCTTTTTTGTCAGTCCCTGGTTGCTATGGAAACTGGTTGAGAAAAACGATGGGTAGTCAGGGGTTGAGTGAGAAGTGTTAGTGGTTACACTCAGATTCCGGCTGCCCATTGAGATGTGGACCAGATGGAAGAGCTCTGAGATAAATGTGGAGCTTTAAAAACAAGGCAAAGAGAACTGCTGTCTGGGGAAACCTGCAGGCTGCACCAAGGAAAAATGGAATACTTTGCAGGGAAGTAGGCAGAGGAAGCAAATCTGCTTGTGTTTACCTCTGTGGCTTAACAAGTTTTTAATTTTTGTCTCAAAATATGTTGTAGAGTCAAGAAAACACCGTGAGTCCTTGCATTTTTGCCCTGGGAGGTGGTAAGATTTTCCGGAACTCAAAGGAAGGGATACAGAGTCCGTGAAAGTCCTTGATGTTTACACACATCCAGAACAAAAAAGATTTATCCTGAGGCCAGTGAAGGGAGAAGTGGCACCTTCTCCTCCCCAAAACCCAACCCAACCCAACCAAACTCAAATCAAAGCTTCTTGTGGAAAATTACTTTGATACAGGGCAGTGATGGCTAACATTTTCCGGACTGAGTGCCCAAAGGGCGCATGCACCTAAACCCCCAAATTGCAATGCACGAATGGCCCCTGCATATGTGCCCTGCATGCACTGCCCCCGCATATGTGCCCCACCCCCCCGTGCATGCACGTGCATCTCCAGCACGTGCCCCACCCCTCTGCATGCACGCATGCCCCACCCCCATGCATGCCTCCCACCCCCTGCGCATGTTCGGCAGAGACCCAAAGACCAGCTGGCCGGTGGGAGGTGCGCAGGCAGGCACAGCAGAACTGAATTGGGGTGACACCAGACAAAAAGCACAGCCAGGAATACTACCTCTGTCCAGTGGTGGGATTCAAAAAATTTTACTACCAGTTCTGTGGGCATGACTTGGTGGGCATGGCAGGGGAAGGATACTGTAAAATCTCCATTCCCTCCCCACTCCAGGGGAAGGTTACTGCAAAATTAAGGTGACCAGACGCCCCGCTTTTGGCGGGACAGTCCCGCTTTTTAATAATTTGTCCTGCGTCCCGCGGCATTTCAAAAAAGTCCCAATTTTTTTAAAAAAATTTTTTTAAAAAAAGTCCCACCTTCAGACGCAGACTCCATTCACTCCCATTCTGAAAATGGGAGGCGGCGACGCAAGAGGAGGTGGAGGAGGCGGGTGTTACAGACGTCAAGCGGCATCTCTCCTCCGCCCGCTCTCGCGAGAGCGGGCGGAAGAGAGACGCCGGTTGACTTCGCCCGCCGGAGGCTGCCTGGAAGAGCCGAGAAGGTGCCTGGAAGAGCCGAGAGCCGAGAGGAGAGGCGAGCCTGCCTAGAAGAGCCGAGAAGCAGTGCAGCAGCCGCTCCTCCTCCTTCAGCCAGGTGGCGAGACCCAGCGCGCATGCGCAGCCCCTCCCCCCCGATCAATGATGTCCCGCTTTGCCATCGCTGAAATCTGGTCACTTTATGCAAAATCCCCATTTCCTCCTGATCAGCTGGGACTTGGGAGGCAGAGAATAGATGGGGGTGGGGCCAGCCAGAATTTTTACTACCGGTTCTCCGAACTACTCAAAATTTCTGCTTCCGGCTCTCCAGAACTGGTCAGAACCTGCTGAAACCCATCTCTGCTTCTGTCTTTACTGTAAAAGTTACATTAACAGAATCTTGCAAGATCAAAAGTATTTCTCCCCCCATTTCTTTTTACTCTCCAGCAAAGTTGGGAGGGTCTCTTTTGAAATGCTTCCCACTCCTCCCTCCTTCTGTGGCACGAGATACCTTTTAAATGTCAGTTGTCAATCTACGGCTCTCCCTCCTGTCCCGCAAGGTCTTTCTCACATGCTGTTACAATTTCTTATCTTGCTTAATTTCACTTTATAACTTTTATATCTAGCGCTTCTTATAATTCCACCTGGTGACGTCTGCTGATTTTAATTTTTTTTGGTTTTGAATTTACATCCCGCCCTTCTCCGAAGACTCAGGGCGGCTTACAATGTGTTAAGCAATAGTCTTCATCCATTTGTATATTATATACAAAGTCAGCTTTTATTGCCCCCAACAATCTGGGTCCTCATTCATAATTCAGCTTTGGCTGTTGAACTTGGATAAATATCATAGCACTTTCTCTTCCTGTTATGCAATTTGTAATATGCTTTCCCTCTATTTTCCTCTGCCCTTTGTGGCCATTTCCCTCACCACCTTCCTCCTCCTCCTCCTCCTCCTCCTCCTCCTCCTCCTCCTCCTCCTCCTCCTCTTCTTCTTCTTCATCATCATCTTTTTTCTTCTTCACTTTTCTTTCTTAGAATGTTGTGTTTAATTTACATTTGATGGTGGGATGGATCGTATCCTGCTTTAGTTTTTGGAACACAACATGTAGCAAGAACTGCAAAATAAAGGTAGCATTTTTAATCATCCTCTTCAGGCTGCAGATTTGGAGCTGCCATTCTATGTGTGACATGCCTCTCTTCCAAATATTTAAATTCTGGGATTGTTAGTACACATTAGAGCGCACAATTAACTTATGTGGTGGTTGTGTGTGTCAAGGCTGGTTGGACGGCAGGATGTCTTAGAATATTCATGAATGCTCTTAAGTGCAAAAGTGTAAAAGCTTCAGTAAAAGCAGGTTGTATGGATTGCTCAAGGGCACTAACCAGTGAGAAAAATGATGGAAAAACTGAACTAAAACTTTAATATTGTTGCTGGCTGAAGGGCTGGGAGAGGCTTTTGTTGTTGAGAGAAGCTGTTGAGTCAGAAAGAATCAGGAAATAAGGAAGCCTAGGTGCAGAGCCTGAGATCCAGCACCATTTCTATCAATGAAATTAGGGTACTTTAATCATTTAGATGTGGTGGCTCAGTGGCTAAGACACTGAGCTTGTTGATTAAAAGAACGGCAGTTCAGAGGTTTGAGTCCCTAGTGCCACGTAACGGAGTGAGCTCCCGTTCCTTGTCCCAGCTTCTGCCAACCTAGTAGTTCGAAAGCACGTAAAAAATGCAAGTAGAAAAATAGGGACCACCTTTGGTGGGAAGGTAACAGCGTTCCATGCGCCTTTGACGTTGAGTCATGCCGGCCACATGACCACAGAGACTTCTTTGGAAAGCGCTGGCTCTTCGGCTTTGAAACGGAGATGAGCACTGCCCCCTAGAGTTGGGAACGACTAGCACATATGTGCGAGGGGAACCTTTACCTTTAATCATTAAGAAATGTGAGACTCTGTGGAACAACTGTGGACCTTTATGTCTGTGCCGATTTTCCTGCTAACCCTCCCCTCTTTGGCAAGGTGAGGTTTTGAGAATGGGATAGGAAAAGGGTCTGCTCCAAAAGCCAGAACTAGATAGAGATGTCCGTTTTACCAATGAAGGCAAATATACATGTCCCAGATATCAGGGTAGATAAAAATTGATTTTTAAAAAATAATTAAAAATCGGATTTTTTAAAATGTAAATTGAATTTTTTTATATTTTTATCGAATTTATTTTAATAAAATGCTTAAGATGCATTAATAATTTAGTTTGTTCAGCATGAAATGGAGCTTAAGTTATGTAGCGTTGGCTGTGTATAGTCTGCAATATTTACATTTTTGGTAAACTGATTCAACGAATCCAAGCTCTGCAAGCTAAATAGGAAACCTTCATTTTGTTTGCAAATAATAATATTAAAGAGTCTAACTACCAGCAAGGATGAGTCCTCACATTTAAAGAGCACCTGTCATTTCAGATCCATCATGGCAGCGCCTATTAGCGGGCATCCACTCACCTGCTGCCCGCCATGCCCTTCACTCTGTTGTGTCCCTCCTGCATCGCCAGCCGTCCCATTGAAGTGAATGGGACGGGTCAGAGAAGGAGCCACTGCGGGACAGAGATGACAGTTGCTCTTCAAAAATGATGATCGAAATTGAGTTGATTTAAATCAAGCCTTTTTACTATAGTGATCTAAATCGTGATTTAAATCGTGATTTAAATCGAGTTGATTTAAACCAAATCCACCCTGCAGATTGATATTGTTGCAGGATCCAATCTGGGTCGGTCCACCTGGACCAGAGTTTTAGTCTTCTGAGTGTTTGGACTCTGCTGGAGCCCATCCTCAGGGAACGTCCCTCTCATCAAAATATGAGAGGGACGGTTCTTTTCCCTTCCGCTGCACCAACTTCTGTCTCCAATCTATAGATGGCATCTGAATCCAACCCACATCACGCACGCATGCTTTTACAGCTTGTTTTGCTGATTGAAGCTTAGTGACCTGTTTATTTCACGAGCTAAGCCATAAACCATGATTTGCAAAGGCATGCATTTGCAAATGAGCCACATGGTTATGTGCGCAGAGGGTTGGACCCTGCTGTTGCCAGCCATTCGTTATTTCAGACATGAGCCTTCCAGAATCCCAGAGGTGAGAGGTAAATCTTGCAGAAAGGATGATTCTAGCGACTTGCACTAGCAAAATTTAAATATGTGATTAATGGTCAAATGAAGGACAAAGAATCCACCTATAGCAGTGATGGCTAACTGTCACGTGCCAAGGACGTGGGGGGAGCACGGGGGAGTCGTGTGTGCGCGTGCCCACACCTATAATTCAATGTGCCCCGCCCCTGCACATGCATGCACGACCCCCCCCACACGCTCCCCCCACTTTTGGCACACAAAGGCACGGTGGACCCGTTAGGCCCATTTCTCGCCCTCCCCAGGCTCCAGAGGCTTTCTTGGAGCCTGGGGAGGGTGAAAATGGCCTTCTCCACCCCCTCTCCAGAGGCTGGAAACAGCCCGTTTCCCAACTTCCAGTGGACTCAGGAGGCCTAAAAATCAGCTGGCTGGCGCAGCTGTTGTGTCTGCACCCTCAGAGCCAGGCCCCCTGCCAGAAAGTGACTTGGAAAGTGAGGGGGAAGGGCCGTCAGGACTTACAGCAGCTGCTAAAAAAGCCAACACAGTTCTGGGCTGCATAAACAGAGGGATAGAATCAAGATCACGTGAAGTGTTAGTGCCACTTTATAATGCCTTGGTAAGGCCACACTTGGAATATTGCATCCAGTTTTGGTCGCCACGATATAAAAAAGATGCTGAGATTCTTGAAAGAGTGCAGAGAAGAGCAACAAAGATGATTAGGGGACTGGAGGCTAAAACATATGAAGAACGGTTGCAGGAACTGGGTATGTCTAGTTTAATAAAAAGAAGGACTAGGGGAGACATGATAGCAGTGTTCCAATATCTCAGGGCTTGCCACAAAGAAGAGGGAGTCAGGCTGTTCTCCAAAGCACCTGAGGGTAGAACAAGAAGCAATGGGTGGAAACTGATCAAAGAAAGAAGCAACTTAGAACTAAGGAGAAATTTCCTGACAGTTAGAATAATTAATAAGTCGAACGACTTGCCTTCAGAAGTTGTGAATGCTCCAACACTGGAAATTTTTAAGAAAATGTTGGATAACCATCTGACTGAGATGGTGTAGGGTTTCCTGCCTGGGCAGGGGGTTGGACTAGAAGGCCTCCAAGGTCCCTTCCAACTCTGTTGTTATGTTATGTTATGTTATGTTATGTTACCTTGGGAGCACCGTCTTCCCTGGTTCAGCTCCAGGAGCCACAGGCAGGCCAGGTGGAGGAGATAACGAGGCCTCCGTCCCCTGACTTTTCCCGCCCAGGCCACGCCTCCAGACCCAGCTGATGGCAATCAGGCCTGGCTGGACCCTAGGTTTCATAGGCAGGAGAGGCGGGAACAACAGAAGCAGGGGTGGGGCAGGCTTAGGAAGTGCTGAGTCATGACGCCACACCCCACAGGATATAAAAGCAGCAAGAGGTGCTGTGCCTCTTCGTAGCAGGCAAATCAACTGCTTAACTAAGAGATGAAGTACTGTTTGTTCCTGGGTGACTGATCGGTATCAAGGGAGATAACAGAGACACTTGGCAGACGTTCACTAGTTTGCTGCCAGAGCTGATAGTGCCGGCTAATTAAGCCACCGCTTGGACAGAGGCGAGGGGGGACAGAACATACGCATGCATGCTGGAGCTGACCTAGGGCAAAGCTCGTGTGCCCACAGATATGGCTCTGCGTGCCACCTGTGGCACCTGTGCCATAGGTTCACCATTACGGACCTATAGAAATCATCTGTTCTATCACAAGGCATAATCAGTTTGAACTCACTAGTCAAGCAGTGAGTTTGTTTGATCTAGTGCTTAAGGCAGCAGGCTAGAAAGTGGGAGATTGTGCGTTCAAGTCCCACCTTAGCCATGAAAGCCAGTTGGGGTAGTTTGAGCCGATCACCAGGAGACAGTGAGTTCAAGTCCCACTTTAGGCATGAAAGCCAGCTGGGTGACTTTGAGTCAGTCACTCTCTCTCAGCCCAACTCACTTCACAGGGTGGTTGTTATGTGAAAATAGGGAGAGGAAGGTGCATTGGATATGTTTGCTGCCTTGAGTTATTTATAAAAAATAATAGAGGTGGGATATAAATTAAAAATAAATTAAAAAACTCCCTGTATACGACCCTTTAATCCCTTAATTCAGGCTGAAGTTGGGGCAACTGGATGGAGCTGAGCATTTACTGGCCAGATGCCCTTCCTGATGCCATGCAGAGTTAGCAGCAGATATTTTTTCGTTGTGCGCTGGGAGAGAAACATCTCCCGCTACCTAGGATCAAGCTCTCAACCTTCTGAGTTGGGAGCTGAGCAGAGGTGGAATTCATCAGGTTCTGACCAGTTCTGGAGAACCGGTAGTGGAAATTTTGAGTAGTTTGGAGAGCTGGTAAATACCACCTCTGACTGGCCCCGCCCCCATCTATTCTCTACCTCCTGAGTCCCAGCTGATTGGGAGGAAATGGAGATTTTACAGTATCCTTCCCCTGGAGTGGGGAGGGAATGGAGATTTTACAGTATCCTGCCACGCCCACCAAGCCACACCCACTAAGCCATGCCCATGGAACTGGTAGTAAAAAATTTGAATCCCACCACTGGAACTGAGCATCTTCACCACTAGGCCCCCACGCCACTCATCCCTTCCTTGATCGGGATGCCTTATGCACAGTCACTCATGCGCTCGTTACCTCTCGCTTGGATTACTGTAATGCTCTCTACATGGGGCTCCCCTTGAAGTGCACTCGGAGGCTTCAGTTAGTCCAGAATGCAGCTGCGCGGGTGATAGAGGGAGCTACGCGTAGCTCCCATGTAACACCGCTCCTGCGCAGACTGCACTGGCTGCCTGTGGCCTTCCGAGTGCACTTTAAGGTGTTGGTTACGACCTTTAAAGCGCTCCATGGCTTAGGACCTGGGTACTTACGGGACCGCCTGCTGTTACCACATGCCTCCCACCGACCCGTACGCTCCCATAGAGAGGGACTTCTCAGGGTGCCGTCCGCCAAACAATGTCGGCTGGCGGCCCCCAGGGGAAGGGCCTTCTCTGTGGGGGCTCCCACACTCTGGAACGAGCTTCCCCCGGGTTTACGTCAAATACCTGACCTTTGGACATTCCGTCGCGAACTGAAGACACATCTCTTTATTCGCGCGGGGCTGGCTTAAATTGGATTTTTAATGTGAAATTTTATTAATTTTAAACGGGGTTTTTAGTTTACGGTAATTTTAATTTCAGGCTAATTTTAAATAAGTTTTTTAAATGGTATTTTAACCTGTATATTTGTATTGCTGGTTTTATCTTGCCTGTACACCGCCCTGAGTCCTTCGGGAGAAGGGCGGTATAAAAATCAAATCAAATAAATAAATAAATAAATAAAATAAAAATAAAAATATAAACCATGAAGAAAGGCCAGGCAAGGCATACACTATGGTAACGATGCTACCATATAGCAGTGGAGACCCTTTTCTTGGAAAAGATTTGGCTTTTTTTTCTTCACTATATCTGTGGTAGCTGCTTTATTTTTTTTGAGTAAAATTGCTAACAAAACTAGAGCGAGTGCTTAGTTCTTCAAGCTGTTTGGCAAACGGGAGGAATAGTGATGGCTCGTTGCCAGGAAGGAAAACAGATTGGTTGTGACAATTCTGATGCGAGTTAGAATTGGAAGCTAGACAATGGGGACAAAAATTATTTAATGTGATTTCCTGGGTCAGAATTTAGGAGAGATTCAGTGGCGAGAGAGATCCAAGAATTATGGCAAGAGGTACTTCTTCATCTAACATTTTTGTCTCTGGTCAGTGGTCGAGAGATCTGGACTTAAAGGAAATAGTCACCGAACCTTTGTCATGGTCAGATCACTCTCTCCTTCGCCTAGACTTTCTGACCGCCACCCAACACCGCAGGGAGACGGAGCCGATGCGTTGGTTCCGTCCCAGGCGCCTGATGGACCCGGAGAGGTTCCGGACGGAGCTTGGGCCATTCCCTGAGGGTCTGGCTCACGGCACGTCTGAGGAACTTGTTGCGGCCTGGGAACGGGCCGCGGCGGGGGCCTTAGATCGTGTCGTGCCTTTGCGGCCTCTGACCCGGCGCAGGTCCCAACCAGCTCCCTGGTTCTCCGAGGAGCTGAGGGGGATGAAGCGCCGGAGAAGACGCCTAGAGAGTTCCTGGAGGTCTAGCCGTTCAGAGGCTGATCGGACACTAGTGAAGTCCTATACAAGGACTTACCTAGTGGCATTGAGGGAAGCGAGGCGTTGCTACGCCTCCTCCCTCATTGCGTCGGCAGATAACCGCCCAGCCGCCCTGTTCCGGGTGACTCGTTCCCTTCTTCACCAGGGGGAGCGGGATGACCCGCTGCAGGGACGTGCTGAGGAGTTTAACGGTTATCTATACGATAAAATCGTTCAGCTTCGGGACGGGTTGGACCAAGATTGCAGTGACTCAGGTGAGGCGTCCGAGGGTGGTCTTGGTGACATTGTCTGGGATGAGTTTGACCCTGTGGCTCCCGAGGACATGGACAGGTTGTTGAGTAGACTGAATGCCACCACGTGTTTACTGGACCCGTGCCCCTCCTGGCTGGTGCTGGCCACCAGGAGGTGACACGAGGCTGGCTCCAGGCGATTACGATCGCTTCTTTGGTGGAGGTGTCTTTCCGGCCGCCTTGAAAGAGGCGGTGGTGAGACCCTCCTTAAGAAGCCTTCCTGGACCTGGCTGTTTTAGGTAATTATCGTCCAGTCTCCAACCTTCGCTTCGCGGCGAAGGTTGTAGAGAGTATGGTGGCATATCAGTTTCCCCTGCACCTGGATGAAACCGTCTATCTAGACCTGCTCCAGTCCGGTTTCCGCCCGGTTACAGCACAGAGACGGCTTTGGTCGCGTTGGTGGATGATCTCTGGAGGGCCAGGGATGAGGGTTGTTCCTCTGCCCTGGTCCTATTAGACCTCTCAGCGGCTTTCGATACCATCGACCATGGTATCCTGCTGCGCCGGCTGGAGGGATTGGGAGTGGAGGCACCGTTTATCGGTGGTTCTCCTCCTATCTCTCCGACCGGTCGCAGTAGGTGTTGACAGGGGGGCAGAGGTCGACCCCGAGGCGCCTCACTTGTGGGGTGCCGCCGGGGTCCATCCTCTCGCCCCTTCTGTTTAACATCTACATGGAGCCGCTGGGGGAGATCATCAGTGGTTTGGTGAGGTATCAGCTGTATGCGGATGACACCCAGCTGTACCTTTCACGCGGACCACTAGCGAAGCTATCGAAGTGCTGTCCCGGTGTCTGGAGGCTGTCACGGGTCTGGATGGGGAGAAACAGGCTCAAGCTCAATCCTCCAAGACAGAGTGGCTGTGGATGCCGCATCCCGCACAGTCAGCTAAATGCGGCTGACCATCGGTGGCGAGTCATTGGCCCCGATGGAGGGGTGCGCAACTTAGCGTCCTCCGGGATGCACGGCTGTCTTTGGAAGATCATTTGACGGCCGCCTCCAGGAGAGCGTTTTACCAGGTTCGCCTGGTGCGCCAGTTGCGCCCCTTTCTGGACCGGGATGCCCTGTGCACAGTCACCCACGCACTCGTGACGTCTCGCCTGGATTACTGCAATGCTCTCTACATGGGGCTCCCTTGAAGGGCATCCGGAGGCTGCAGTTAGTCCAGAATGCGGCTGCGCGGGTGATAGAGGAGCCCTCGTGGCTCCCGTATAACACCATCCTGCGCAGACTGCACTGGCTGCCTGTGGCCTTCGGGTGCGCTTCAAGGTTTTGGTGACCACCTTTAAAGCGCTCCATGGCATAGGGCCGGGTTATCTACGGGACCGCCTGCTGCTACCGAATACCTCTCACCGACCCGTGCGCTCTCACAGAGAGGGACTCCTCAGGGTGCCGTCAGCGAGGCAATGTCGTCTGGCGACGCCCAGGGGAAGGGCCTTCTCTGTGGGGGCTCCCACCCTCTGGAATGAACTGCCCCCAGGACTTTGTCAGCTTCCGGACCTTCGGACCTTCCGCCGCGAGCTTAAAACATATCTATTTAATTGCGCAGGACTGAGTTAGATTTTAGTTTATGGGTTTTATCTTGGGTTTTAATTTTTATATTTTTAATTAAGGCTTTTGAATAAGTTTTTTAATTGTTTTTAGAATTGTATTTATTGTATTTCTTGCTTTTAAATGCCTGTAAACCGCCCTGAGTCCTTTGGGAGATAGGGCGGTATATAAATATAAACAATAAATAAATAAATAAAAATAAATAACACTGGGCCCTATCTAACAAAATGAAAGTCAATGTAGAGAAAACACTTAGGTAAGAAAAACCAAAAATACACATATAGACTGGGTGAAACCAGGCTTAATAGCAATAACTGTGAGAGGGATCTTGGAGTCTTAGTGGACAATCAGTTAAATATGAACCAGAAGTGTGCAGCGGCAGACAAAAAAAGCCAACACAATCCTAAATTGCATTAACAGAGGGATACAATCAAGATCAAGTGAGGTACTAATACCACTCTATAAAGCCCTAGTAAGACTACACCTAGAGTACTGCATCCAGTTTTGGTCACCACACTATAAAAAAGATGCCGAGACTCTGGAAAGAGTGCAGAGAAGAGCAACAAAGATGATTAGGGGACTGGAGAATAAAACATATGAAGAACAGTTGCAGGAACTGGGTATGGCTAGTCTAGTGAAGAGAAGGACCAGGGGAGACAGGATAGCAGTCTTCCAATACTTGAGGGGCTGCCACAGAGAAGAGGGGGTCAAGCTATTTTCCAAAGCACCTGAAGGCCAGACAAGGAATAATAGATAGAAACTGAACAAGGAGAGATTCAACCTAGAGATGAGGAGGAACTTTCTGACAATAAGAGCAATCAACCAATGGAACAGAAGCTGCCTTCAGAAGTTGTGAGAGCTTCATCACTGGAAGCTTTCAAGAAGAAACTGGACTGCCATTTGTCAGAAATGGTGTAGCATCTCCTGCTTGAGCGGGGGTTTGGTTGGACTAGATTTATTTATTATTTATTTATTTATTCACATTTTTATACCGCCCTATCTCCCGAAGGACTCAGGGCGGTTTACAGCCAGATAAAAAACATACATATAAATACAGAATAAAACATCAATTAAAAAACTTATTAAATAAGGCAGAATATTTAAAATAGCAATAAAAGTAATAAAAACCCCAATTAAAACCAAATTCAAAATTTAAAATTCTAGTCCAGTCCTGCGCAAATAAAGAGATGTGTCTTAAGATGATCTATAAGGTCCCTTCCAACTCTGTTAATCTGTTAAATCTGTTAATGTTCAACTGAGGGAATTTTTGGCTCCTTAAGTGATCCTTAACTTATTTAGCTTTATAAGGAATTAGAAATAAATGTACCGGAGGGGAGGGGAGAGAGAGGGGAGAGTCATGAAGTTGTAATTAAATCTGTAGAGGCTGAAGTTGGTGAGATGGGAAGTAATGAGTCTTTGGCCAAGCTGCGCCATTAAATAAACATGGAACAGATGGCTTAGTGTCTTAAGTCTGCGAAAAGAATGACCAAAAATCTTTTGACCTGAAAAGAAAGAAAGAAAGAAAAAAAGGCTTAAAAGAGTAGAAACCGCAGAGTTCTTAGTTATTTATAAGGCCTGATTTTTGTGTTCTGCAGTACTGTACTCTGATTTTCTGCATAAATATGACTTATGTCACGTCTGCAGTAAAAACCACTTATCGGGCCATGCTAGATCTCTCAAGCTTCTGGTGATAGTTGCTTGAGGGTGGGGTTGAATCCTTAGAAAAGGGAGAAGTCTGACAGAAATATAGAGTTGAAGCAGAGTGGGGTTCAAAATTTTTTTCAAGGGGTTCTCTGCCCAGTTGCTGGGTGGATGTGGCCATGGTGGGCGTGGCCTAGTCAGCCTCCTGTACCACAGGGGGGGGGGTTTGCCCTCCCCGGTCTCCGGAGGGTTTCCTCGAGCCTGAGGGAGGCTGGAAACGGGGCCATTTCCGGCCTTCCCGAACTTCCGGTAGGCCTCCAAGGGGGAAGGGTAGGCGGGGCCAGCCAGGAGTGGGATTTGGGGGTTCTCTGAACTGCACAGAATTTTAGCTACAGGTTCTCCCGAACTCCTGCGAACCCCCAGCAGCCCACCCCAGTTTGGAAGACATTGAAGTGATTGATTTGTTTTGACAGTATGGCTTGACACATGGAAGACTTGTGAGGGTCCTGGAGACCTTGAATTAGCTAGTTGTAGAAGTGACAATGTCAGAGCAGAAGACCCAAAGGTGCTTCTGATTTTTGGAAAAGCACCTTTGAGCCAATCATCGACTGGATGGTTGAGAATCTCCGTAGACACAGAGCAAAGGACTAAATCAGTTATTTATTTATTTTTTGACATTATGAAAAGTTGCTAACAGTTTGATTCTATGAAAAGTTGGTATGATAGTGTACACAGGTAGTCCTCGACTTACAGCAATGTGTTTAGGAATGTGAAAAAAGTGACTTATGACTATTTTATTCTTCTAACCGTTGTAGCATCGCCAGAGTCACGTGCTCAAAATTCAGACACTTGGCAACTAAACCATATTGAGCTGTGATGGCACAGTGGTTAGAGCGCAGTATTGCAGGCTACTTCTGCTGATCCCTGGCTGCCAGCAGTTCGAATCTCACCAGGCTCAAGGTTGACTCAGCCTTCCATCCTCCCGAGGTCGGTAAAATGAGGACCCAGATTGTTGGGGGCAAACAGGCTGACTCTGTAAACCACTTAGAGAGGGCTGTAAGAGCACTGTGAAGCGGTATATAAGTCCAAGTGCTAGTGCTATTGGTATTAACAATGGCTGTGCTGTCCTTTTGCAACCTTCAGTCAACCAAAGACAGATTCATTTAAGAACCGTGTTACTAACTGAACAACTGCAGTGATTCACTTAACAACTGCAGCAAGAAAGGTCGTAAAATGGATCAACACTCACTTAACAACTGTCTCCTTTAGCGACAAAAATTCTGGGCTCAATTGTGGTCGTAGGTTGAGGAGTATCTGTATAGACCTGACAGTGTCAGTTGGCCTAAACTGATGGGTGCTTTTTTTATGTTGCAAAACTATTGCTATAGTTGGTATGATAATGTATATAATTACGGATTCATGATTGAATCATTCCTTCTCTTGAGAGAAGTAGAAAGTCAACCAATATTGCAAAGACTTTTTATTTGCTGATTCTTTCTCCTACCAAAAGAATTCCTACTGGGTAATTGCAGTAGAAAAGCAGGATACAAGTGAAATCCTTACCGATTGCGATCTTTATCAAGTTATAAATAAGAAACATTCTTCCTGTGGCTTTTCTCCTTCTGACGTAGTTGATAAGAACAGCAGAAGTCTTCAAATTAAATCTTAATGGAATTTGAGCATTTGTTTCATCTGTATACTAATATAAACTCAACGGGCTTTTTTTAAAAATTTCTCCAAGCAAGGAGAAAAACTGGGACAAGGGAGACACATGTTGATAATTAGATTCATAATTAGCTATCTGCCTGTGCTGCCTATTTTGCCAGGATGAAGACAAAATCTAGGAAAGCTTTGGATGACCCAAAAGTACACTTTTGTTAAACAGGCAAAATTTAGGAAATTAAGACCAGCAACAATTTGGCTATTGTTTATCTGAAGCAATGAAGGGTTACTTGGAATGGCCACTGTGATTTGATAAAATCAGTTGCAATAGATCATGGATCACACGAGGAGCCCACGATTTAAATTACTCATAATTTTTAATTGACTATAAATATTTTAGCCTCTTAAGAATCAGAGATACCAAAGCTTTATCTGCTTTCTTAAAACCAGGCATGAAATTATAGCGTGCTTTAGTTTTCCTTCTCTTAACCCTTTCTTTTTTCCACTCAAGTTTTTTTTTTTAAATGTTAAATGGGACACTTAGACTTGTCACTTTGAATATACCCTAATCGGCATTAATTAAAATGAAATTACATTGCATACAGCTTTCAAAGGGGCTCCACAGTGGTGGGATTCAGCCAGTTTGCACCACTTTGGGAGAACCGGTTGTTAACTTTCTGAGCAGTTTGGCAAACTGGTTGTTGGAAGAAATCATTAGGGCAGAGAACCGGTTGTTAAATTACTTGAATCCCACCACTGGGGCTCCACCTGTAACATCAATATCAACATAAACATGACAAGATAAATAAATAAATACTATGCTGACCCTGTAAACCGCTTAGAGAGGGCTGTAAAGCACTGTGGAGCAGCGTAAAAATCTAAGTGCTATTGCTCTGTAGGAGCCATAGTGGTGCAGAAGTTAGAATGCAGTAACTCTGCATTCCCACTGCCAGCAGTTCAATCCTAACCAGCTCAAAGTTGACTCAGCCTTCCATCCTTCCAAGGTTTACCAACGAAGACCCAGATTGTTGGGGAACAACCTGCTGACTCTGTAGAACGGCTCTATCTAGACCCGTTCCAGTCCGGTTTCCGGCCCGGTTACAGCACGGAGACGGCTTTGGTCGCGTTGGTGGATGATCTCTGGAGGGCCAGGGATAGGGGTTGTTCCTCTGCCCTGGTCCTATTAGACCTCTCAGCGGCTTTCGATACCATCGACCATGGTATCCTGCTGCGCCGGTTGGAGGGATTGGGAGTGGGAGGCACCGTTTATCGGTGGTTCTCCTCCTATCTCTCCGACCGGTCGCAGTCGGTGTTGACAGGGGGCAGAGGTCGGCCCGAGGCCCCTCACTTGTGGGGTGCCGCGGGGATCGATCCTCTCGCCTTCTGTTCAACATCTACATGAAGCCGCTGGGTGAGATCATCATTGGGTTCGGTGTGAGGTACCAGCTGTACGCGGATGACACCCAGCTGTACTTTTCCACACCGGACCACCCCAACGGTTATCAAGTGCTGTCCCGGTGCCTGGAGGCCGTCTGGTCTGGATGGGGAGAAACAGGCTCAAGCTCAATCCTCCAAGACAGAGTGGCTGTGGATGCGGCATCCCGGTACAGTCAGCTAAATCCATGACTGACCATCGGTGGCGAGTCATTGGCCCCGATGGAGAGGGTGCGCAACAAGCGTCCTCCTGGATGAGCGGCTGTCTCTAGAAGATCATTTGACGGCCGTCTCCAGGAGAGCGTTCTACCAGGTTCGCCTGGTGCGCCAGTTGCGCCTTTCTGGACCGGGAGGCCCTTTGCACAGTCACTCACGCCTTGTGACGTCTCGCCTGGATTACTGCAACGCTCTCTACATGGGGCTTCCTTGAAGGGCATCCGGAGGCTGCAGTTAGTTCAGAATGCGGCTGCGCGGGTGATAGAGGGAGCCCTCGTGGCTCCGCATAACACCATCCTGCGCAGGCTGCACTGGCTACCTGTGGCCTTCGGGTGCGCTTCAAGGTTTTGGTGACCACCTTTAAAGCGCTCCATGGCATAGGGCGGGTTATCTGGGACCGCCTACTGCGACCAGATACCTCTCACCGACCCGTGCGCTCTCACAGAGAGGGACTCCTCAGGGTGCCGTCAGCTAGGCAGTGTCGGTTGGCGACGCCCAGGGGAAGGGCCTTCTCTGTGGGGGCTCCCACCCTCTGGAACGAACTCCCCCCAGGACTCCGTCAACTTCCTGACCTTCGAACCTTCCGTCGCGAGCTCAAGACACATTTATTCATCTGTGCAGGACTGGCTTAGATTTTTAAATTTAGAGGGGTTTTAAATTGATTTTAATATTTATATTTGATATTTATATTTCTATTTTTAATAATTTGGGCGCTAGAATAAGTTTTTTAAGGATTATTTTAATTTGTATATTGATATTGATGTTTTATATGCCTGTAAACCGCCCTGAGTCCTTTGGGAGATAGGGCGGTATATAAATTCTAAAAATGAAATGAAATGAAATGAAATGAAAATGAAACTTCTTAGAGGACTGTGAAGTGGTATTATAAATCTTAAGTGCTATGGCTATTTCTTGCTATTTCTTTATTCTTTGTCAGTTGTCTGGTCTACTCAGTATTATTTTCTTTAGAGGAAATCAGCCTCCTGCTTTCCAAATGTTTTGTCATATTTTTTGGCCATTGCCAGAGTTGATTTGTATTATGGAGTCTCTAATCCAAAATGGTCTGTAAGGACATCAGGTTACTTCAGGGTATCTCAGCTACCAACATTTGTATCTGAAGATTTTAATTGGAAATGCAAACAATGAGATTTGGGTCCTTCTTCCTGCAAAACATGGACCTTTTCATTGAATTATTTATTTATTTATTATTTATTTAATTAAACTTATGCAGTATTCCATTAAATAAAGCAGCATTTTGAGAAATTTTGAGAGGTGGAGATTTCAGTTCCCAGAATTCCCCAGCCAGCCTGTTGGCCGGGGAATTCCGGAAGTTGAAGTCCCCATATCTCAAAAGTTGCCAAGTCTGAGAAATATTTTCTAAAGGAAAAGGTTTTGTTCCCCCCCACTTCTGAGTGAGTGGAGACGCCAAATATAGGGCACTGCTAAAATCCTACCCTAAATCCTGTCTTAATCCTTGGCTAATTTCCATTTGTGAAACGTTAGAAATTGTACTACTCTTCTGAAAATAATTCTGAATGTTTAACTTGGGGAAAATAATAATAATTGCTTTATAGTGCTCACCAACTTTGAAGATGGCTATAAGACATCGTAATTGCTTTTCATGTCAGTGGGAAAGCTTTTTCTAATGACCTTTTGTTCGAGTTCTTTTCTTTTCCTTTCACAACAAACTGACTTACAGGATGGAATTTGGGAGACAACAGAACTCACGGAGGTTGTGCTGAAGTGCACTTCTTCCTTCCTGTTGAGCTTTCTGAAGTGCCTGGCTGTGAAAAATTGCATGCTCTAAGTTGAGGTGACCCTTTCTGCTGGAAAGCTGTAAAGTACCTGAAAGATTACCATAAATGGCTCCTTTTTTTTTTTCCTTCCCCCCAAAGCTTTATTTCAAACCATATAATGCAAAGTATGCTTTCAGGGCTTATATCGTTTGGAAAGGCTTATCTACCAAAGCGATGTGCTGAGCATGGGAAATAAACTATGGCCTTAGATATGTTTCCTCCTTTCAAAGCACATCTTAGGGAGTGCCCTTTATCACGGTAGCACATCACTAAACAGGTGGATTCGGTTTCATCCCTGTCTTCCAAACCACATCTGGAGGTTCTATAATATCTCAGATCCGAGCCTACACAGGGTTCCTCTTAGATGTGCAAAGGGCCGCGGTGTGGCTCAGGCTGTTAGAAGCCTGTTATTAAAACACAGCTGCCTGCAATTACTGCAGGTTCTAGTCCCACCAGGTCCAAGGTTGACTCAGCCTTCCATCCTTTATAAGGTAGGTAAAATGAGGACCCAGATTGTTGGGGGGGGGCAATAAGTTGACTTTGTAAAATATACAAATAGAATGAGACTATTGCCTTACACACTGTAAGCCGCCCTGAGTCTCCGGAGAAGGGCGGGATATAAATGTAAACAAAAAAAAAAAGGATCATAGGGCAAACATTTGTTGTGGTTTTTCTGTTGTGGGAAGCAGTTGTGCACTGATTTTTTTTTGTTTGTTTACATTTATACCCCGCCCTTCTCCGACATACAAATGGCCTTATGGGTCATGAGTGGCTCCATTCCAGTGTTAAAACATTGGTAATAAAATGGCAAATAGATGTAGTCCTCCACACACAACTATTCCTTGAGTGACCATTCAATAGCAATAGCACTTAGACTTGTATGCCGCTTCACAGTGCTTTTACAGCCCTCTCTAAGTGGTTTACAGAGTCATCCTCATGCCCCCAAGAATCTGGATCCTCATTTTAACCCACATCGGAAGGATAAAGGTTGAGTCAACTTTGAGCTGGTGAGATTTGAACTGCCGAACTGTAGCTAGCAGTCAGCTGAGGTAGCCTGCAGTACTGCACTCTAACCACTGCACTACCTCGGTTCAAAGTTACAACGGCACTGAAAAAAGTGATTCAGGACCAACTTTCACAGTCACAACCTTTGTATGATCATGGGATAAAAATTCAGCTGCTTAGCAGGTGGTTCATACTCATGACCATTGCTGTCTCCCCCGGTCATGTGACCCCCTTTTGTGACCTTCTGACAAGCAAAGTCTATGGGGAAGCCGAGTGGCTAGCTTACCAGCTGCAGTGATTCACTTAACAGCTGTGGAAAGAAAGGTCATAAAATGGGACAAACTCACTTAACAAGTGTCTCACTTAGCAACATAACATGTTGGGCTCAATTGTGGCCGTAAGTCAAGGACTACCTGTAAATAAGATAATCATAAAGCCTATGGAAACGCGGATAGTCTTAGGAGGGTCCTTTTCCTTTTTTATTTATTTATTTATTTGCATTTATATCCCGCCCTTCTCCGAAGACTCAGGGCGGCTTACACTATGTTAAGCAATAGTCTTCATCCATTTGTATATTATATACAAAGGCAACTTTGCACGGTCACTCACGCTCTGGTCACTTCTCGTCTGGATTATTGCAATGCTCTCTACATGGGGCTGCCCTTGAAGTGCACCCAGAGGCTGCAGTTAGTCCAGAATGCAGCTGCGCGAGTAGTAATGGGAGCCACTCATTGCTCCCACGTAACACCACTGCTACGCAGTCTGCACTGGCTTCCTGTGGTCTTTCGGGTGCGCTTTAAGATTTTGGTTACCACCTTTAAAGCGCTCCATGGCTTAGGACCCGGGTACTTACGGGACTGCCTGCTGTTACCTCATGCCTCCCACCGACCCGTACGCTCACACAGAGAGGGTCTTCTCAGGGTGCCGTCTGCCAAACAATGTCGGCTGGTGGCCCCCAGGGGCAGGGCCTTCTCTGTTGGAGCTCCTACACTCTGGAACGAACTTCTCCCTGGCTTACGCCAAGTGCCTGACCTTCGGACCTTTCGCCGTGAGCTGAAAACACACTTATTTATTCAAGCGGGACTGGCTTAACAGTTTATTAAATTTTAATTGGGGTTTTATTATTTTAGGGTTTTAAATTTTAAATTTTAAATTTTAATGTCGGCTATTTTTGTAATTATGCTCTGTTTTAAATTTTTGTTTTAATTGTACATATATTGGGTTTTTATCTCTTGGCTGTACACCGCCCTGAGTCCTTCGGGAGAAGGGCAGTATAAAAATCTAATAAAATAAATAAATAAATAAATAACTTATTGCCCCCAACAATCTGGGTCCTCATTTTACCTACCTTATAAAGCAGGGGTGTCCAAACTTGGTCCCTTTAAGACTTTTGGACTTCAACTCCCAGAGTTCCTCAGCCAGCTTTGCTGGCTGAGGGACTCTGGGAGTTGAAGTCCAAAAGTCTTAAAGGGACCAAGTTTGGACACCCCTGTTATAAAGGATGGAAGGCTGAGTCAACCTTGGGCCTGGTGGGACTTGAACCTGCAGTAATTGCAAGCAGCTGTGTTAATAACAGATTGTCTTACCAGTCTGAGCCACCAGAGGTCCTTCTTCTGTGGAAGCTTCTCCCCTCCTTCTCCCACATTGATTTTCCCAACCTTAGGCATGAAAAAACAGTTGAGTGGCTTTGGAAAAGTCCAGTTCTCTCAGCCCAGCCCACCTCATGTTGTTGTGGGCAAAACAGGAGGAGGAAGAACTATTAGGAACATTCATTACCTCAAGCTATTTATGTAGAATAATGAAGACGAGGTAACACTCAAATAAACATCTGGTCATCAGTATAGTCATCATCCATCTCTTTCTCCTTGTTTGGTCAGGGTGGATCTCACTGCATTAGTTGATCGTAAGACTCCAGAACACAGAATAACAAGAGTTGGAAAGGACCTTGGATGTCTTCTAGGCCAACCCTTTACTCAGGCAGAAGACCTTATATCATTCTGGACAAATGGCCTTCTAAAACAAATCCTTCAGTGATAGAGCACCCAAAACTTCTGAAGTCAGTGAGCTATTCTGCTGATTAATTGTTCTCGCTATTGGGAAAATTTCCCTTAGTTCTAGGTTGGGTCTCTTTTCGATAAGCTTCCATCTATTTGTAGATGGAACCTGGGCCCTGGGCACAAGGGCTTTCGGGAATAGGTTGATCCTTCTCTTCTTTGTGGCAGCCCCTCAAATATTGGAACACTGCTATCGTGTCCCCCCTAGGCCTTCTTTTCACTAGACTAGACATGCAGAATTCCTGCAACCGTTCGTCATATGTTTTAGCCTCGAGCTCCCTAATTGTCTTTGTTGCTCTTCTCTGCACGCCTTCTAGACTAGAGCCTCAACATCCATATGACTTCTTTATTGGTCGTTGGCCGTCTCTTCCTTCTTTGCAGCAGCTCACTGTGTTAGTGATGAGTGCAAGCCATCTTCATGTTGTTTGGTGTTGTGTTGGTTTCTCTTGGCTCTTTCACCGCCTTGATAGAAGAGCTTCTTGAACAGAGCCTTGAAAACTATTGCTGTGTTCAAACCACGCCTGGCTCATTCTGATCAAGGTCAGGAGTCTGTGGGCAGCATCAGAGTCCAGCGGTGTGGTTCAGAAGCCACCATGAATGGCTCGTGAACAGCACTAGCATTGATAAAAGGAGGAGGAAAAAAGGTACATTGAAGAACACACTTTATGCAGGCACAAAAGCCTTTTTTGCACATGTGTAAAGTAAAAGTGGCTCAGTGGCTAAGATGCTGAGCTTGTCGATTGGAAGGTCAGCAGTTCAGTGGTTCGAATCCCTAGTGCTGCCATGTAACGGGGTGAGCTCCCGTTACTTGTCCCAGCTTCTGCCAACCTAGCAGTTCGAAAGCACGTAAAAATTGCTAGTAGAAAAATAGGGACCACCTTTGGTGGGAAGGGAACAGTGTTCCGTGTGCCTTTGGCATTTAGCCATGCCGGCCACATGACCACGGAGATGTCTTCAGACAGTGCTGGCTCTTTGGCTTTGAAACAGAGATGAGCACTGCCCCCTAAAGTCCGGAACGACTAGCACATATGTGCAAGGGGAACCTTTACCTTTATCTTAAACCAAAAAAAGGCCTAAAGAGCAGAAAACTTTACGTGTGGTCCTTATCTCTGGGCTCTGTCAATTGGCTTGGCACAGAATTGCGGATAATGAAGGGTCAGCTATATATGAGGGCTCCATGACTGGCAGGGAACATGATTTATCTGTAGAATATGGGGCAAAACCTTAAACGAGCATTGAGTATGAAAAAAGAAATGGGCCAATTTCACTCTGCGAGTTCTCCCACTTTTGGCACTCCGCGGCAGGATATTCATGATGCCACCTCCGAAACCTTCTTTTCTTTGAAATTGCATTTGACCTTTTTCTTCGTTAACTTTTCTCTTTACTTGTCTTGCTCGGTCCTGGGCGTTCCTATCTCTCCATCTTTAAAGATGTCCCTGGCATTTCCTGCCCTTCACTGGGAGAAATAATTAAAGCTGGGTAGAAAAAGACAAAAAAGATTTCTTGGAAACCGCCCGCTTACATTTTTTTTTCCTCACTGAACTGTTTCGAGGAGCTCTCTTTTTTGAGAAATACCCATTTTGGGGAAACGGGCTGATGCCTGGGGACAATTTTTCTTCCTCAGAATCGAAGGGACAATGTGCTGAACATTTTTCTTTTCCTCTTGGCTTGAAAACTTGGTTTAGTATATTCCGATTTTACAGTAGTATTGTATCACTATTTTAAAAAAAAAAATACTGAAGCACTGGTTTCTTTTCATCCTGGATTACAGAGTAAATCATTAATCTTTTACTGATGCAGACATGTAACAGTGATGAGTTCACGAGAAAGGCCTGAACATAAACAATAGTCTGCCCCAATTACAGAAAACAGCAGGAGGTCAATGTGCATGATCTTAATTAGGAAGAAGGTTAAAAAAGGACTTATCCCTGCTGTGCTTCAACACTTCCCCTCCACTCAGGGCAACAAGTCACTTTTTACCTTGTACTTGGCTCCTGAAAGAATTGAAGGCTCAGATCCGGAAAGTATGTGTGAATGCATCCACGTAAACAACCTTGCAATCTCATCTTTTACTGAAGAATAAATGAACAAGAAGCTAGCATACTGCAAGTGAAGGGGACTCCCAAATCTTGATAGTCAATAACACTCCCCAATCCTACATTAAAAAAAAACAACCCAAAAAAACAGAGGCAGTTTTAGAAAGGAAATGTGCTAAAGAGATCCAGGCTGTGTGGTGTGAATCTGTAAATCTGCTTACCTTCTGAGAAGTTAGTATTACGAAACTGGCTGCTTGGACCCTGGCAGCTCTCCGTGAGAGTGTGCATGGTATAGGGTTCCCTGCTTTAGCAGGGGGTTGGGCTAGAAGATCTCCAAAGTCTCTTCCAATTCTGCTGTTCTGTTATTTTGTTAATGTGCTTGAGAATAGCATTTAGCATCACTCCATAGCACCTTGCTGCACTCTCGGAGTGGTTTACGATGTCAGCATGTTGCCCCCAACAATCTGGGTCCTCATTTTACTGACCTCAGAAGGATGGAAGGCTGAGTCAACCTTGAGCCCGCCAGGATCAAACTCCAGGTTGTGGGCAGAGTTAGCTTGCAATATTACATTCTAACCATTGTGCCACCAGGGCTCAGAATGGCAAAATTAGTAGGAAGTTCTGTTGACCATTGGATAAGTCCCTTGGAAATATACCTTACTCATCTACCTTCTGGTAGGCATGGTGCTCTTTGCTTGCCATCTGATTTCTTGCCAGCTTTCCCAGTAGACCAGAGAGGAAACACAAACACAGTAAGAGACCTGGTGACATAGTGGTTAGAATGCACAGTGCTTAGAATGCAAGCTGACTCTGTCCACTGCCAGGAGTTAGATTCTGACCAGTTCAAGATTGACTCATCCTTCCATCCTTCTGAGGTCAATAAAATGAGGACCCAGATTGTTGGGGGGTTATATGCTGACTCAGTAAACTGCTTAGTTTACATTACACCATGAGCTGTGGTGGCACAGCAGTTTGAGTGCAGTACTGCAGACTACTTCTGCTGACTTCCGGTTGCCTGCAATTTAGCAGTTTAAATCTCATCAGGCTCAAGATTGACTCAGCCTTCCATCCTTCTGAGGTGGGTAAAATGAGGACCCAGGTTGTTGGGGGCAATACACTGACTTTGTAAACTGCTTAGAGAAAGCTGTAAAACACTATGAAGTGGTATATAAGTTGAAGTGCTATTGCTATTAAAATAGAATATAATTTTTTATTGGCCAAGTGTGATTGGACACATGAGGCATTTGTCTTGGTGCATAGGCTCTCAGTGTACATAAAAAAACAATATGTTCATCAAGAATCATAAGGTACAACATTTAATGATAGTCATATGGTACAAATAAGCAATCAGGAAATAATATTAATATAAATCATAAGGATACAAGCAACAAAATTACAGTCATACAGTCATAAGTGGAAGGAGATGGGTGATGGGAACGATGAGAAGATTAATAGGAGTGCAGACTTAGTAACTAGTTTGACAATGTTGAGGGAATTATTTGTTTAGCAGAATGATGGCATTCGGGAAAAAACTGTTCCTGTGTCTAGTTGTTCTGGTGTGCAGTGCTCTATAGCGTCATTTTGAGGGTAGGAGTTGAAACAGTTTATGTCCAGGATGTTAGGGGTCTATAAATATGTTCACAGCCCTCTTTTTGACTCGTGCAGTATACAGGTCCTCAATGGAAGGCAGGTTGGTAGCAATTGTTTTTTCTTCAGTTCTAATTATCCATTGAAGTCTGTGTCTGTCTTATTTGGTTGCAGAGCCAAACCAGACGGTTATGGAGGTGCAGATGACAGACTCAATAATTCCTCTGTAGAACTGGATCAGCAGCTCCTTGAGCAGTTTGAACTTTCTGAGTTGACGCAGAAAGAACATTCTTTGTTGTGCTTTTTTGATGACATTTTTGATGTTATGTGTCCATTTTAGATCTTATGATATGGTAGAACCTAGACATTTGAAGGTCTCTACTGTAGTCTAGTATTGTAAGAGGTGGAAGTATGTAAGGGTTTATCCTAAAGTCTACCACCATTTCTACAGTTTTGAGTGTGTTCAGTTCAAGATTGTTCCGGTCGTATCACGAGGCTAGTTGTTCAACCTCCCATCTGTATGCGGATTCATCATTGTCTTGAATAAGACCGATCACCGCTGTGTCATCTGCGAACTTATAAAGTATTATAAAGCGGCATGTAAGTCTAAGTGTTATTGTTATGAGTAAATTCTATTTTATTGTAAAGCTACATTAACAGAACCTTGCAAGTGTCAAGTACAAATCTCCCACTGTCTCTTTTACAGACTGAGAAGTTAGGGAGGATCCTTTATGAGTTTCTTTCTCTGTCCACTACATAGCTGTGGGCTCTTCCCTCTCTTAGCTGACCATTTCCCAGGCATGGTGTCTGCCAGGAC
The DNA here is from genome assembly GCF_028640845.1 of Ahaetulla prasina. NCBI lineage: Eukaryota > Metazoa > Chordata > Lepidosauria > Squamata > Colubridae > Ahaetulla > Ahaetulla prasina. Next base: position 18,956,163 of record NC_080549.1, on the reverse strand, counting down.
TTATTGTTTGAGTGGGGTCTTGTCTCTACCCCTCAGTGTGACTGTGGTGCTCCTTGACAAAATATCCGCCACATTGTGTCCTGTCAGAGTTTGTTGCAGCACACACAATCAGACACACAAGTAAATAATTCTGCAGGATTCAACTACATAAGAAACTGCTTTATATACAATACCCTACAGCAGAAATCAGCATACAAAATCAGCAACACAGAAACATTATTCATAGAAGCAAGTCATTACAGAGTAGAGATACACTGGCTCCATACTCTACAGAGGCTCACATTACAGAAGCCAAACCAACCCTTATATACAGTTCATCAAGTCTAAGCCACGCCCAGACTCCAAACTGTCTCTTATGGCCCCATACAAACAAATAATACATTTCAGTTTCCAAACAGTCCCCATTGGCTGACCTGTTACCATGTCTATCCAAACAGTGCCCATTGGCTGACCTGTTGCTATGTCCATTCCAGTCTATAAATAGTCACACACTGACATGTCTGAATGTCCATCAGGAGCTTACACTGGCCCAGTGTCTGATTTTTTCAACATAGACCACCCTGTCTTTGAATGGCTGGGTGGACTGGACATTAATATTGGAGCTACTGTAAGTCGATGTATTTGCCATATGCTAAATAAATAAATTTCCTGGGCAGCCTCTCCCCTTTCCACCAACTCCCAAGGTCATTCCCATCTACTATTACATTTTTCTAGGCACCTGTTTTTAAACAAAGGTGAAAGTTAGAACGGATGCATCTTCTCACCGTATCTTTCAAAGAATATCCTTTGAAAGGATCTAATCAGATCACAGAGAGGTCTGTGGTCTGATTGGAAAACAAGGGTGCTGCTTTGGAACGGATGGGTGAAAGCTAAAGCACCAGCATGTTTTTCAATCACCTACTTTTAAAGCACGAAGCCAAGTTGACGTGCTTCTGGAGCCTAACCTAACCATCTGCAAAAGTATTTATTTATTAGATTTAATAATTAGATTTAGAGAGCTAAGACCCAAGTCTCTGGTCAGCTTATGGTGTTAAAAGATCATGAAACAATGAAAAATAGAAATTGTGCATGCCCAGGAAACAAAAATGTTTCAAAGAAATACTACTAACCAGAGCATATAAAACATTTGCTAGACTAATTCTAGAATACAGCTCGCCTGTTTGGAATCCTCACCACATCTCTGACATCAATACAATTGAACGAGTCCAGAAATATTTTACAAGAAGAGTTCTCCATTCCTCTGAAAACAACAAAATACCTTATCCCACCAGACTTGAAATCCTAGGCTTAGAAAACTTGGAATTCCGTCGCCTTCGACAAGACCTAAGTTTAACTCATAGAATCATCTATTGTAATGTCCTTCCTATTAAAGACTACTTCAGCTTTAATTGCAATAATACAAGAGCAACCAACAGATTTAAACTTAATGTCAACCGCTTTAATCTAGATTGCAGAAAATACGACTTCTGTAACAGAATCATCAGTGCTTGGAATACTTTACCTGACTCTGTGGTCTCTTCCCATAATCCTAAAAGCTTTAACCAAAAACTTTCTACTATTGACCTCACCCCATTCCTAAGAGGACCATCAGGGGTGTGCATAAGCGCACAAACGTGCCTACCATTCCTGTCCTATTGTTTTTCTTTTCTTCTTCCTATATATATATAGGAATATATATATAGGAACATATATATATATATATATGCTTATACCTCCTAATATTTACTCATATATATGTTTATATACTATATAATCTTTTTATATGATGTTGTGACAAATAAATAAAAAAATAAAAAAATAAATAGAACCATAGAAACGCTTGAGACCCACCTTACTTAAGACTGGCGAGAACAGCCAGAGTTTCTTGAACATTATCAGGGAAGGGATATCTGCGGTGAATGCTGCTTGACAGGGCAGGGGCCGAGGGCTGGGGTAACACAGGGGCGGGTGCTGTGAGTGGCCTAAGTTTACTCAATCCTGGTTGTGTAAGTATGTCTCTAGACAGCAGTATATCAATAACTTGTGAAGTTCAACTTCTTCCCTGTGCCATAAAAGCTTTGATTTATTTTGCTGGCCAGTGTGCTTGATCTTAGCTGAGTGATGGTTCTGAGGTCACACGCAGGGACTTCTGTTTTGGAAGTGGAGACGAATGTGAACTGGTTCCTGGGTTTACAAGGAAGCCTTTCTGCAGCGTGTTAGACAGCCTAGCGGTGCCAGAGACCAGTTCTTTTTGTCTGAGGAAGCTACAGCTAAGCATTTATTTCCCATTAGCTAATAGTCCAGCTGTGCAAAACACTTTCCTTGCACGGTTAGCTAGTCTAGGTTTGTACAAATTGCAAATGAAGAACTCTGTGTATTTCATTATTATTTCACCAGCAGGATCTGGATGGTTTTAGTGTTTAAATGAGAATTCCTACAGTCTTCTTGCTTAGGTAAAGGTAAAGGTTCCCCTTGCACATATGTGCTAGTCATTCCCGACTCTAGGAGGCAGCATTGTTTCAAAGCCAAACAGGCAGCACTGTCCGAAGACGTCTCCATGGTCATGTGGCCAGCATGACTAAATGCCAAAGGCTCACTGAACGCTGTTACCTTCCCACCAAAGGTGGTCCCTATTTTTCTACTTGCGTTTTTTACGTGCTTTCGAACTGCTAGGTTTGCAGAAGCTGGGACAAGTAACGGGAGCTCACCTCGTTACAGGGCACCAGGGATTCGAACAACTGAACAGCCAACCTTTTGATTGACAAGCTCAGTGTCTTAGCCACTGAGCCACTGTGTCCTTACTTCTTGCGTAGGAGTTTGTTATTGGGACATAGAGCATGATAGCAGTTTCCAGACTCAACGTTTGAGAGACCATGTTCATCTTTCTTTTCTCATCCTTCATTGAAGAGAACCAATGGATCACAAGGCAGGGCAGATACATGGTGAGCACATTTTGTCTTAGAAGATCTTTATGTCTTGTAGCTTGACACTAAAAACTAAAAACTAAAAAAGTTGACTAATAACTGATTGTTGTTTAAGGTAGTTGACACATTCTTTTGAAACAGCATTACTCTGAATGCGGCTCTACCAGTAATCCTCAGCTTACATACATTTGTTTAGTAGTCATTTGAAGTTACACCAGCAATGCAAAAAGCATTCCTCACGCTTACGACCATTAGAGCATCCCCACATGATCAAATTTTCGGTGTTGGGCAACTTGCATGTATTTATGGTGGCGGCAGCATCCTAAAGTTGTGTGTGACTGCCATTTGCGACTTTCCAAAGCCAGCTTGTGACAAGCAAAGCCAATGGAGAAAGCTGGCTTCTCTTAATGACTGTGAGATTTACTTATCAACTGCCGTGATTCACTTACTGTAACTGTGACCAAAAAATGGTTATAAAATTAAGTGCATCTCACCTAACAACCGCCTTAGTTTAACAACCAAAATTCTGGTCTCAGTTGTTGTAAATTGAGGACTGCTTGAAGAACAGTGTTCTCTAGTGAAGAGAAGGACCAGGGGAGACAGAATAGCAGTCTTCCAATATTTGAGGGGCTGCCACAGAGAGGAGAGGGGTCAAGCTGTTTTCCAAAGCACCTGAAGACCAGACAAGGAATAATGGATGGAAACTGATCAAGGAGAGATTCAACCTGGAAATAAGGAGAAATTTCCTGACAGTGAGAACAATCAACCAATGGAACAGAAGTTGCCTTCAGAAGTTGTGGGAACGTCATCACTGGAGGCTTTCAAGAAGAGACTGGACGGCCATTTGTCAAAAATGGTGTAGGGCAGTGATGGCGACGATCAGCTGGCCAGCGAGCATGCTCAGGGGAAAAAAAGGAAGACCAGCTCTTCCAGTTTCCAGCACTGCCACATGCAAAAAGGGCAGCTGATTGTTGTGTGCGCATGCATGCCAGAAACTCAGAAGAGGAATGGGCAATGCTGCGCGTGCCAGGTAACATGACTCCACATGCCACTTATAGAATAGAATAGAATAGAATAGAACAGAATAGAATAATAGAATAGAATAGAATAGAATAGAATAGAATAGAATTTATTGGCCAAGTGTGATTGGACACACAAGGAATTTGTTTCAGTGTACATAAAAGAAAAAGAAAAAAATACCTTCATCAAGGTACATTTATAACACAAATGATGGTCATAGGTTGCAATTTAACTCTTAATGATAGCAACAAAAAGTTACAGTCATACAGTCAGAAGTGGAAGGAGATGGGTGATGTAAACGATGAGAAGATTAACAGTAGTGTAGATTTAGTAAATAGTTTGACAGTGTTGAGGGAATTATTTGTTTAGCAGAGTGATGGCCTTCGGGGAAAAAACTGTTCTTGTGTCTAGTTGTTCTGGTGTGCAGTGCTCTATAGCGTCGTTTTGATGGTAGGAGTTGAAACGGTTTATGTCCAGGAAGTGAGGGATCTGTAAATATTTTCACGGCCCTCTTCTTGATTCGTGCAGTATACAGGTCCTCAATGGAAGGCAGGTTGGTAGCAATTATTTTTTCTGCAGTTCTAATTATCCTCTGAAGTCTGTGTCTTTCTTGTTGGGTTGCAGAACCAAACCAGACAGTTATAGAGGTGCAGATGACAGACTCAATAATTCCTCTGTAGAACTGGATCAGCAGCTCCTTGGGCATTTTGAGCTTTCTGAGTTGACGTAGAAACAACATTCTTTGTTGTCCTTTTTTGATGGTGTTTTGATGTTAACTGTCCATTTTAGATCTTTTTAGATTCACTTTGGGAACATGTGCCATAGTTCACCTTCACGGGTGTAGGGTCTCCTGCTTGGGTGAGGGGTTGGAGTAGATGACCTACATGGTCCCTTCCAACTCTGTTAATCTGTAAACACTTTACTCATTTAGAGGAAAATTGATAATAATATGCCTTTAGTGTTATCTAATTGGTAGCCGGGCCCAGCTAATTTTCAGATAAATTCAATAGACATGCTGGGGGTGGGGTGGAATGCCGATAAAAATGGGCTGGCCAAATCTCTTGGAAAGAATGCCCTGTAGGTTTAACTCTTTCAAGTTTGGATTTTTTTGTGGTTTCAGCATGGATGAATGGAAGAATTAAAATCCCACTGCAGGACTGCACATAGTAGTTCTGAGAGGCCAGCTTAAGCTGTGGGGAGTACGGATAGAGATTGCTTCTAAGTGAGCAGCTTGCTCTATCCAAATTTATAAAGGTCCTTTCCATAAAAATGTGACCTCCATTTAAAGGTGATTTCAATTTTTCCCCTTCTCTCCTTCCTGAACGTGCAGTAACTGCTTCTCTGCAGATCGGTGCTGGAGGTGGTCAGTTAATCATTATCCCCAGAGCCTATTCTTCAATTGGACATAAATACATGACTCATGAATTAATGGGAAGCCCAAACTGTAGCAGCTCCTGTTAAGCATCAACTTGTATTGGAAAAACAGCGCGCGGAAAAGGGAGAGGCCATTTTCCCAAAGTATTGCTTTTCAATCATTTCTTGCAATTACTTTAATGTCTAAACGAGACATCGGTAGCCTGAGAAATAATGAACAGAATGCGTAAAATACTGACAGCGTGGATTTTACAAAACGTTTAAAGATTTGCGCCTTGCACGTCAACCCAAAAGGAAGATGCTGACGAAATATAAGTATTTCTTCTGCAGAGTTTCTTTCATAATGCTGCTTTACACTTAGAGAGACATAAGTGAGAAGTGGTTGTTCCAATTCTACGTTGTCAGAGCCCAATCTCAAGCTTTCCAAATGGTTCATTATGTGCCATCAAGTTAGCGTCAGTTTTTAGCTACCTTTCATCAGGATAATTTCCCCCCCAATTTGGTCTTTCAGATCTTCTAGTGGTGTGCTCTTTTCTTCCATTTTCCCCAGCTTTATAGGCTCCTTTCTTCCGAATAGCACACCATTTTTGTTCACCCTTTATCTATACATTTGGAGCAGCCATCTTTTGGGAGTAGTTCATGGGTAATTTACATTGTAAAATAGCAGTCCTGGAAAACTTGGACAGTTCCATAAAGCCCATTTGCTGGTAGGCAAATCTCTGAGGATATATATGGCGCTTCCTTTATTTTTGGTTGTGTTTCTGGGCAGGTGATGACATTTATAATGAAAGAAATTGTGGAGGAATATAATCCAGAGTTGCAGGAGGAAGGGTCTCTTTACCAGAGGAAAAAAAGACAGCAGATTTTAGACGAGTGGTAATCAACCTGATCCCTACCGCTAGTGGGCATTCCAGCTTTCGTGGTGGGCGGTAGGGGTTTTGTCTGATACAGAAGCACTTTCCTTTTTTTTAAATTCAATTGACTTTTAAAAAAAAAATTCATAACATTATTTAAAAACATTTTCATTAGGTTTTCATAAAATTTCCCATGACAATTTAAATTTTTGAAAATGTACTATTTGTATCGCCCGCGCATAAGTTTAGTTCACCTTACGTAAGTGAAACTAAATGACGCTATTGTGCGCCCGCAAACAAAAGAGCCTCATCCCAGAATAGCTCGCACATCTCCCCCCACACCACCCAGCTGTAACAGACAAGCAGAGCTGGTAGCCAGCGCCCCCCCCCCCAAACCCAATCCATGATGCGCAAGAGGCATGCGCAGATGACGATACATGGCACATTACTGTGGAACCAATGGGTGGTTTGAAAATTTTACTACTAACAGAGATACAAAAGTGGGCGGTAGGTATAAAAAGGTTGACTACCCCTGTTTAGACTCTGGTGGGCAGGAAGAGGGCTAAGATCCGACCCTAACAATTCACAAAGTGTATTTATATCTAAAGCAATTATTGCAGATAATTGCTTTAGTCTGGCAAGATTCTGTCTGTAGACAAACAACAATAAGTGAATTTCTCAGAAGTAACTCCACATGCCATTTTTGCTGCTTTGGGCCTAACAGTAATGGAGTGTAACCTAATCCCCTATTCTTATTTTCTAAATTTGCCTCTCTGGACCTAGGGGTGTTCTTGTAAATCAAGATAATATTAGCAGCTGGCAAACCAACTCCATTTTTTTTTTTTAAGTTGAGTAGGATACAGAACCAGTGCTCATGGCCTTCCCACACGATAGAAAATTGCCTTGTGATGATCTCAGAATAGGATACATTATTACGACACTTCATTAAAAAGATATTTTGGGGGGCAGAAGGCATCCAGAGAGCAACAAATTAGGAAAATAAATGCAGCGGACAACGGCAATGTTGATTCAACTATTACTTTTCCGCCTTGAAAGGGCCTCTGGTGGCTCAGACTGGTAAGACAGTCTGTTATTAACAGCAGCTGTTTGCAATTACTGCAGGTTCAAGTCCCACCAGGCCCAAGGTTGACTCAGCCTTCCATCCTTTATAAGGTAGGTAAAATGAGGACCCAGATTGTTGGGGGCAATAAGTTGACTTTGTATATAATATACAAATGGATGAAGACTATTGCTTGACATAGTGTAAGCCACCCTGAGTCTTCGGAGAAGGGCGGGATATAAATGCAAATGAAAAAAAAAGATCTATTTAGCATCATAATTCTATTTGGTCCATTTCTCCAGTTGCACCATTTGGAGAGAATTTGACCAGCCAAATTGTGTATAACTCTGTTTTTGACACCTACTGAAATCAAAATGGTTCTTTGACACAAATACACATATATGAAGAGGAGAAGAGAACCCTGATGCTAAATTCATGAATAAGGTTGGGAAAAGATATATTGCCTGAAGGCGTATTAAGCAAAACCAGCCCATTATATTTTTTTTGTGCCATCATTTATAACAGATTTGAGTGTCTTGCCTAACACATTATGAAAATTTAAATTCACAGTTGATTGGATTTCTGTTGCTTTCAATGTGGCACATTAGATTATCTTCCTCAATATGCAGTAGATGTACTGCTTTGTGAATGTGAATCTGTGAGATGGGGGGAGGGAAGGAGAGAGAGAGAGAAAGAGATAGATAGATAGATAGATAGATAGATAGATAGATAGATAGATAGATAGATAGATAGATAGATAGATAGATAGATAGATTATTCTCTCCCAATTCTTTGACACATTCAATTTGGGGGAATAGGGAGAATTCGGCCTCTGTGCTAAAACATGATCTTTTGGCAGGGGTCTGCAAACTTGGCTCTTTTAAGACTTGTGGACTTCAACTCCCAGAGTTCCTCAGCCAGCGAAGCTTCACAAGTCCACAAGTCTTAAAAGAGACAAGTTTGTAGACCTCTGTCTTATGGCATTATTTATTGGACCTTTACTTGGAAGCAGTGGTGAAATGCAGCCAGTTCTATCCGGTTTGGGCTAACTGGTAGCACCGGCGGCGGGAGGATCCGCCCACCCACTCGGACATCATCATTTCCCATTTTTGATGCTCTGTGCATGCTCAGAAGGTCCCGCGCATGCACAGAGGTGTTACGCGCGAGCACAGGCTCTCATCTGCAAATCAGTAGCGAAGGTAAGTGGATTTCACCCCTACCTGGAAGCCTCCATTCAGAATGTGCTACTGTGTAATTCCAAACAAAATATCTGCTTTTTTCCCCCAGTCTGTGGGATTTGCTTTTTAAAACAAGAATTTTAAAGACACAGAGCAATCATTCACTTCCATATTCTGAAGCATTTCAAGCTCTACCACCTACACAAGTTTTGGATGCCTTCCAATCAATACTTTGACATCCATCTTTTTCTGTCGCTTCGATCTCTGGCAAGGATTTCTTCCGGATTACTGCAAGATTTCCTGTCTTTTCACCCGGAGTGGAGAACTCATGCTTGTCCTGAGATTGCCAAGCTATAACTCCTGGCTGTATGGGGGTTGCAGGGAACTGTAATTAAAGAATATTTGGAGGCTTGCATGTTATCAACTCTGGTTTATATTTTTGACCTCTGCTAAGGAGTGCTTTATAGGGACGTGGTGGCTTAGTGGGTAAGACCCTGAGCTTGTCAATCGATAGGTCGGCAGTTCAGTGGTTCAAATCCCTAGTGCCGCATAACGGGGTGAGCTCCCATTACTTGTCCCAGCTTCTGCCAACCTAGCAGTTCGAAAGCACTTAAAAAATGCAAGTAGAAAAATAGGGACCACCTTTAGTGGGAAGGTAACAGCGTTCCGTGCGCCTTTGGTGTTGAGTCATGCTGGCCACATGACCAAGGAGACGTCTTCGGACAGTGCTGGCTCTTCGGCTTTGAAATGGTGATGACCATCGCCCCCTAGAGTCGGGAATGACTAGCACGTATGTGTGAGGGGAACCTTTACCTTTACCTTAAGGAGCGCTCTATGGAAGCAAAAGCTGGATTTGGAACTGAACGAGTATTGAGTATTAGTAAAGTTAACCAGTATCCAGGCTGTGTGATAAGTGGCCTTGATAAATAACCCTACACATCACCTCATACATTGGCAGCTTCACTGTAAGAACTAAGGGAGTGCAGTGTGAAAACAACTCTATCTGCAACTGTGCAAGATAAATGTTAAGAAAAACTATTTAGCAAAGTTAATGATGTTAACTTTTAAGAGCTGTGGTCATGGAGTGGTTATAATGCAGTATTGCAGGCTAATTCTGCTGACTGATAGGGGTTCGATCCTCACCAGCTGAAGGTTGACTCAGCCTTCCATCCTTCCGAGGTCGGTAAAATGAGGTCCCAGATTGTTGGGGGCAACATACTGACTCTCTAAACTGCTTGGAGAGGACTGTAAAGCACTATGGAGCAGTATATAAGTCTAAGTACTATTGCTATTGTTACTGCTATGTTATTTCAAAAGAATTCCAGCAACTCCTGGGGATCAGTTGGAAGCCCTATTTATAATGAATTAAAGGTTGATGTACTAGAAGCCACTTTCTAGTGCCTATGTGAGGCAGTATACGGTACACTTTTGGGGGCAGGCAGGGGATGGTTTCCAACTATCATCTGTTTTAGTATAGTCTGGGAAAAACATTCCCATATGTCTTGATGGCAGAACTTACTAATTCCACCCCTGTAGCATCTTCAGTATATATGCAAATTTATGAGGTGTAAAAACAATGGCATTGGCAAGTCCTGTTTGAATTGGACCGGGCTTTCCAAATGTTAGAGCTGCCATCCTTTGCTCACTTCTAAGCTTTGCTTAGATGCCAGTCTGCCATACATCATGAGGGAGGGGACAGGTGTTGGGAAGTTAGGGAAGGAACCTGCAAGCAAGTTATCAGAAACCAAAAGTAATAGTCATGCTGTTGCAAGACATCTCAAGGCCCTGGTCCTGGCAATGGAATGCAGCACCTATCCATCTTCCAACCGCGGCAATGACCATTATGAAGACACTGAGCCACAGTGGTGCAGTAGTGGCTAGAGTGCAGTACTACAGGTTACTTCTGCTGACTGCTGGATGCCTGCAATTTGGCAGTTTGAATCTCACCAGGCTCAAGGTTGACTCAGCCTTACATCCTTCTGAGGTAGGTAAAATGAGGACCCTGTCGTGTCCCCCTCCCCCTCCGACGACCAGGTCTAGGAAGTCCGTATCAAATGTGGCAACGAAACCTCTGCAGCTTGTCAAAGTCTTTCGAGGTTTATCAGGGTAGGCAGGAGTCCAAGTTGTGACTTCAGCAATAGAGTCCAATAGCAGCAAACTAGATGAGACTTTGCTTGACTCAAGGTTGGAATGCCAAAAGCAGGTCCTTTATATAGGCTGTGGGGTGTGGCTCCATGACTCAGCATTTATCCAGGCCTGCCTCTCCCTTCCTTCTGCTGGCATCGTCTCTCAGATCTCCGGAAGCGAGGATCCTCCCACTTTGAATTGTCTTCTGCTGTTTGGAAAAGGGAGGGGTCAGAAGGAGTAGGCCCGAGTAATTTCAATCCATGGCTGGCTTCCTCTGATGGCTGAGCCAAAGGAACACACGCCGTACGAGTTAGGTTTGTTTGTTCATTCCTGACATCCTGTCCGGGCATGGGGCCAGGGCTGGGGGCTGGAGGCATGACAGGCCGTTCATCTTCATTATCAGACTCGGAGTCTGATAACAGCCCTGGGTGTAGACGGGAGGGGCCCGGCTGAGGAGAGGAGGCAGGACGAGGCACAACAGACCCAGATTGTTGGGGGCAAGATGCTGACGCTGTAAACCGCTTAGCGGTATTTAAGTTTAAATGCTGTTGCTATTGCTATCTTCTCTAAATGTGACTAGACAATGTGGGGGGGGGTGTCTTGGGGAAGGGAGAAGTTAACGTAGGGATTTTCATGCTCAAACTTTAGTTCTGGCTTCGCATTACTTTGACCACTTGGCTTTTGGTTAATGAAACCTTTTCGCTCAAAATAGAGCCAAGAGTAGTTTTTCCCCCCCCCCTAAGAAACCAAGTGTGAGCCAAGTCTGACACCAAAGTTAGAATTTTCACCTATTCTGAAGAGTAAATAAAATCCAAACCACTGCTTGGTTGTGCATTGCGCTAAGCCTCAGTTTGAACCAAGGTTTGCTGAATTTGCTGGAGCTGCCTGAGTCCAATCAGTGCATAAATGAATAATGGCTTAACGGGTGGATGAACCGTTTGTCTCCTTTCCAATGTTCGGTGTCCCCAAACAGAATCCATCATGCGCTGTAAAGCAAAGCTGGCTGCTCTTGGGTTTGTTATTTGTTTATTTGGGTTTCCGAACTACAAATCAACTTCTAGCGTGCCTGGCATATTTCTTGAAAGTGAGTCCAGCGCTATTATGACAACCCTGTAGTAGTTATGATCATACTTCACTGTCATTTAAAAACGTGTAGTATTGAATTGAAAAGGGGAAAGCAATATGTTGCTTATTTTCCAAAAGACCATTCAATTCTCATAACGATCACTCACACTGTCTGGTTTTAATTTTCGTTTGCAGTCTTATTGTACAACTAATTATGTGATTCTCCCCTCCCATTTCTCCCTAGAAATAACTGAATAACATTTACTTAGGTTATTAACAGATTAACAGAGTTGGAAGGGGCATTGTAGGTCATCTAGTCCAACCCCCCGCCCAAGCAGGAGACCCTACACCATTTCTGACATATGGCCGTCCAGTCTCTTCTTGAAAGCTTCCAGTGATGAAGCTCCCACAACTTCAACTTCAAGGCAAGTTGAAGTTGCCTTCAACTTCTGAAGGCAACTTCTGTTCCATCGGTTGATCGTTCTCACTTTCAGAAAGTTTCTCCTTATTTCTAGGTTGAATCTCTCCTTGTTCAGTTTCCATCCATTAGTCCTTGTCTGGCCTGCAGGTGCTTTGGAAAACAGCTTGACCCCCTCCTCTCTGTGGCGGCCCCTTGTCATATGACGGCCATAGTTAGAACTTGATTGGGCCTGTACTTCTGACATACACAGTTGTATGAGGTTCTGGAAACCAACAGATCTAAGGATCGAAGCTACCGACAAAAGGTGTCGTGTCCCACTCCTCCGCTGACGGCCGGGTCAGGGAAATCCGAATCAGGCTTGCCTCTGCAGCTCTGCCCAAAGTCCTAGCAAAGTCCTCAGAGCAGGCAGGAGACCAGTAAGTGACTTCAGCAAGATAAGTTCGACTTTTGCCTGACTCAGAGACTGCCAGAAAGCAGATCCTTTATATAGGCCATGGGGTGTGGCTCCATGACTCAGCACTCATTAAGGCCTGCCCCTCCCTTCCTTCTGTTGCCTCTGCCTATCCAGCCTTCTGATGCGAGGGTCACTCCAATCAGCAGCTGTTGGGAATAAACCCTCCTCAGGCTCACATGCTGTGGAGGAGGGGGAGGGGTCTAGCTGCTCCGTTTGCCTGGGCATGGAGTCAGGGCTGGGGCCGGGAGGTGCTCCTTCTTCTGCAGTTTGTCTGGGCATGGAGCCAGGGCTGGGGCCGGGAGGCATACATTCCTCCGTGTTCGGGAGCAGATAAGAAGGCCCCGGCTGCTCTGAGGGCGGGCAAGACACAACAAAAGGTTTCTCTTCTATGGGAATTCAGCTGGTCCTCGATTACAACAGTTCATTTGGTGACCGTTCAAAGTAATAACATCACTGGAAAAAGGAAAGTGATTTGTGATCATTTTCCATACTTTATGCCCCTTATAGCATCTCCATGGTCACGTGATCAAAACTTGGATGCTTTAAATTTTAAATTTTTAAAGGTGGGAGGTTATGTATATTTTGTATACTTTAGTTTGTGATTCTTGGTCATAATACCCGGTATTTGCTCTGGGAAGTCTGGGGGAAGGGGAGGAGGGGAAGGGGAAATGATACATGGATTGATTATTAATGTACAGTAATTTTTGAAGATATGAAATTAAAATTTTTTAAATGATATTGGGGATGCTCGATTGCCATTTCAGGAAGAAAAGGAGAGAGGAGTAGAAGGAGGGAAGAAAGTAGGTAGGAAAGAGTAGAGAAGGAGGAGGGGAATAAGAAGGTTAGATAGGGTGGAAGAAGGGAGGAGTGGAGAAGGAGGAGAGGAAGTAGTAAAGTGAAGGAGATGAAGGAGGGAAAGTAGTAGAGGGTAGAGGGGAGGTTGTGAAGAAAGGAAGTGGCAATCGGGCAGGCCTGAATCAGTAATAAAATAAAAATTAATGATTAATGATGGATAATAGTTTGTACATAAATATGATGTTGGAAAATGGAAATAAAAATGATTTATAAAAAAAAAAAAAACTTGGATGCTTGGCAACTGACATGGATTTATGCCTGTTGCAGTGTCCCGAGATTATGTGATCGCCTTTTGTCACCTTTTAACGAGCAAAGTTTTAATGGGAAAGCCAGATTCACTTAACAACCGTGTTAACTAACTTAACAACTTCAGTTATTCGCTTAACAAGTGTGGCAAGAAAAGTCATAAAAAGGGGCAAAATTCATTTAACCACTGTCTCATTTAGCAACAGAAATGTTGGGCTCAACTGTGGTCGTAAGTCAAGGACTTACCTGTATAGCCTGGAGTTTCGGAGCTTTTGAAGGAACAGTTATTTGCTATTCCTTTTTTTCTACGACTTTTAAGGCTTGCCCGCTCATCAGGCAACTAAGAATGTCTTACAACTGGATTAAAAACATCAGAGTACAAAATAACAAAGCCATACAAAACATATTGTGCCAAGGACAATTAAGTCCAAGTACACACCTAAGCAGGTTTATGCAATATTGGGATATTGTTTTCTTTTTTTGCTTCACTCATCATCGTTTAACTATTGGGAGAGAATGAAATCAGACCTAACTGAACTGATTGCAAAGTCAGAAATCATGAATCAAACCACCATTGAACCTATTTGTAGACAATTTCACTTACTGTAACTTACTCATTAGCAGTTCGAAAGCACGTAAAAAATGGAAGTAGAAAAATAGGGACCCCCTTTGGTGGGAAGGTTCCGTCCGCCTTTGGCGTTGAGTCATGCCGGCCACATGACCAAGGAGACGTCTTCGGACAGCGCTGGCTCTTTGGCTTTGAAACGGAAATGAGCACCGCCCCCTAGAGTCGGGAACGACTAGCACATATGTGCGAGGGCAACTTTTACCTTTACCTAACTTACTCACACCCTGGATTTATTTATTTTTATTTATTTTATTTGTCACAACAGTATATATAAGCATAAACATGAAATAACTATACAATATATAAGCATATATATAAGCATATATATAAGCGTAAGCATGGAATAACTATACGAATTGGATACAGGAACATTAGAGTAGGCATGTTGGTGCTCTTATGCACGCCCCTTACAGTCCTCTTAGGAATGGGGTGAAGTCAATAGTAGATAGTCTTTGGTTAAAGCTTTGGGGATTTTAGAAAGAGACCACAGAGTCTGGTAGTGCATTCCAGGCATTAACAACTCTGTTACTGAAGTCATATTTTCTGCAGTCAAGATTGGAACGGTTCACATTAAAGCTTAAATCTATTGTGTGCTCGTGTATTGTTGCGATTGAAGCTGAAGTAGTCTTCAACAGGAAGGACATTGTAACAGATGATTTTATGCGTTAAACTCAGGTCATGTGGAAGGCGGCAGAGTTCTAAATTTTCTAAATTTTTAAATTCTAAAGTTCTAAATTTTCAGGAGCCGAACAAAACTACACTATGGATAGATTAGTTTTACCATCCTGAACTATAAATATCATTTTGAACTCTGCAATCATCCTTATAGCTCAGCTTTAGCCTGGAATTAGACTCTTGGGAATTTTTATACTTCATTTAGCTGCACAGTGACTGTGAGTAAGCCAGCCCTTAGCCAGTAGTTCTTAAAAATTGTACTCATCAAAGATGAACATGAATTACAAGAAGGTGTTAGGATGACATCATTGAACTTCTGCTTTACTAAGTGTAGCTGGAGATATTTTCTGGCTGACTATTAATTAGTTCCAGTGGTAGAAAATGAATTCCAATTGAAGAAGCATATTTAATATGTCTTTCTTTCAGTCCGCTGCTGTTTAGTATCACACTTTTTGTTTTTTGCTGATGTCACTTCCTTGATTATTGTGTGCAGCTGAGTTACTCTTTTGCTGTACTTTGCTAACCTATATTTGGTTAGTTCTAACTGTGATAATAAAGCATTAATTTAAATCATTCTAAGCTGGAGAGGAGATATGAAATAGCTAACTGGTTAATTGTTTTCAAGGAAATAGTACTGAACTGAGTGAGGTTTGCTCCTAGATCAGTTCGGTTTGATGGGGTATTTCAGATACTGAGAAAAAGATTGGGGTACAGTTGGCACCATTCGATGCCTTAGAGCAGGGGTCTCCAACCTGGGCAACTTTAAGACTTGTGGACTTCAACTCCCAGAAGTTGTGGGACTTCAACTCTTGGAGTTGAAGTCCACAAGTCTTAAAGTTGCCCAGGTTGGAGACCCCTGCCTTAGAGAACTCCCAGTTTCTCTTGTACCCTGATTTCACTTGCGATATTCTGCTGCACTCACTAATTATTTTATTCTTGCTAGGGGCAAGTCTTTGTGTGTGTTCATGTACAGGTATGAATGTCTTTTTTTCTTTCATGCCACCATTATTTACATCCATCTCTTGATGTGCTACTGTTCATTTTCTTTGAGAGCCCCAAGGTATAATATCACTGGTGCCATAATTGAGCAATAAATGAAAAGGCATTGCAGTAGCTTTTAGTTTACAGTTTTGTAAGGCAGGGTGTGATGCAAATAATAATAATAATAAAAAAAAGAATACCATAAAATTTTTCATGTGACAAATCAGAGGAAGTTGGTCCTTCTTCTTCTTCTTCTTCTTCTTCTTCTTCTTCTTCTTCTTCTTCTTCTTCTTCTTCTTCTTCTTCTTCTTCTTCTTCTTCTTCTTCTTCTTCTTCTTCTTCTTCTTCTTCTTCTTCTTCTTCTTCTTCTTCTTCCTCTTCTTCTTCTTCTTCTTCTTCCCCCCCTCCTCCTCTTCCTCCTTTCTTCTTCTTCTTCTTCTGCCTCCACCTCTGCCTCCTCTTCTTTTTTCTCCTCTCCCTCTTCCTCCATTAAATTTTTATGCAGCCCATATCACTATTCTCCTCCCCCTCCCCCTCCCTCCCACTCCTTCTGATTCCACTGGAATTGTTGTAGCTTTGTAGCATGAAGGATCTCCCCGCTATTGATGCAGGATCCATCAGATGATTCCTGGTCTTTCTTTTAGGATCCACATTCATGCTTTGCTTTTCATTTGCCTTATTCATTACCTTTCCAAGGCCTCTCTGAGCAATAATTGCTTTTAATGGGTCTGAAGTGCCCAAAATTGTTATTAAAGAGCTCTTTAGAATATCTGATCTAAAAATGACATCCCTCTGATCTGAGTAGGCTTTTAAAAGAATTCATCAGGCCTCATCCAGTTCTTTAGAATAATCTGAACTCATTATTACCCTAATGACTAGCAATGATATTCTCGGTACTAGTTGGCTCTGCAGTTGCGAGGGAAAAACATTTCACTCATGTCTGATCAGGCTTATTATCCTTTTTTGCTTCCATCTGACATTGTGTTTCCTCCTCTTTGGTATTTGGGGACAAGACGATATACTTTATCGTCAATGCTAGAGATGCATTGCCATCATCCTTAAAAACTTGAATGGGAATATGTGTGAAATCTGCTCAGAAAATTCTTCACTCTCACAAGCATCTAGAGCAGGGGTGTCAAACTCAAGGATCTGGAGGCCAGATCTGGCCCAAGGGGTGCTTAGAACTGGCCCAGGGGGTCACCCTGGAAACAGCAGAGGACTGGCCCGCAGTGCCTCTGCCAGGAAAAACGGAGCTCCATTTTTGCTGGCAGAGGGTTGCAGCTGAAAATGGCGCTCGGAAGCCCGTTTTCTCTGGCAGAACATTTAGGCCCCCACAGGCACCCCTGACATGAGTGACATTGAGCTGGCCACGCCCACCCTGGCCACACCCTGGTTATTTCATGCTTATACTTATATATACTGTTGTGTTTGACAAATAAATAAATAAATAAAATACAATAAACTACAAATTGGTTGTAACATCATGGCCACCATTTCACAGATGTTGTCTACCAGATGTTTTCTGATTTGAAGTCACACATTAGTGTATAAGAAAATTTGTGAATCATTATAGTTAATCCCTTTATCTTCTTCTAGAGCATGATGCTGTCTTAGATAGGATGGGAAGACGTTTAAACTCTTCACTGTGTCTCTTGTTTCAGTTATTCTCTACGTTGTATTTTAATGTCCGTGAGCAAACTAGAATTTTTTTGTTTCGTTCTGATACTACTTAAAGTAAGACTCTTTGGTTTGTTTGTGTAGATGTTTCCCTTTGTGAATCTACATTAATGACTCAAGTGATTATTTCAGATAATTAATTGATGTTAATTACTCCAAGATAAGAATCATATTCTCAGCAGAAAGAAAACTAAATCAGAGCTTAAGAGAGAAGCAGAGGCCCCTTCTGTTAAAATTACCTCTGTCAGATGAGAAACATGAGAAGCAGCTGGGCTGTTCACTCTCTCTTCTTTATTATCATTATTCCCATCATTGGTGTCCCACATTCTTTCAGAATATCCTCAAATTTAAGAAATAATGCTTGATACACTTTTAGAAATCCGTTGATATTTTCTAGCTTTTCCTAACTCTTAGGCCAGGTTCACCAGTAAGGTTGCTTACATGTTTTGTGATTCGGTTCAGTTCAACACTGAGCTTCAGGAGGTGGTAGTGGTGGTTGTTGTTGTTGTTGCTCCTCCTCCTCCTCCTCCTCCTCCTCCTCCTCCTCCTCCATCATCATCATCATCATCATTTTTTTATGCAGCCCATCTCACTATCTTCCTCCTCCCTGTCCCCTCCCCCTCCTGATTCCACTGGAATTGTTGTCGTTTTGTAGCATGAAGGATTTCATGCTACAAAGTAAGGTTGCTTGTGATTCGGTTCATTTTAACACTGAGCTACAAATATTCTTTTCTATCGAGACTAGGTTCGTGTCAGGCCCAAGGAACCAAGAACAACACAACGAGGGGGTAGTTTCTTTATTGCTGTTCCCCTGTAGACATAAATTTTGCCAAACTAAGGCAACAAACGGTATAACTATTAGATATATCTTGTGAGTATCTAGGGAGGGACTGCCTTTGCCCTTTTTCTGCACACCAGAGATTCCAAGTTTCTCTGTCTCTCTATTTTTTATGAAAGTAAAAATTGGACTTGGAAGAAACAGAATGGAATGAGTGATTGACACCTTTGAACTCTGAGGTTGGAGAAGATTTTTTCCTCCCTATATGTTTTATTTGCAGTTTTCCTTTAAGAACCAACATTTTTTGTGGACAGTGTAATGACTGGGTTAACATATTTTTCACACAGTGCTCACAGTAATAATACATTTAGGTAGGAGAAGATTTTTAAGGGTGCTACAACAACCGGGGAAAACAAACAAATCCGTCTGGATTTTCTCACTCAAAGCATTAAGGACCAAGCTTTGACTATCATGCTTTGAACATATCCTATCTGCAGTGACACAGATCATTTGAAAAATTCATAGTACTTGGAAAAATTGAAGGAAAAAGAGAATAGCCAAGAGCAAGATGGATGGATTTGATTATGACAGCAATGAATGCACCACCGAGAGACCTAAAAGGCCACGTTGAACAGAAATCATTCTAGGGACAGTCTATCCATATACTTGGCTAAGAGTCATCATCAACTTAACGGCACTGAGTCAATGAATCATTCTGTGCCACATTAAAAGAAATAGGAGAAATAAATAAAGAACAAGAAAAGAAAAATATGAATCGGCTTAGGGACAAAACAAATTATTAAGATTGCTGGACAATTAATCATCTCACGGTGATAACAGTTGCAAGAGATCTGGCAATCTTCTGAAAGTTATTAGCTAATCTGTCAGCGAAAAGGAAGTAAGTGATATCCTTGTCTCATCTTGGATATCTATGAGTCAGAAGAAGAGTTACTCCTGTTGTTCTTGGATTGAAGTATTTTGAAATCTTTCCAAAAGGAAGGATGCTAAAATGTATCGGATGAGGATAAAAGGCTGTCTTGGGGACAGGCATAAAGCATGCGTGGAATGTGTTCTTTATAGGACTGCAGCCTTGCAACAGATTCATGGTATATCAACTTTAGGCTAGCTAGAATATGTATCCTGCTTAGTACCATTGAGAGAGATCTGTTATTTCAAAGAAGCCATTTAAAATGTGGAAGACATTTCTCAATGCTTCTGGTTTCTTATATCTGTAGAAATACTACTTAGTCAAAGGAAAATTATTAAAATAAATCACATGATGGTATTATCTCCACTTACAAGATTGTTGATAGCAGTTAATAGTTAAAAGCATGTAAAATGTTAGAATAACTAAAGCATTAGGATTTATGAGATGCTGCTTTCAGCTATAGCACGTGATCAACAGTATTAAGTATCTGGGGGTGCAGATAACTAACAATCTGAACTGGTCTCTCTATATGTCATCCTTAGTGAAGTGTGCAAACCAGCGTTTGCATTTCCTGTGTTGGATGGGGAGAGCACATCTTTCTCCTATCCTGGCCACTTTGTACAGAGGCATAATTGAGAGTGTTTTAACAAGCTGCATCACTGTTTGGTTGGGTGGCAGCAGTGCCTCAGATAGAAAGTCCACACAGAGAGTGGTAAGGACAGCAGAGATGATCCTAGGAAGCTCAATTCCTGTTATTCAGGATACTGCTTATAAGCGCTATGGGCTTAGAGCTCAAAGTATTGTTAGAGACCCCACACACACACATGGTCTGTTTTTGTTGCTCCTCTTTGGGAGAATATTTCGAAGTTTTTCTAGTAGGACAACCAGATTCTGTAACAGCTATGTTCCCTAGGCCATCCATCTGGTAAAATCGCAAGATTCATTTCTCTCGCCATGTACATGTATATATCCAGACTAGACTGTGTTATTTCTCTGTGTCATATAGAATAGAATAGAATAGAATAGAATAGAATAGAATAGAATAGAATAGAATAGAATAGAATAGAATAGAATTTTATTGGCCAAGTGTAATTGGACACACAAGGAATTTGTCTTGGTGCATATGCTCTCAGTGTACATAAAAGAAAAGATTCATTCATCAAGGTACAACATTTACAACACAATTGATGGTCAATATATCAATATAAATCATAAGGATTGCCAGCAACAAATTTACAGTCATACAGTCATAAGTGGAAAGAGAATGGTGATGGGAACGATGAGAAGATTAATAGTAGTGCAGATTTAGTAAATAGTTTGACAGTGTTGAGGGAATTATTTGTTTAGCAGAGTGATGGCGTTGGGGAAAAAACTGTTCTTGTGTCTAGTTGTTCTGGTGTGCAGTGCTCTATAGCGTCGTTTTGAGGGTAGGAGTTGAATCAGTTTATGTCCTGGATGTGAGGTATAATATAGGTGGGTATATGCATATTCATTCATTTATTTACTTAGTCATGTTTATGTAGTGCATATTATAGGTGCAGACCATTTGAGCGCTGAATGCAACAAAATTTCATTTTAATGTGTGCCGATTAGTGTACATTCAAAGTGACAATAAAGTTATTCTAAGTCTGAGTCTACAACAAGCATTGGTGGTTATTTGAGAAGGTGGGAGGTGGGTTGTCATCACTAACAAAATCAAATCAAATTTGGCTCCTCCCTCTGAATATCTCACTGGGGGAAGCTTCAGCACCCCAAGATGGAATGTACCAATTAAGGCAGATTTTGTTTGAAGTGGACCATTCTCCATCTGCTTGGATTTCCAATCACATGAAGTTTATTGATCAGAACAAGAACATTAAGTTGTACCAAGGAACATATTGATACCAAGTGTAGAGTTTACACTACCAAAGTCAGTGTAAGGTGTAACTCTTGCTCATCAAGTGAGTGATTGCATTTTGCACCAGCTGTAGTTTTGTAGTCTTCAAAGGCAGGCCCGCATAGAATACATTGCAATAATCTAAACAGAAGCTGACAAGCCGTGAATTAGTACCATTATAATGGATCAGACTATTCTGTTTGATAAACCCACTTTGAGCTTAAAAACAGTTGTTCTGTTGAAAGTTGAATAGTTGAAAAGCTATATGGCACATTTTTAAAAAAAAAGATTAAAAAAAGAAGTGAAACTATCATAATGTTTCAGAATCCTTTGATGGAGTGTTGCTGGTCCTCTCATCCCATGGAAATACCACTCAAATACACAAATGTTGTCACTCTGTGTAAAACAAGCACCGCTAGTTTCATCTGATAAAATGTTGGAAGGTATGTTAGCATATGCCCCATAGAATACAATCTGGGATTTTCTGCCAAGTGACTTGAAGTGTGCTTTGACAGCTCTGTTAACGCTGAGAGAACATCTGAATAAAAGTTGTAGAATGGAATTATGGGTAGCTTTTAAAATATCCTACTTTTTTTAAAAAAAAACCATCTGTTGTTGACAGATGTACTACTTCTTGTGGTAGAATTCTGATTTTTTTTCACCAGATAAAATGGCAATTTTTATTCTGTTTTGTCCTTCTAAAGACTGGACTTGGTTTTTGGTGGATTTTGTTGATTCCATAACATATCTGTTGCAAATATTGGAAACTAACAAGGGCTGTGCAACTGCAAGTTAATTGCAAGATTAAAAATAATTTAATTAAATCTTGGATGTTAATAATACCCAGTACATATTCTCTGTGGACTATTATGCAAATGTATGGTTTTGAAATACTTTAAATTTGTTACATTGTGAGGATTTCTGAAACAAGCAAAGAACAGATATACACATTTTATATTACTTAAGGTAAAGGTAAAGGTTCCTTTTGCACATATGTGCTAGTCATTTCCAACTCTAGGGGGTAGTGCTCATCTCAGTTTCAAAGCCGAAGAGCTACGCTGTCCGAAGACACCTCCGTGGTCATGTGGTCGGTATGACTCAACGCCAAAGGCGCACGGAACGCTGTTCCCTTCCCAGCAAAAGTGGTCCCTATTTTTCTACTTGCATTTTTTATGTGCTTTTCCTGTGTGTTGTACAAGTAATTGGAGCTCACCCCATTACACGGCACTGGGGATCTGAACCGCTGAACTGCCGACCTTTCGATCGACAAGCTCAGCATCTTAGCCAATGAGCCACCACATCCCTTTTATATTACTACTCCCCAGCAAATTGGGGAAAAGTTACACACAGTCTTTGTTTTATATAATGGTGTTGTGTCTTGTCCGCTCTCACCGCAGCCGGGGTCTGCTTATCTGCTCCCGAACACGGAGGAATGTATGCCTCCCGGCCCCAGTCTTGGCTCCATGCCCAGACAAGCTGCAGAGGAGGGGGCACCTCCCGGTCCCAGCCCTGGCTCCATGCCCAGGCAAATGGAGCAGCTAGACCCCTCCCCCTCCTCCACAGCATGTGAGCCTGAGGAAAGTTTACTTCCAACAACAGCTGATTGGAGTGACCCTCGCATCAGAAGATTGGATAGGCGGAGGCAACAGAAGGAAGGGAGGGGCAGGCCTTAATGAGTGCTGAGTCATGGAGCCACACCCCATGGCCTATATAAAGGATCTGCTTTCTGGCAGTCTCTGAGTCAGGCAAAGTCGAACTTATCTTGCTGAAGTCACTTACTGGTCTCCTGCCTGCTCTGAGGACTTTGCTAGGACTTTGGGCAGAGCTGCAGAGGCAAGCCTGATTCGGATTTCCCTGACCCGGCCGTCAGCGGAGGAGTGGGACACGACAAATGGAGAGGAACAATGATCCTATATCCTGGCGGACAACTTTATGGCTCGGTTTATATAACTTGGTTACTGCAGTAACCAGCATAACCATGTTACATAAACCAGTTGGGATCTTGTTTTAATCAGCTTTTCTGCATTTCCACAAATATTGCATAGCACAGAAAACCATAAGTCAATGAATAAAATAGAAATTCTCAAAGTGGGAGATTAAAATTAACTAGACTTCTCATGTCGTGTGAATCTTGCTGCTGGGTCTTTAAATGACCCTGGTGAAGCATCCTGTATGAAGTTTATTTATTTATTAGACTTGGCCACTGCCCATCTTGCCTAGAGGTCATTCTGGGCAGCTTACAAGTATTATTTATTTATTTATTTATTTTATTTATTTTATTAAATGTTTATACCGCCCTTCTCCCGAAGGACTCAGGGCGGTGTACAGCCAAGATAAAACACAGAAATATATACAAATTAAAACATTTAAAACCTAGCAAATTACAAAAAGGCTGATAATTAAAATTTAGTTTTAAAATTTTAGAAATATTAATAAAACCCCGAATTAAAATTTAACACTATTATGCCAGTCCCGCTTGAATAAATAGGTGTGTTTTGAGCTCACGACGGAAGGTCCGAAGATCCGGCACTTGACGTAAGCCAGGGGGAAGTTCGTTCCAGAGCGTCGGTGCCCCCACAGAGAAGGCCCTACTCCTGGGGGCCGCCAGCTGACACTGTTTGGCGGACGGCACCCTAAGAAGACCCTCTCTGTGAGAGCGTACGGGTCGGTGGGAGGCATAAGGTAACAGCAGGCAGTCTCGTAAGTACCCGGGTCCTAAGCCATGGAGCGCTTTAAAGGTGGTAACCAAAATCTTGAAGCGCACCCGGAAAACCACAGGCAGCCAGTGTAGGCTACGGAGTAGTGGTGTTACGTGGGAGCCACGAGCGGCTCCCATTACCACTTGCGCAGCCGCATTCTGGACTAACTGTAGCCTCCGGGTGCACCTCAAGGGCAGCCCCATGTAGAGAGCATTGCAGTATTAAAAGTATTAAAAGCTAATAAAACATTGAACCAATAAATACTTATGATAATAGCAATAATCTACAATTAAATGGGGGAGCGAAGGAGCAGGAGGCACATAGAATTGGGGGGGGGATTTGGGATTTTGTCTTAATCCATCAGCCACTTCCAGCATGATGCACCCTCCATTGGGGTCCCACACCGATTGGTAGAACCAGGTCTTCAGGCCCATCAGAAGGTCAGCAGATGGGTCTGGATCTCACCTCAGGGGCACAGTTGAAAATCTTGGCAGGAGAAAAAAATTGAAGGGTCTTCAAAGGGCAAGAAATCTTTTAGCTCATGAAATTATTTGGATACAGTCTATGAGGGAAATATATAACAAGAGTATTATCAGATGGCCTTTCAGAAGATCAAGTGATCTTCTTTTCAAGTGAGTTAATATCAATCTATAAAGCCCTAGTAAGACCACACCTAGAGTACTGTATCCAGTTTTGGTCACCACACTATAGAAAAGATGCTGAGACTCTAGAACAAGTGCAGAGAAGAGCAACCAAGATGATTAGGGGGCTGGAGGCTAAAACATATGAAGAACGGTTGCAGGAACTGGGCATGGCTAGTCTAGTGAAGAGAAGGACCAGGGGAGACAGGATAGCAGGGTTCCAATACTTGAGGGGCTGCACAGATAGGAGGGGGTCAAGCTGTTTTCCAAAGCACCTGAAGGCCAGACAAGGAATAATGGATGGAAACTGACCAAGGAGAGATTCAACCTAGAAATGAGGAGGAACTTTCTGACAGTGAGAACAATCAACCAATGGAACAGCATGTCCTCCTAAGTTGTGGGAACCTCATCACTTGAGACTTTCAAGAAAAGATTGGACTACCATTTGTCAGAAATGGTGTAGGGTCTCCTGCTTGAGCAGAGGGTTGGACTATATAACCTATAAGATCCTTTCCAACTCTGTTAATCTGTTATAAGTGAATCAGTTGTGGTCCCTAACTCTTCAAATGTGACCATTGGACTTTTTCCTCCAGCAATTTGAATAGGAGACAATCAAGTCATAGAACAAATATTTCATGAGTCTCATTAAAAAATACATGTTTGAAGAAAGTTTAAAGTCACAATGCAAGAATTCCAAAGGGGACTTTACTTTTAAATGAGGGCACAAGTATAGAAACAATGTATAATGGCAAAATCCGCTTGCATTTTCTCATGCTGTTGTGATGGAGATAGCCATAAATCCTCTGACTCTCACATTACCTGCCTCTGTGAGATTTTTCAAAACACATAATATTTGGGCCGAAGTAGATGTTGTGATGGAAATGAAAAATTGTAGTCGCATTCCATAAGACCAGGCGATGCCTGCTGATATGGGAGATTTGGTGAATAGAAATAAAATACTTTACCTTTCTTCTGCCTTTTTCTTCTGTCTCCAGCTGAATTCAGGTTTGTAGACTGGCAGAGGAGAGATAATTAAAAGACCACGAATGGCAAAAACAGTTTTAAAGGGCATTTTTAGTGGAGAATTAAGCACTTAGTTTGAATATCTCTCTCTTGTACATTGATCCTGTATCAACTCAGCCTTTCAAGTCATTAGCTCCCCACACATTAGCCTCGGGGCCCACTAAATATGTTAGACTTCAGGTTCTGATCATGATGGGAATCCTGTTGATGTCTAATATATCTGAAACACATTGAGTTAGAAAAGGTTATTTTGTCACCCTTAATGGAGGCAATTTCTAGAGAAAAAAACAGATGGAGAATTATAAAATCATCATTCAAATAGTTAGGCAGCTGCTACGTAAATTACATTATTGATGTTCTGTGATTAAAAGATAAAAATCAATGTTTTTTTAAAATTTTTTTTTAAAAATCAGATTTTTTAAATTTAAATTGAATTTTTAAAATTTAAATTGGATTTTTAAAAAAATCAAATTTATTTTAATAAAATACTTTTTGGAGTAAAAATCTATCTAAAGATAGTTTTCTATTTAAGATTGAGCATGAAATGGAGCTTAGTTATGTAGCATGAGGCTGTGTATATTCTGCAATATCTGCATTTTTGATGAACTCATTCAATGAATCCAAGCTCTGCAAGCTAAGTAGGAAAACTTCATTTTGTCTGCAGGTAATAAAGATTCTAACTACCAGCAAGAATGAGTCCTTACATTTAAAGAGCACCTGTCATTTCAGATCCATCATGGCAGCGCCTGTTAGCGGGCATCCACTCACCTGTTGCCCACTAAGTCCCTCACCTTGTTGTGTCACTGCTGCATCACCAGCCATCCCATTAAAGTGAATGGGACTGTCGGTGAGTCAACAGTGGATCAGAGGAGGAGCCACTGTGGGATCAGAGATGACAGTTGCTCTTCAAAAATTGTGATTGAAATCAAGTTGATTTAAATCAAGCCTTTTTACTAATGATTTAAATCGTGATTTAAATTGAGTTGATTTAAAATCATATCCTCCCTGAAAGATGGAGAGGCAAATATTTACAGATCCCTCACATTCTGGACATAAACTGTTTCAACTCTTACCATCAAAATGACGCTATAGAGCACTGCACACCAGAACAATTAGACACAAGGACATTTTTTTCCCCAATGCCATCACTCTGCTAAACAAATAATTCCCTCAACACTGTCAAACTATTTACTAAATCTGCGCTACTATTAATCTTCTCATCGTTCCCATCACCAATCGCTTTCCACTTATGACTGTATGATGGTAACTTTGTTGCTGGTAATCCTTATGATTTATATTGATATTGATTGTTCCTGGTTGCTTATTCAGTAGGTGTTAAATTGTACCCTATGACCATCATTTGTGTTGTAAATGTTGTACCTTGATGAAGGTATCTTTTCTTTTATGTACACTGAGAGCATATGCACCAAGACAAATTCCTTGTGTGTCCAATCACACTTGGCCAATAAAAATTCTATTCTATTCTACTCTATAAATGTGGTAAAAAGTAGAGAAGATAATATCCAGTATTTCCTGAATTGATCTCTGATTTTCATCAACCGGTCTAGAAAGGGATATCAACCCAACAATGATGTGTTTCCTGCTTAAGTGAGCTATTCCCAAGAATATTAGAATCCAGTATGGTTTACTGTAATTTGTAAATGTAATAAAGGTGCTTTGATTATTTGTCAGTCTGTGGTTCATAGAAGTGAACTTGAAAGCTCTCATTTTGTAACTTTGCAATGCAATGGCCTGTTCTGCCATGATCTACTGCTGACTCTGAAGTGACAATTTGTTGGCTCCACCAAGACCATTATTTGCCTCATTAATACCACTGGAACGAATTATTGCTTTGCAGCCTTGAGACGTGGAGTAGCGGTAGAGGTGATTGATATAACAAGTTCAGAAAATAATGATCAAATGCACATTCCAGGAGACGAGCTCTTCAGAAGCAATTAAGTGTGATTCCAAAGAGGATTGCTGAAACATTTCTTTGTAAAGTACCTGACTGAATATAATACATCACTTTTGTTATTGTTCATTATTTGTGCACAGTAATAATTGAGGGAAAATGGTTGAAGAGAAAGCAGTTGGATGTGGGAACTGCTTAGAAAGAGGAAAATATAGAAATTGAGCATTATATCAAAAAAGAACCTAGCGCGTCTAGTTCAGTGTGATCAAGACCATAAACACCAGGTGTTATCCAGATGTTTAACAGGTCAGCTTCAACCAAGAGTATCCAGAACAGAAGATTATGGGAATTGTGTTCCAAAAAAGTTGGGTATATCCAGCTGATTATTTTATTAGATTTATATGCTACCCTTCTTGTCCAGAGGTGTCTCTAGACATTATTGTCAAATACCACGCAGATTTCAGCAATATATCCTTTAACACAAATTTTTATGGTAAATACATAATCTTGGATATTATTTGTGGAATTTCTGACTTTTATTTAGAAAAGGTCAGCTAAGGCAGAGAGTTCTTGAATCTTTAAAGTACTTTAGAATCATAGAATCATAGGATTGAAAGGGATCTTGGAGGTCTTCTAGTCCAACTCCTGCTCAGAAAAAAAAAGATCCTATATCTGTGATGGTAAACCTATGGCACGTGTACCCCAGGTGGCACGGAGCACCCTCTCTGGAGCATGTGAGCCGTTGCCCCAGTTTAGCTCTGCCACATATTGTCGTGTCCCACTCCTCCTCTGACGGCCGGGTCGGGGAAGTCCGTATCAAGCGAGGCTGCGAAGCCTCTGCAGCTTTTCCAAAGTTCTCTCAGAGTTCTCAGGGCAGGCAGGAGACCAGGGTGTGACTTCAGCAATCCAGGTTAGACTTTGCCTGACTCAAAGAATGCCAGAAAGCAGATCCTTTATATAGGCCATGGGGTGTGGCTCCATGACTCAGCACTTATCCAGGCCTGCCCCTCCCTTCCTTTTGCTGACGTCACCTCTCCATTCTCCGGAAGCATGGATCTATCCATTGCATCGTTTCGTCCCCAGATGCCGG
Organism: Ahaetulla prasina; assembly: GCF_028640845.1. Taxonomy (NCBI): domain Eukaryota; kingdom Metazoa; phylum Chordata; class Lepidosauria; order Squamata; family Colubridae; genus Ahaetulla; species Ahaetulla prasina. The sequence goes on along the minus strand of NC_080549.1, from coordinate 18,927,698 downwards.
TAATCCCAGCTCGTGGCTGGCTTCAGGTGCACATGCTATCGGAGGGAGGTTTGTTTGCTTGGTTTGTCCGGGCATGGTGCCAGGGCTGCGGGCTGGAGGCATGCCAGGACATTCTTCTGCACTATAAGTCTCTGACTGAGATAGCAGGAGATGAGAGGGGCCCGGCTGCGGCTGGGGTGGGGGTGGGCGAGCGAGGCACAACACATATGTGGGCATTGCCTCCCACTGGCCAGCTGGTCTTTGGGTCTCTGCTGCACATGCGCAGGGATTGGGATGCATGCAGAGGAGCTGTGCACACATGCGCAGGAGGAAAGGCGCATGCACGGGGCCACACACACATGAGCAGAGCCCACGTGCGCATTGCATTTTGGGGGTTCGGGCGCACACATGCTTTGGGCACTCAGTCTGGAAAAAGTTAGACATCTGTCCTATACCATGTTGGACCAATGGCTGTCTAGTCTTTTCTTGAAAACCTCTTAGCAATGTATCACCCACAACTCTGGGAGGGAAGCCCTGGCATTGATTAATTGTTCACACTGTCAGGAAATTTCTCCTTAGTTTCAGCTTGGATCCCTCTTTAATGAGCTTCTACTTCTTACGTCTTGTCCTGTGCTCAGGTGCTATGGAGAATAAAGTCAACCCCCTCCTCTCTGGGAGAGCTTGTCAAGTTTTGGAAGACTGCTATAATGTTCCTTCTAATCCTTCTCTTTGATAGCCTAGACATATCTAGTTCCCTTAACCATTCATCATATGATTTAGTCTCCAGACCTGTGTATGGTCACTTGGACTGAATTGCCGTTTATGATATGGTGCCTGCCTCTCTGAAGGCTCATAGGTATCAGTGTTTCTGATGATTATAATGGCTTTCCAAAATTTTAAAGTAGGATTCCGCCCCTCAACTTTATCTGAAGATCCAGATGACCTTCTCAATGGAAATAAAGGATTCTGCTGCTGAACTATGACAGTACACGGCCTTTTTTTGCCTGTGCAGACCACGGCAGTTAGTACTTCATTCTTACATCTTACTTGAGATCTGGATTTAGATATCTGTTTGAAGCCAACAGTGGTGGTTGAGTCTGACAGGGTTGAATGTCCTTAGCATGACCTTGGCTTCTTTATAATTCAGGTTGTCTGTAGTAGATGTGGCAGATTTTTGTGAATGAGTAGGACTTCCAGTATGTATTATATCCTGCAACTAGTTGCTTGTCAATGTGAGTGCATTTCACTATTGTGTCCATTCACAGACTTTCCTGTATCTATCTTTCCTTAAGGCAGGGGTGTCAAACTCAGGGCCCAGGGGCCGGATCAGCCCATGGGGTGCTTAGATCTGGCCCATGGGGCTGCCCTGGAAAAGCAAAGAGGCCCACAGTGCCTCTGCCAGCAAAAACTGAGCATGAGCAGGAGGCTGCCGCAGTCGAAAACGGAGCTCGGGAGCACATTTTTGCTGGCAGAGCACTTGGGCCGCCACAGGTGTTCCCAACTCAAGCGATGTTGAGCTGGCCACACATACCCTGGCCACCCACCCCATTCCCACCCTTCCACACCAACGTCAAACACAACCCTGATGCGGCCCTCAATGAAATTGAGTTTTACACCTCTGCCTGAAGGAAAAGGACTGCTAGGGTGAAGCTGGAGATTTCCAGATTGCTACCTTACATTTCTAAGCAGCGTTGGTTGTGGAAAAGGGAAGAGATAAGCTCTGCCTGAGCTGCTAGATGGTCACAAATATTTAGAGGCAGTTGTTTTGATTAGAAATGCGGTACCAAGTAGTTTCCTGTGGTCTAATGATGCTATAACCCATTGATATGGAAGTATAATATTTACATTTGGTTTATATGTGAAGACCCATTCACAGATATAATCTGGAAATTAGCTGCATGATCACCAACACTGATGCAAGTAGAATCCTGGGGACCATTAAATAATCAATATATTACAGCCTTGTATGTGCTTTAAAGTATGTGCTTTCAGAAGAGCAGTTAGGAGCTATTTTCCTTCTGCTTCTGTTTCTTTTCTGTTCAATTCTGTTATTTGGTCTGGAAGCACTGAAGAAAACTGTTACTGTAAGGGAGTGCCTTTTAAAATATCTGGTGCATGGAATCTCTTTTTAATTTGAAACCTTCTCAGCTGTAATATTTCACTTTGAGTGTAATAATGTTTATCTCAAAAGACATCCCCACCAGGAATTGTACATAAGTTTGTATAAAATGGGCCCAATTTTTAAAACATGGTACCTGTGGAACAATCATCGCAGTCGGCTCATAAATCAGCTTTATTGCTTATTGCATGTCATGTAACTGTACTACTAAAATGAAAATCCCAGCTCCAAGTTACTGAGGATGGCTAATTTAGGTAAATTGCAAAATCTTTCATAGGGATGTAATTGGTAAATCCCACTCTATGAGGCCAGCGTGGATAAAAAATATATGAATTTTAAAGAATAATAAAAGAGTTCGTTTTATGCTAAACTTGTTAAAGCAACACCCTTTTTATTTGCAAACAATGCAGGGAAACCAGCAAGGTTATTTATTGAGCAGTGGCTGCGGTAAGAACAGCACCAGATTCAAGGTTGGAGGAGTTCCAGTATTATTAAAACAGCATCAGAAAACTCCCTGCATTGTCTGAATGCCCCATTTCAAATGCGGAACAACTGTTTTAAGTGCAAAGTGGGGGTTTTAAATGTAAAATATACCACAATGCTTTGCACAATCCAAAGGAAGAGCAGTTGGGAAGGATGGGAGCTCTCCAGGGTCCTGAAAAGGTGACTGGCTCTTAATGGCTGATATGCAAATTTTAAGACTCCTGCTATTTTTTTCTTCTTCGATCTTGAAACCAGAATTGAGAGTTGAGACTACTTTTGCATGAGGGGCTTACCCTCTCTAATGTAAAATATATAATGACAGACCTTCAAAAAACCCCACAGGGATCCTATTTTTAATCTATCACACAGAGACAGGCTAAAATCTACCTTTCGGTAGATCATGTCCATGGGTGAATAGAATTTAGTTTTCTGGTCCTAGTGAGACTGATCAGATTTTTTTAAAGTGCCATGTTGTGTAAGTAGGCATAAGTAATTTTGTACACATATATAACTTATATGCACATAGCTGTGTTTTGAAGAAACAAGTAGAGTGAAATGACTGACTAGCCTCGAGTCATTTGTGGAGAGGAAACGTCTGAAGGAAGATCCTCCTTAAAACTTTGCAGTTTTTACCTAGTTCTACATAACTACACCCTGGCTGCTCTTTAGAAGGCCAGATCCTGAAGATGAAACTCAAATACTTTGGCCACTTAATGAGAAGGAAGGAGTCACTGGAGAAGAGACTAATGCTGGGAATGATTGAGGGCAAAAGAGGAATGGGACGACAGAGAATGAGGTGGTTGGATGGAGGCACTGAAGCAGTCGGTGTGAGCTTAAATGGACTCCAGAGGCTGGTAGAGGACAGGAAGGCCTGGAGGAATGTTGTCCATGGGGTCGCAATGGGTCGGACATGACTTTGCAACTAACAACAACATAACTACTAGATAAATACTGAGAAGTTTTAGGGAGGATCTCCTTTCAGCCACTTCTCCCCACAAGTGACTTGAGGCTAGTCAGCAGTTCTACTCCTCCCTTTAACCCAGTGTCCAGATTCCACTACAACATACAGGTTGACTTTAACTTGTCATTTCTCAAGTTCATTTTAGGTTATTCTTAAAGGCATCTTTGTTGCAAAGGGATTATAAGATTCCTTCCTTCCCTCCCCCATTTCATTCTTGCAGCAATCTTATGAAAGAGGTCAGGCTGAAAAATGGTCAAAGCATCAGGTAACCTTCAGGGCAGAGTTGGAGTGTGAATTTTGGCCTCTGTTCTGAGATGTCTTCCCAGGGATAAAGTAGGAAATTAAGTAATTATGTCAAGGTACTGTTTTTATAGCTATGATCCAGTGACTTTGAAATTAGTGCCCTAAGAGACTCCATGTAGTCACGAAATGCTCTCCCATCTATTGCTAGTGTGTGACCCTTCATTTATGAAACTGTTTATGAGGGCAAGAGAGAATTTGATTAACTGTAATCTGAAAGACAACTTCTGGCCTCTTTTAATTTTGGAAGTATGTAAGCCATCTGTTGTTTTGAAGCAGAGAGATTTAGTAATCAACTATAGCAATAAGAAGGAACTTAAGAAGGGGTATTAATTAAGAAACTTGGTTGGACTGTAGCATCTCCTAGCCTTAGTCATACCATCCAAATAATACCGTGGGACAACTGGTTTCAAAATAATTTTTAATTTAACCAGCTACTGTCCCTTTGAGTGGAATCTTTAACTTATGGTAAGGAAATTAGGTCTGTAAGTTTTTTGTTTTTTACATCTGGAAGGTTTCACAGTCATTCTTTGCAAAATATGCCTTTTTTCCTTATTGTTGTTTGGGAAACACATATCCAAATATATAGGTTTAACTTTAAAATATATTTTGAGACTTGGCATTTTTGCTCAATGTTCATAGCAAGCTGTATTAAAAAAGTATATCAAATATGACTCGGCTATGTCTGTTAAAAAATAAAAATTGGTTAGGTATTATTAATTTGTGTAGGGATATCTTCTATTTTTTGAGGCTTATGCTCAGAAAAAGTACTGATTACATTTTGTGCCTTTTTTTTATTTTGCTACTTGAGTTGCTGACATTTTATGTATTTAGGATTTACTAATAGTTATATCACAGTGCCGAAGCCAACAGAGGCATGCAAGTTTACAGAGGTACTATAAGCCATCCATTTGAAGCATCTTCTCTAAGGAAGTCATTTGGTGTAACATTATTGAACAACTTCCCTTTTACTATATCTGTAAGCAAAGCAATAATAACTTCCTTACATTTTAGGTTTGTGAAGGGAAATCTTTTGCAGAGAAACAAACTTTGGTGGCCTATACATCCATTATTGTATTCCATCTCTTTATTATTAAAAAAAAAATGCAAGAGAGAGAAAAGAGAAGATTGTGACATGAGCTTCCATTAAAACTATACAGTATGTAGACAAGCCAGCTTGTCACAGATAGCCAATGTAGGGGAAAGCAATACCAAACACTTAAAGCTCTAAATAGAAATGATCCTTAGCTCCATTTATTGAGAAAGGTATAAGTTTATTAGCAGTCAGGTATGTTGCAGTAATGCATGTGTGTGTTGCAGAACTGCCAAAATCCCTAAGTTCAATTTTTCCTCCTTTTAACTGCCCCTATCGCTGACTACCGCCCCTCCCCCCTGACCAATCCGGTTCAAGAAAGATGTTATCGGAACAGACATATCAAGCATAGGATGGAATGCAGCTGCCGCCTTCTTTTCTTTCTTTTTTTTTATTAGCCAAGTGTGATTGGACACATAAGGAATTTGTCATTGGTGCATATGCTCTCAGTGTACATAAAAAGAAAAGATACATTCATCAAGAATCATAAGGTACAACACTTAATGATAGTCATAGGGTACAAATAAGCAATCAAATCATACTAGGAAACAATCAATATAAATCGTAAGGATACAAGCAATGAAGTTATAGTCATGTAGTCTGTTGTGGTCCTCCAGCAGCCTGTGCACCTGGCAGCAGAGTCGGACAGTGAGGAGGCTGGGGAGGAACATGGGCCAGTCCTGGAGTCAGGGGAAGGCCCGGACGAGGGCTCTGCATCGGAGGCAGAGATGGGGCCAGAGCCATCTGAGAGCGATGAGCGGATTCCGGAGCCTCCAGAGGTGGACAGCAGAGAGGCAGAAGAACAGGAGGAGCCTCTTGCTAGTGCGCACATGAGAAGAGCTGCCAGAAGGCAAGAGCAGCTGAAGCAAAAAGGACAACTTGGGAGTAAGGCCAGAAGATGATTGGCCACTCACATAAGGCTTAAAAGAGCAGCAATGAGCCGTTGGGTTCTTTGTAGAAAAGCAACATTGATTCCATTGCTACTTGTCAGCATCTCTTGAACTTTGTGGGGGTTTTGCCAAGAAAAGCCTTTGGCAAGTTGCCAAAGTCAACAAAGGTTGGTGATAAAGCTGAAGGATTGTTTATGAAGAATTTGTTTTGGACTAAGCTGAGAATGAATTAATTCTCAGCTGTTCTAATAAAATAAATTTGTTCAGGACTGAATTGTGTTTGGTAATCACTACTTAGGCCTCGGTCACAACATAGTCATACATTGGAGGAGATGGGTGATAGGAATGATGAGAAGACTAACAGTAATAGTAATGCAGACTTAGTGAATAGTTTGACAGTGTTGAGGGAATTATTTGTTTAGCAGGGTGATGGCATTCAGGAAAAAAACTGTTCTTGTGTCTAGTTGTTCTGGTGTGCTCTCCCAGCTGGGTGACCTTGAAGCAGCTTCTCGGGGAGATACAGTTGTTTCGCCTTCTCCCAAGTTTCCCCCCTCTCATCCACTCTCTCCAGGGTCTATGGCAAACTGTCACCACATGGTTATGAAGCGCACAAGCAAGCGTAAGATGGCAACTGACAATGAGGAGTAGTGGGTGGACTTTCTTTGATCCTGATCCGTGTCTTAACATTCCTGTTGTTGCCTTTTATTACCAGACAACCTTAAAATTCCCAATTCATGCAGAATTAAAAATTTTAAAAGTATGGTAGGATGTTGCTGTGATATTCTGGGGCCAGACTTGCTAGAGATATCTAAGGTTAAAACAATGTGTATTGGGCTCAGTCCTCCCAGAAGAGATCCTGTGATATTTTGGGATCAAAAGTGATGGAGATATCTCTAATATTCCTCATATCAGGATTGATAGAGACATCTCTAGAGTGGTACAACTGACAGGTTTCTAAATGCTTATGTAAGTTTATTGTTGTAACCAGAAGTGATAACAATGTGACATCGAATAAATATAATAAAACAAAATAATGAATAGAATAGAGAAGTGAAGAGAAGTGAAGAGAAGAGAAGAGAAGAGAAGAGAAGAGAAGAGAAGAGAAGAGAAGAGAAGAGAAGAGAATAAATGGAATCAGTGGAATGGAACAGAACAGAACAGAATAGTACGGAAGAGGATAGAAAAATTGGAATGGAATGGAATGGAATGGAACGGAACAGTACATACAGAACAGAATAGAATAGAAAAAAGTTCTAGATACAAAGAGGTCAAAATAGCATAAGGCCAGTGCTACAATTAAGTAAGTAAGTAAAGTTAATTAAGTTCTCAGTTTAAATTATGACAAAGCAAAATAAGCAACCAGGTTGCTAACAATTATAAATATAAATAGGAGGGATTTAAAATTGAGATTATGAAAGGACTTAGCATGTCATCAATCTCTCCTAATCATGTTTGTCACTAATTATTGCTCTGCAATTGCTCTGTGTTTAGCTATTCAGCAATTTTGGCCTATCGTATGCCAGAGGGTGGGAAACATCTTCATTCTGAATTGGCTTCATTGCCAGTGTTTTAAAATCATCAAGGATAGAATGGTTGGCAATCAATAAATGTCATTTGCTCCATTTGAAAGCCTTGAGACAATGCCCCTTCCTCCATTTTACATCCCATGAATAGGACAGTTGGATGAAAAGCAGTGGAATATTTCAACTCCATCCAATTTGGGTTTTTCATAACCCAGGAAGACTAATTTGCATTAATAATAGAGGTAATTTATAAAGGTATCCAGGGAGAGCAATTTTTCCTCTCGTGCAAATTTATCGAAGGGTTGAAACTTGCAAATTCACCTCTGGCCACAATGCAAGGAGGTAGGCTTACCCTATAAAACTGGATCAAGGCATGCATTTGCAACGAAGAGAGGGAAGTAAAAGGTAGGAGAGGTAATTTGCAAGCTAATTTATATGCTCGAAAATAAATTTCATCATACTCTGAGGATAACCAACCTGCTTTCCCTATGAATGTAATTATGGAAGCTGAGCCGAGCGGAGAGTGAGCAGAATGCAGTTCTGTGTGGAGTGCTGTCATTGATGATTACTGTAAATACTATAAGCTCCCTACTATTTGAGTAAACCTATTAATGACCTTTTTGAAAACTAGCGATGACTTTAATTATCGGAGCCTTTCAGCCATACTTTCCAGCGTAATGAGTTTGTTCTTAAGTTCCATGAGATTCCATTTGAATGGATTATTTAGCTGTGTTGACATATTTAATGCTCAACCATCATTTTGCCTGTTATATGGTCAGTTTCAGTTTGGACAATAAGTTAAAGAGAAATGGCAGCAGATTGTCTTGGTGGTGGGGACTAGAAACATAAACCCCTCCCTCCCTATATTTATTTATTTTTATTTATTTATTTGTCACAACAGTATATATAAGCATAAGCATGAAACAACTATACGATATATAAGCATATATATAAGCATAAGCATGAAATAACTATACAAATTGGATACAGTCAAAGGGAACATTAGGACAGGAACGGTAGGCACTCTTGTGCTCTTATGCACGCCCCTTACAGTCCTCTTAGGAATGGGGTGAGGTCAATAGTAGATAGTCTTTGGTTAAAGCTTTGGGGATTTTGGGATGAAACCACAGAGTCAGGTAGTGCATTCCAGGCATTGACAACTCTGTTACTGAAGTCATATTTTCTACAATCGAGATTGGAGCGGTTCACTTCAGTTTGTATCTATTGTGGGCTTGTGTATTGTTGTGGTTGAAGCTGAAGTAGTCATTGACAGGAAGGACATTGTAGCAGATGATTTTATGAGCTATGCTCAGGTCATGTCGAAGGCGGCGGAGTTCTAAATTTTCTAAACCTAGGATTTCAAGTCTGGTGGCATAAGGTATTTTGTTGTAATATGCACTTATTTGGGAGGAAGATGAATAACCCTGGGTCTTCATGTCGTGCACAGGTAGTCCTCGACTTACAACCACAAAATTGAACCCAAAATTTCTGTTGCCAAGTGAATTTTGCTCGATTTTACAGCCTTTCTTGCCAAATTGTTAAGTGAATCACTGTAAGTTAAGTTAGTAACACAGTTGTTTAAGTGAACTTGGCTTCCTCGTTGACTTTGCTTGTCAGATCACAAAAAGTGATAACATGACCTCAGGATATTGCAATTGTCATAAATATGAGTCAGTTGGCGAGCATCTGAATTTTGATCACATGATCACGGGAATGCTTCAAGTGGTTGTAAGTGTGAACAACGGTCATAAGTCACTTGTTTCCAGTGCTGTTGTAACTTTGAAGGGCCACTAAATGAACTGTTGTAAGTTGAGGACTACCTGTATTCCTAGTTTACAAGATCCTTCTAGGTAGTCCAGACCTTTAGGAAATCTACATCCAATTGAGGTTGCATTGAAGATGAAAGAATTATTAGCCCTGATATGTATTTTAATCATAAAGTCTGGCATGCAATTTGGAAATATATAATAATAAATATTATTGTAGAGTTTGGCTGTCATTAAGGGAAATATCTTACCAAGGGTCCTTTATACTTGAAGCTGGCTTCTATACCAGTTCAGTTATATCCTCCCTTAATTTCTATTTCCCCAATATTGGCAGAATTACTCTAACAATAAGACATTTCAGTTAGTTATAGACTGCTTTATTTTTTTTTATTTAAGAGCTAGAATAGATGTTGGCTATTTTTTCCTTTTGCCAAAGATTCTTTTTTATCTTTACAATTCTAATGCTCTAGAATTGAGCAATTACTTTTCTCCCATCTAGCCCCTCTTATATTTATTGCTGCACCTGGCATTACTAAAATAAAACCGTTCAATTGCAAACTTTTCCAGGCGTACATTTAATACCGTCCTTGTTAGGGCCCAAGAGAGATGGGACTAAAAGTTGCCATTTATTATATCAGGGTCAGAACTGTAGGGCTTGGAAGGTTCTACAATGCTTCTAGGAAGCTTTGAAAGATCCCTCAAATTAAATATGATTTATTTTCACTTTAAAAAAAATAGAATAGCTACTAAATCTCTTGAGGCTTCAGTATTCTCAATGAAGTCTCATAGAATTTAAAAATAGAATAGAATAGAAATAGAAGTAAAATAGTTGGAAGGGACCTTGGGGGTCCCTAGTCCAACCCCCTGCTGAGGCAGGAAATCCTATACCATTTCAGATAAATGGTTGTCCAATCTCTTCTTAAAAACTTCCAGTGTTGAAGCATCCACAACTTCTAGAGGCAAGTTGTTCCACTGATTAATTGTTCTAATTGGCAGGAAATTTCTCCTTAGTTCTAGGTTGCTTTTCTCCTTGATTAGTTTCCGTCCATTGCATCTTGTCCTGCCTTCAAGTACTTTGGAGCAGGAGTCTGCAACCTTGGCAACTTTAAGTCTGGCAGACTTCAACTCCCAGAATTCCCCCGCCAGCTGGGTGGGAAATTCTAGAAGCTGAAGACTGCCAGGCTTAAAGTTGCCAAGGTTGCAGATTCCTGCTTTGGAGAATAGCTAATAGCCTTGAGATATTGTGAAATTTGAACCATTATAGTGATTATAAATGTTTTCCAGCGCTGATAGTGGTGGTGATTGCACCTGAATTAATTTTTTTATGTATATTTCCATATATTTTGATTGAGAAGAGAGCTTTTCTAATAGCTAACACTGAGTTATAAGTTCAGAATTCAACATAAATTATGGTTAGCTTGAAAAAACGTATGTGGTTAAGAATTAGATTCTAACTTGTTTCAGATGTAATGCTTGCTGTTACATATCTGCTACATTTTATGTTAAAAAGTGATAGCTTGTAGAAAAAGAGTAAGAGGTTTTTTTTAAATAATCATACAATAATACATAATTTTATAATTGTGCTAATATTTGCTGTAATGGAATTTGGAGGTTTCTTCTTTCTATTCCTTTTTCTTTTTTCTTTTTTGCACTTGCTTCTTTCTTGTTCCTTTCTTTACTAATTTTACTCTTTATTAGTTTGCATTAGTTTTTATGTTCTTTGGGAAAAAAAATAACATACTGTATATACTAAATTGTGTTTGTGTATGTGTATCTGTGTATATAAGCATAGAGACCTGCCTAGAACTGCTGCTTGGCATAATAACATATGTGGACACATCAGGAATCAGCTTATGGTCTACCAACCAACTTCAGTGGTTATGCTGCTTCTTTTCTGGCAATTAGTGTCTGGAATTTTAGGCAGTTGTCCTCCTTACCTTTTATTAAAGAATCCCATTATACTTTCTAGGACTTACAGTTAGTCCTTGACTTAGGACCACTCATTCAGCAACTGTTCAATGTTTGATGTTCACGATGTCACAGCATCGCCAGGAAAACTTCACTGCAATCTGCATGCTCAGTGCCCTGTTTGTGATTACGGCATCATAGTCAGCCAGTGTCACCATATCGCCATTTCCCACATTCCTTGCTAGTTTTCCCTAAGCAAAGTCACTGGGGAAGCCAGCAGGAAATCAGAAGTCGCAATCATGTGAGGTCCTCACTTAACAACCCACACATGATGGCATGTTGCAACCATATATCTTAGCGATGGCAGTTGCAATCCCAATTGCTGATACAATCTAAAGACTACTTATACTTCTACATGAAGTGCATGTGTAGGGAAGCCTTGCAAATCACAATATTCTATTCTCTTTCATGGCAGCATATTCCATTTAGTTTGTACAGATATTTTTTCATGTCTATGCGCCTTGACTGTTCAGCTTGTTTTGTCTGTTTCAGTATAAGGCTTGTACTTATTCTTTCTCTGATTCTAATAGGTAGTTATCTTCAGAATTAAATGTTGTGAATTCTGCATTTTTCGTTCTAATGCTTCTCTTAATTTATATAATCCCAAGAGGAACAACAAACCCTGACTGTCACTTTTCAGAATAAATCCCTGTTCTGCCTCTTTATATAAACAGAAATTGTTCTGTGGAAGATTTTAACTGAGAGAAGTCTGTTACGTGCAATTTGAGATTTGATTATCACAGATAAATTAGATTACTTGTTCCTTATCTTCTTATGCCAGATTGCAATAATGTTGAGAGATCTCGACCGATAGATGTTTCTTTTTCTAGTGTTCTGTGATAAGATTAAAGGTTTTTGTATTCAGAAGATCTTCCTTTCTGCATTGCAATCTTCTTAGAAATAATTTTTCATGTTTTTGTTTAGAATTAACATATTTAAAGAGCTTGACTCACCAGCATGAAATTAGCGATCAAGAATTATTGAAGTAACAAAACTCTCTTAAGAGACAGTCTAGTCTCAAAACAAACATCTTTGGAAGCATTTTGTATTACCTGAGAACTGGGTCTATGTGTAGGCATGTTTTTAATGCTAATTTCTCTTCTAATAGGCCCAATTAAAAAATAGTGCAGAGAGAGCAAAATAAGCCTGAATCAGTACTCCAGCACAACTACTTACACATAAAATAGTATCTGATAATATTCTGTGGGTGATAATGGCTTATTTACTACATCTTAATGTTCAAGGTTGTGGAAGGTTAGGCTGTCAGAGAGACTGCAAAAGAAAAAAAAAGTGATGAGGAAATGAAGAAAGAAGTATCCATCCCTAGCATCAGTTCTTGAAGGGCAGGGATGTCCAAACTTGGCCCCTTGAAGAGTGGTGGACTTCAACTCCCAGAATTCCCCAGCAAGCAACTTGCTCATACTTATAGCTCATGCTGGCTGGGGAATTTTGGGAGTTGAAGTCCACTACTCTTCAAGGGGCCAATTTTGGACACTACTGTTGAAGGGGCATCTTATCACCATGTTGAATGAAAACAGGTCATGGAGGGACTAGAATAATACCCAATTACACTTCCCTCCCCTCAGTTAAGTGGGCTGGGACCTAGTCTGTTCCTCTGCTTCCTAGTGGACAGAGAAATGTTCCTGTAGCTAGAAATTATTTCACACTGGTGGAATTATCATAATTCTCATAGGGTAATAACCAGTCAAGAAGTGAAATTTGGTTTGGTGATTAAGGCACTGGACCAGAAACCAGAAGAGTGTGAATTCTAATCTCGCTTTAGGCATGAAAGCTGAATGGATGACATTGAGCCAATCACTAGGAGACAGTGAGTTCTAGTCCCGCCTTAGGCGTGAAAGCCAAATGAATGACATTGAGCCAATCATTATAAACAGTGAATTCTAGTTCCGCATTAGTCATAGAAGCCAAATGGATGACATTGAGCCAATCACTAAGAGACAGTGAATTCTAGTCTCACCTTAGGCATAGAAGCTAAATGGATGACATTGAGCCAATTATTAGGAGACAGTCAGTTCTAGTCCTGCCTTAGGCATGAAAGCTAGATGGATGACATTGAGCCAATCATTAGAAACAGTCAGTTCTAGTCCCACCTTAGACATAGAAGCCAAATGGATGACATTGAGCCAATCATTAGGAGACAGTGAGTTCTAGTCCTGCCTTAAACATGAAAGTCAGCTGGGTGACTTTAGGCAAGCGCTCCATGGCTTAGGGCCTGGGTACTTACGGGACCGCCTCCTGTTACCTCATGCCTCCCACCGACCCGTACGCTCACACAGAGAGGGACTTCTCAGGGTGCCGCCCGCCAAGCAATGTCGGCTGGCGGCCCCCAGGGGTAGATCCTTCTCTGTGGGGGCTCCTACCCTCTGGAACGAGCTTCCCCCGGGCTTACACCAAATACCTGACCTTCGGACCTTCCGCCGCGAATTAAAAACATACTTATTTATTCGCGCGGGGCTGGCTTAAATTTTATTGGTTTTAAATTTTATTGGTTTTAAATTTTTACTAGTAATTTTTAGTGGGTTTTAGTTTTCATGTTCCAAAGTTTTAGGCCAATTATTTAATAAGTTTTTTAATTCGTATTTTAATTGTATGTTATATTGTTTGTTTTACCTGGCTGTACACCGCCCTGAGTCCTTCGGGAGAAGTGCAGTATAAAAATTGAAATAATAATAATAATAATAATAATAATAATAATTAATAATAATAATAATTAAAAAAAAATACGTCACTCTCTCTCAGCCCAGCCCACCTCACAGGGATGTTATTATGGGGAAAATAGGAGGAAGGAAGGAGTGTTCTGTTTGTTCTCTGCCTTGAGTTATTTTTATATAAATTATAAAAGGGGGATAAAAATAAATACATACAAATAAAATAAATTGTTTGTGTAGTGGAATACAGAATATTCACAATGATCTCTCCAGCGGTCTGAAGCTTTCCCGGCTTCCATTAAATGCCACAGAAAGGCCTCAGCAGGGAGCCATTCCTGGGAGGGGGTCTTTTTCAGAATCTGTCACTGCTCTTAAAAGAACAGTTGGAAAACTGCCCCTTTCCCCTTTTAATTCTTTTTTTTTAAAACCACCCCTCTTCTTTGCTCATATTTTTGGGGGAGGGTTTTGAAAGACCGTTTGTGTACCCGGCATTATTTCTGCTGCTAGCAGATGGTGGGGCCGCTGACAGAAGACGGTGGAGGCCGAGACGCAGCCAAGTGGCAGCTCATCCTGAGGGAGCTGAGCTCTGCTGTCACATCTTTCCATCTGTGGTAGCTTTGAACTCTCTGTGAAAGAGGAGTTGGAAAACTCTCTTCAACAGAATGTTTGAAAAGCACAGTGTATCACGATGTGCGGCTGGGTTATCAGCCTACTTATCAGGGAGGAAAAAAAGGCATTTCAAAGGAGAAACAGCTTTCCCCCCTCAGATCCATGACAGTTCTCACCAGATGTTGCATCTCATTACCTAAAATAATGAGATTCTGCCTGAGAAGAAAAGTTATGGAAAAAGGGCTCCAATTAACTGATGGCTGTGAGAAGTAAAGCCGAGGTAACAAAGGTGGATCCTATCGGAAACCTCTGGAAGCTTCCAGAAATTTTTATTTTATTTGTTTATTTTATTTGTCAAACTCAACAGTATATAAGTATAAGCATAAAATAATCATATGAATTGGATACAATCAAGGGAACATTAGGATAGGAGCGGTAGGCACTCTTGTGCTTTTATGCACGCCCCTTACAGACCTCTTAGGAATGGGGTGAGGTCAATAGTAAATAGTCTTTGGTTAAAGCTTTGGGGATTTTGGGAAGAGACCACAGAGTCAGGTAGTGCATTCCAGGCATTAACAACTCTGTTATTGAAATCATATTTTCTGCAATCAAGATTGGAGCGGTTCACATTAAGCTTAAATCTATTGTGTGCTCGTGTATTGTTGCGATTGAATTTGTTCTTTGTAGCGTCCTGTTTGCAAGCAAGCCTGCCCAATGATTATGAATCCTTCCTTTCAAATAGGACTGGTCAATTGCTGGTCAATAAGGTAAAGACCCTGATTGTGGGGAAGACTGAGGCAAAAGGAGATGAGGACTGCAGGGGATGAGATGGTTAGATAGTGTCATTGATGCATGGAACATGAATTTGGGCAAAATCTGGAGACAGTGGTGGACAAGGTGGGCTGGTGTGCTATGGTCCATGGGGTTGCAAAGAGTCAGATACAACTTAGCAACTGAACAACAATAACAAATTTTATAACCTTGGTAGCGGTAGGTACTCTTTTGGGCAGAGTGCCTATATAAAATGGCCATTGTGGAATAATCTTGCCTAACCACAAAATGGCTGCTGTGGTGAGCACAGCCATCTTATCAAAAATAAGATGTAGCTGAAGCAATGAGATTGTTCTCCAGTTTTTCTACCCCTTTATTTCTACCATTTCTCCATTCAGCTTCCTGATAGGCATGCATTATATTGCAGGCCCCAATCTTGTGGTTGCTTTAAGAATCCTTAGCAGGGGTGTCAAACTGGTGGCCCGCAGGCTGGATGGGTCTCACACACAGGCCACGCCCACCCCAGTTCTGCGAAGGGAAAAACCATCACGATATGTCACGTGATGGCAACGTGACATGGTGAGTTTTGACACCCGTGCCTTAGAGCAGGGGTCTCCAACCTTGGTAACTTTAAGCCTGGAGGACTTCAACTCCCAGAGTGCCCCAGCCAGCTGGCTGGGGAATTCTGGGAGTTGAAGTCCGCCAGGCTTAAAGTTGCCAAGGTTGGAGACCCCTGCCTTAGAGGAACTCAACGTGGACACAGAGACTCCTTAAACAGTGATGACAGTCTTATTTTGCAGCTTTCCACTTTAGATATTTAATTAAATAATATAATTTTAAAAAAATCAAAATAGGTCAGG